>NC_089266.1:23515079-23821388 GCF_963930625.1 Muntiacus reevesi | reverse complement strand
ATTCAGAGAGAGGGCCCGAGGCACACCCAAAGACAGAGGAAGAAGCAGAGACACCCACAAAGAAATAGAGACTATAGGGAAGCCTACCCAGACAGCAAGAGGCACACAGAAAGGACAGAGAAATGCAGAGGCCTTCACTCAAAACGGTGACACGAGAAGAAACAGAAAGAACAAACAAAATTAGAGAAAACAAGCTCCTTATTTCTTGTTTTCTATTAAACCGGGGGTAACTCTTGGAGCATAGATCATTGAGGTTGAATGAAAGTTGGACTTGGAGGATGAAGGGAGGTAGTAAGAGGCATTGAGATGAGCCAAGACTTTTTTTAATTGAAGTGTAGTTGATTTACAACATCATGTTAGTTTCAGGTGTACAACATAGAGACTCAACATTTTTATAGATCATCCTCCAATTAAAGTCACTACAAAATAATTTCCCTGTGCTGTACAAAAACTCTTAAATTATGAAAAGACAGTCACATATCACAAAGGTTTGCTCACAGTAGGTGTGCAATCCATCATTGTTGATGGCAGATGACCCCTCTCTTCTGAAGCTCAAACAACTGAAAATTTGAATGGCATTTATAGGGATGTAGGATGGACTTGAGGGGGACTTTTCAAGCATAAGAACCATTTGCCATTCAACAAATATTTATAGAGCTCCTACTATGGGCCAGTCACTGTTCTGGTTGCTTCTGATATAATTAATGAACAAAACAAGGATCCTTGAGCATACTTGAGAAGGTCAAGGACTCTGCCTGCTGGAAGGAAGCTCAGAAAAGTACAAATCCCTCTTAGTGTGTTTTAGTGGAGTTGCTTAGAGAGGATGAGTTCAATGGGTGCTGAGATTTGCCAGAAAACTAGGGAAGGTGACTCTTGGCTCCAGGTTATGGATACCATCAATCAAACCAGTGGGCACCAGGTCTCCCCACTGAGTTCAGAGCAGGAAAGAGTGGGTCCCTTCTGAGGTCACATAGCACAGGCAGAGGTTCAGTATCTGATATGACTGTGGGTCCTGAGCTACCCACTGAGAAACCCAGACATTTATCCCAACCCGACAGACAAAGTCAGGGGAAGCACCATCATTATGTTCATGCATTTCTCTCCTGGTTCTTTCCTCAGCCCCTTCACACATGTCTCGCCACCTCAGTTATCAGGAAGTTGTCCCAAAGGTCCAGCTCAAAACCCTCTTCCTCAGTGGCAGTAGAAGAAAGCAGTGCCTCCTACCCTTTTCCAGGGCAGAGGAAAGACAAAGAAGCAAGGATGTCATTTGACGAGGTGGAGACCAAAGGCTCCTCCACGAACATCCCTCCACCTCTCCCCAGATACCTCTTTTAGGCCCTGAAGCAAAGGAGGAAGATGAAAGGAACAGAGCTGACCTTAGGGGATGGGGGGGTGGAGAAGGTGGGAGCTGACTGGAAATGGATTTCAGGAGCAGATAGAGGGGGTGGGGCAGAGGAAAGCAGAGATTCTGGCAATCTCATTGGTTCCCTGGGCATCAAAGCATCCATTGGCTTTCAGCAAAATAGCACTGGTTAGGGCGTTTAGTGTGAGTATTTGGGGGGGGGGGCAGGAAAGAGGGTGCAAGAGCCTCCCCTAATGTACTGACTCTGTACAGTTTCTTATCCCCCTTCTTATCCACACAGACACATACAGTCCAGAAATTCTCCAGGAATCCGGCCCCACTAGGTCTTCATTCTGGAGCGATCACTATGATCTTCTAGCTGAGGAAAGAGACGGATATGAGAGGTCCTTCAAGGATTCACAAAGCATAGTTTTGGCTTGATATGTAAAAACCTTTTAATGCAAACATTTATTGAACTATGAGATGCATAGAGAAAGGTGGCTCAAGAGAGATAGGATATGTGGCTGATTTGCCTTGTTGTAAGGCAAACTTACTAAAGCAATTTTCTTCCCATTAAACAATAAATGAAAAGAAAACAAATAAAAAGAGAAAGGTGCCACCAGTACATGGTAGAAGTAAATTAGAAAAATGAAGTGAAAATTCACAAAGTGAACACACTTGGGTAACCAGCACTCAGCTCAAGGAACAGAGGTTGACCAGCACCCCAAAGCCCTCACTGTGTCCCCTCCAGTTATTAGCCCCCCACCCAAGAGTAACAGTATTTTGACTTCAAAGAGCATATAGTTTTGTTTTGGTTTTTTTTTTTGCTGATTTTTCGACCGTCATATAAATGCAGTCATGTAGCGTGTTCTTTGTAACTGGCCTCTTTCACCGCAGGTGTTTGCGAGATTTATCCTTTGCTAGAGTTTGAACCCATCCGTGAGGAGATGGATGGGTTGTATCAGAGATCATTCCATTTGGGTCTCAAACTCAGGCTCCCCTGAGATCCCTTTCAGTATCCCCAGTTCCCAAACAGGAAGAACACTCTGGGAGACCTTATTCTCTCGGGGCTGCTATCCAAGCAGGGATCTGGGAACTGCTGGTCCCAGACCACACCCCTCTAAAGGGACTCAGAGGAAGTCCCCAACCTGGGCAGGGTTAATTAGATGGCGCTTTGAGATCTCAGGATGAAAGGACTGCCTAGGGCCATTGTCCTTGGCCTGCTGTCCAGCTTGGCAGGGGAGGGGAGGAAGTACGCTACCCCCTCAGGCCCAGGGATGGGGCATCAGCCTACTGGGGTTGGCACCACCAGCTTCTGGAGGATTCTTCACTCTGAGAAGCTCCTGCCCAAAGAGGAAGGAAGCCCAGGGCTGAGAGACTGGGGAGAGGGGATTCAAGCGCCCACGCCCCTGGGGTCTGCCTCCCTGCCTCCCGGGCAGCGCCCAGACAGCCCGGCTCTGGTGCCGTGTGTGGTTTCAGGATAAGCTGCCGATGCCACCCAGAGCGCCCTGCTGACAGACAAGGATCTCACCCGCTTTCAAAGACGCCCTTTCATCTGCCAGGGCTAATTACACCTGCAGAGAGGAGGAGAGGGCACTGGAGCCAGCCCCCTCCCTCTTCCCCCGTCCCAGCTCCCAAGCCCCCTGCCCCAGGAACCCTTCTCCTCCCTCCCATCCGCCTGCGCTAAAGCTCCAGCAGCAGCCTCAGCACCTGCCAATTATGGCTCCTCTAGTGACAAGTGGCCCTGTCTCCTGGGAGGGAGGACCCGTGAGGTCAGCAGGCTGGAGGGTGGGCCTGTGTGTGTACAAGAAGGCTGGGGCTTGGGGGGTCTGGGTGGCATTAGGAGGGTTGCTGAATGTCTCTAGAGAGTAGGTCTTGAGAGTGTGAAAGTTCAAGTCCCCAATGGAGGCAGTTTAATGGTGGCCATAAGCACCTGGGCTCTGACTCGGGCAGCTCAGGGTTGGAGTCTGTATTCCATTACCTTATCAGGTGCAAGACGTTCCTCTCATTTATTCAAGCCTCAGTTTTCTCTCCTGTAAAATGGGCATATTGATACCTACCTCACAATGATTGTGAAGCCCTGAGGCCTTAGCAGGAGTGCATCTTTAGAAAGGGAAAGATGCCACTTTATGTGGGAAGGCTCTTGGGACCCCCAAGACTGAGTAAGTCCCCATAGTCCTTGATGTCTACTCTTCTGCAGCCCTTACTGCGTGCTTGACAACAGTCTGTTTATTGGTCCGAGTCGCCTATCCTGTCACCTTGCAAATTCCCTGAGGCACCATATTGGATCTGCCTCCAGCCCACTGCCCAGAACACGGCAGGAGCTCACTATAGGGTCTGCCGGTGAGGGAGGCAGAGCGTGTGATGGAGGCACCTGAGCACAGGGCTCCTCTGGAGGGAGGGTCTCTGCGTGAGAGTGTATGTGATCACTGCAGGTCACAGTGACGCCGTGGGGGGTGTGTCCGTCACGCATGCGTGGTCACTGTGGGCCGACGGGGAGTGGGGTGACTCCATGGTACCTGCCTGTGTTTGGTTCTGAATGAGCCTTTCAGTGAGTGATGACCTATGAGAGTGTGTGGATGAGTAAGGTGTGTGTGTGGGTGTGATGGCAGAGGATCGACGTGATTGTGTGTGAAGCTGTGTCTGGAGTCTGAGGGTGGTGGGGGCCACCACCTCAGTCTGACTGAGGCTGAGGGTCGGTTTAGGGTTTCCAGTGGTCATGAGGTCTTTAGAGGAGCAGAAAAGATCCCCAACCAGGGGGCTTCTTCCTTCCCAGGCCCCTCACCTCAGGTCTGGGAGGGAAAAACCATGGGAGCCCACTCCCTAACACCTCAGTCCTCCTCCCTGTCCTGGTCCTTGGGAACAGGTGAGGTGCTGGTGGCGCGTTTCCTCGGGAGGCCTTGGAAGCTTGGTGGGTCCTGGGGAGGGGGGCAGGGGAGGGTCAGAGCCCCCTCCTGCCCTGCCCTACCCCTGACTGGCTGTAGAGCCAAGCAGTGATCTGCCCTCGCACGGAGCCCTGATTCCACACTTCTAGTGTTGACTGTGGGGCTCTACACTCAGAGCCTTATTGGTCCTACTACCCCAAAGCAAGGGAGTTCTTGGGGACTAACCCAAATTTTCTATATGCCAAGCCCACCCATGCCCTTGGGTGGGCTTGGGTGGGCTTACATAGACACAAACCTGATGGTGGGTACCCTGGATGCTCAAGTCAGGGGGCACCACCAACATCACATTTTTGCCCCTTTCCTTCTAAGCTTCATCATTTCTCTTCACCTCCCCACATCCCCTCCTCTGACTCTATGCAGCTCGGGAAATGTGATTGCCCAAGCTCATCTTGACAGCAGGTCCTGCTGGGAGTCTAACTGACTTTCTTCATGTTCTCAGGCCCTGTTTGGGGGCGGGCTCCAGGGGGACCCCGCTGGAACAGCATGATGAGACAGGATCTGACGGCCGGCTGAGGTCACCGGCCACTGAAGTACGTCAGCAGAGGGTGTGTATGTCCCAGCTGGCCACACAGCCTCCTTTCATCCTTTGTTCTGTCTGCCCGGCCCATTCCCACCACGGATTTTTGGATTCCCAGCGTGGCATGTCCGATGAGCCAGAGTCTTCGCCCGGACATGATCCTTTCCAGGCCCTGCCCTCTGCTCATCTCCTCCTCCCTGTCTCCCTTCCAGCCACTTTCAGGGTGGAGGGGTGGGGGCAGTTGCTTGCAGTCTGCCCCCACCACCTCCGCCATTGCCCTTCTGCTTACCAAGCCCCCACTGGCCACCAGGGGAATTGTGGTCAGACACAAGGAAGTTTTTTTTTTTTTCCCCACAAGGAATTTTTATCAGGAGTGTCATGTGGCAAGACCCCACTTCCCTTGGGAGCAAAGGAGCGCTGGTCAGCGGGTTGGGAGGGAAGGGAATGCGCGTGCCTGGGCGAAGAGTGGATGGGGGACTTCTCCCTTCTGCTCTTGATGCTGTCCCCGGCATCGTTCACCACAGATGTCTGGCTGCTCCGGTCTGGCAGCCAGTCCCCAAAGATGTCTCCATTTACCCTGGCATAAAACCTGGTTTCCATATCCTAGAAATGGTTGTTCACATTGGACCCTGCCAGCGGCCTGCTGACCCTGTAGATGTCCTGGCTCCCAGCTCCCTCCCAGGCGTCACGACGCTGCCCCAGCCTCAGCCCGTCTTCTTCCTTGTCTCCAAATCTCCAAGGATTCTGTGGCTTGGCTCTTCCACTCTAGGCATCTCCTCATGTCTTCCTTCCCCTTCTTTTCCAGGGAGTCCTCACCCGACCGCACTTCCTCCTCCCTTCCCTGCCCCTTCTCCCCAGTCCTGGTGTCCTCGTTTTCTCAGCCAGAGTCTGCCAGGGTGTGCACTGGGTCTTGCATAAGTAAGCCAGGAGCTCCCTGAGGATGGAGCCTGTACCTCCTGCCTCTCTGATAAGAAACACACCAGGGATAGGAATCTTGATATTTTCCTAATTTCCAAAAAAAATCCGTGAGGGCAGGACTGGGAAAAGTGAGGGAGGGAATTAGAGGGAATTATTGACAGAAGGTTCCCTGGAAGAGTTTACCAAAGTGAAAGGCCCAGAGAGGTGAGGTTTCCTGAGGGAGCCAGCCTTGGGGGTCAGTTGTTGAGATGGAGGGAACCTGTGTAACTGGTCCCTCTTTCTTGAGCCCTATAAACCTGGCAGAAGTATTTGGATGCCCTGGGCTCGCTGCGGCCATCCCAAGTCAAAAAATTCTAACTGAAGTCTCCAGGCATCCTCCAATCTTGGCCTGGAAGAGAACCCATTGGGTTCTAATCCTGGATCTGCCATTAATTAATTTGCTGAGTGATCTCTGGCAAGTTCCTCCACTTCTCTGTGCCTCCCTTTCCTGTCCCCACCTCTCCATCCCATGAACAGGTGCCTGGAGGAGGAGGTGGAGCCTCTCTCCAACCCGGCTCTGAGGCAGGAGGATGAGTGAGATGACTTCCTCAGAGTCTCTTTTTGCTGCCGGTGGTCAGAGCCTGTCCCTGGTCAGTGGAGGAGGTTGACAAGGAGGACATTTTCTTCCTAATGGGGACATTACTCCCTCCACACCTCCTCCCTGCTCCTCCTCAGGTGCCTCCTGGGCCCTGGGCCCCCTCCTCTGACACGCCCATCTTCCTGCCCACCTGGGGCCCCGCATGGGGAGCAGGAGAAACCCTCTGGGAGAGAGACTAGCCCAGCACTCCTGATGAGCAATAATTTGTTTTATGACAGAAAAGGAAATTGTCTTCAGTTTCACAAGAGCGAAACGAATTCGTTTGAAGTAGTTTGCCCTGCGGCAGGCAGGAGAAGGTTTCTCCTGAGCTTGTCTTCGCACTCCTTCTCCCCCTCGCTCCCTCTTCCCTTCTAATTACTGCAGCTTCCAAGCTGTGGGCATGAGTTGATGCCAGGCTGTCAGATGCCAACTGCCCCAGGATCTCACCTCTTGGGTGTGGATAGGGGGATGGAGCCACGGGAAGGAGAGGTGGCTCTCAGTTCAGCTTCTGCCATGCCCCAAGACTGGCACCACCATGGAGGGAGGAGGCGGGCCAGGACAGAAGGCAGCTCGCCAGGGCCCAGAGGGCCAACAATTCCAGGCTTGGGAGACCACTAGCACCTTAACGTCCAGGGAGGGGTCTGTCATGAACTGGTGGGCTTTGCCTTATGGATCACTCGTGTTTTCTGATCAGCCCTCCTCATCCTCTCTGATCGCAGCCTAGAAGTTGAACTCCCTGGTGGCATCTGGGCAAGTGAATGGACCATGGCCACCTACTGGCATCAAGACTCAAAGATTCATTTGGGGGCAGCCAGGATGGGGAGGAGAACACCAGTGGATCACCAGTGCTCCCTCTAAGAAGTCCAATGGGCTGAAAAATCATGGGACCCTCCTAGATGCATTCTAAGGGCCCCTTCCTTCCTCCCTTCTACCTATCCATCCTTCCATTCATCCACTCAGCAAACTCATAAAGCCTTATAGAGTGCCAGGCACCTTTCCAAGAACTGGGAGGGAAGTGATACACAAACCCCCTGCCTCCATGAAGCTTTCTCTCCAGCAAGGGGTTTGTTTAGCTACAGAGGAAAGGGGCTGTGCCCAGCCTGGGCCTGGGACAGAGCAGACACTTATAAACATTTGCCCAATCTGAATCAGAGGTGACGCTACAAAAGTTCAGTTGGTGAAGGAAAAAAAGAACCCCTTGTTTAACCCCTTCCCTGCCACACTCCGCCTCCAGACTCCCTTCCTCTCCAGGGAGTCCTCCTGCAGAGGTCCTGACTGAGGGTGTGAAGCGGGAGCTTCTGTGTGGCAAGCATGCAGACGCCAGGCTCCAGGCTGCCAACCTGGCACCGCTGCTTGGCGCTGGGCACCCTCTAAAACAACAAACTTCATGTCTCTAATTCAGCACTTCCTGTTTGTCTTGATATTATCTCCTGTCCTTGAAGCCCATAGGCCTAATCAGGGATGGGGTAAAGGGCTAGAGCTCTGGGGACTCAGGGAGAGGCAGAGGCCAGAGGACCCTCCCCTGTAGGTTTCTAGTCTGTTTCCAAGGGAAAGGCAGAGGTTGGTGGTCTCATGTTCCAGGGCCCTCAGTGAGGAGCCTGAACCCCTCCCTGTCCACACTAGAGGAAGTTTCTAGATTCTGGGTTCTGATTATCGCAGGTTCTTGGAGCAATGATACACCTTCCCCTCTATGACTCTTGGTTTTCTGGACACTGCAAAACAGGGGGAATTCAGGATGGAAATCACCTAGATTCACTGACCTCTTTCATTTTCAACATGGCTGGGAAGTTCTTCTCGATGTCTAACTAACTTCAGTGCCTTTCACTAGCCTTTGGGGAATGACTCTGACTTTGGGTGCTTTAACCCCTATGTCCTACATGTCTCAGGTACCTGAATCAATATTGTAGGCTCTTTACAGACAAAGCTTCTTCTAGACTTTAGAATCCTGCTGGAACCAGCTGTCTCCCATAAAAGCAGTCCCCCACTGTGTGAGCATGTCCACTATGTTAGACATCAAGATGGCGGCCCCGTGGGTGGTAGGATCAGGGCAAATTCCAGACAGGCCCCCACCCCGGCCAGAGGGGCAGCCTCTGCCACCCCCAGAGCTCCAGGTAATAACCTAGGGGCCACGCCAGGCTCGCCAGCACCTGAGCCACCGGCAGCAGATAATGACTGGGGAGCTGGGCAGGCAGAGCCAACCCCTCAATCAGGAAGCAAATTAAAAAGGGGAGGAATCTCCCAGACAGACCACAACAATGAGACCGGCCCCCTTTCCAGGGCATTGCCTGCCTTCCCCCTTCCCTGTCAGATTTCGCCTGCCAGGTCCTGAAACTCAGCCCTCCCCTCTAATTCTCCTCTCGTGCAATCCAGCTGGAGGTTGTCCGGGTGACCTGGCTGCAGGTTGGTGGCGGTGCCCAGCGGGCCACAACACAGGACACCGGGCCTCTCAGCGAGCCACGTCTGCCAGGCTGATCTTGGATTCCTGACAGGGCCCTGGGCATAGTTGGGGGTGAAAGAGGAAGGGTCAGGGCACGCTTTTGTGATTTTGGTGCTCCACCTTGATGCCCGCAAGGCAAACCCCGTGGCTGGGACAATAGGATTTACAGATGACCCACAATCCCTGGCCTGGCAACCCCTTCTCCTCTGCAAAGGGTGCAATTCAGTTCAGTGCACCATCTATTTATTGCACACTCAGCACTAGTCATTGCACGAGATGCTGCAGGGATACAAAGAGGAACAGAAAAGCTCTAGTCTCTCAAGGGGCTCATGCGCTCACACACACACCACTAACTGTATCACCCATCAGGCCCTCTGTATTTTAGGACTCTGGGAACACAGAAAAGGGTAACTTAGAGAACTGGGAAGGCTTCATAGATGAGGGGAACATATGAATTGGGCTTCAAAGGATCAAATAGGAGCTCACAGACAGAGAAATGAGGAAGAGCAGTTCAAACAAAGAAGACTATGGGTGTAAAAATGTATGGACAATAAGGATGAGAAGCAGCCTCCTGTGGCTGGAGCCTGGGAAGTGAGAGGGGTGAGGTTGAAAAGGTAGGGCAAGACTTAGGGAAATGGGGCTTAAATTCCAGGCCAAAGTGTATACTGGTCAGATTTCGCCTGCCAGGTCCTGAAACCCAACCTTCCCCTCTAATTCTCCTCTCGTGGGATCCAGCTGGAGGTTGTCCGGGTGACCCTGGGTGCAGGTTTCTTGTAAGACTTCCTCTTATAGGGAATGGGGAGCTATTGAATGTTTTGAAACTGAGGCATGACATGATCAGCATCTGGTAAGAAGAACTGTAGCTGCCCACAGAGGGACAAAGGGGATTCTGCTTTTTCTGCCTCTGCTTTTCTCCATGGCTGCTGTGTAGCCAGCCCTTTCTCCCAGCTCCCACTCACTATCCTTGCCTCTTTTGTCCCAAACCTCCAACTCTTTGTTCCAAGCAGGCTAACAAGGCAGAGCATTTCACTCCTCTAGCTCTCATGCCAACCCTTCATGTCCGTCCACCTCCATCACACAACTGGGGAGGAGGTGGGACAGGTGGTGGGGAAGCTGGGTTCACTTCCTTCATGGATCTTTGGGTATCCAGGCATCTGTGGTGCCTTCCCTCCTGACGCAGGTTTCTGCCTTCACCACTATCCTCCTCAACCAAGCAGCTTCTGGAAGCATCGATTCCAGGGAAGTAGTTTTCCAGTTCTCTCGGCTGTGGCTTATGTGCCCTTCTCAGAGAAAGGTGCTGTGCTGAAGACCCTGTGGCATGAAAAGGACATGGTTCCTGCCCTCCAGGAGTCAACTGACCAGTAGGGAAGATAAGACAGCTCCATGGAAACAGCATGTGGAAATCAATGCTTCGGAAGTTCAGAGGAGCAAGCCAGTGACATGCTGCTAGGAGGTGATTCCACAGAGAAAGCACGAGCCGGGAGCGTGAGGATGAGAAACTTTCTTGAGGGCATAGGCGGGGTGATGGGTGGAAATAACTGGAGCAAAAGTAGGAAGGTCAGACATGTTTGGTGACGATTAAGTCCAGTGAGGGCTGGGCTGGAGGGTTTGAACAAGGACCAGCGCAAATAAAGACTGTGAAGGTGATGGAGGCCAAGTAGAAGGTCTTTTTTTTTTTTTTTAAGGAGAGTCTTAAATGTCACAGTCAGCACTGGGGAGCCACTGGACATGTTTGAGATGAAAGACAGAGTGGCATTTCAGGATAATTAATCTGTTATTGGTCTGCAGGACAGTTTGGGTGGGTGGATACAGAAGTGGCAGAAAACCCCTAGGAGACCTAAAAACTAATCCAAATGAGAAGTGTTTCCTGGCAGCTGTTCACCCCAGTTGGCCAGCTATCCCCCTCAGAACCTCCTACCATTTAATAAACCCTTGCTGTGTTTTCTTGAGGGGAAAAAAAGTAACTCCTATCACCAAATTAACACTTCTCTAGAACTTTCACAGATCAGTGCTCATTCATTCATTCAATAAATAATTAAGCAAAATTTGTTGCTATTGTGCTGTCATGTCTGACTCTGTGGCCCCATGGACTGTAGCTGGCCAGGCTCCTCTATCCACCCCAATTTTATAGGCGAGAGTACTGGAGTGGGTTGCCATGCCCTCCTCCAGGGGATCTTTCAACCCAGGGATTGAACTCACATCTCCTGCATTGGCAAGTGGATTCTTTACCACTGTGCCACCTGGGAATCCTTTAAGCAGTGCTTACTAAGTACCAAAACTGTTTCTTCATCCTTTCTCCTCTCTGTCTCTATCTCTGTCTCCCTCACCTACTTTCGGATTTGAAGACAAAGGTAAACGTTCACCCACACATGTCTGGGGATCTTAGTCCAGCCTCCTCCTCAAACTACCACCCCCCTCCAGCTAACCCACTAGCTCTTGCCTTTGGAGCAGGTTTATGGGGAAAAAAACGAGAGAAATACCCGCCGTAAGGATTTGGAGGATGGCATGAGGTAGGATAATCTGAGGGCAGGAGGCTAAGCAGCTTGGGCAGCAAAAAGCTCTTGATGGGAGGGAAAAGTGAAGTTGAGAGCTGAGTGTAGAGGGGACCCGGGATGTCTGGGGGAAGGAGGCTGGGGAAGGAGGACAGAGGTGGAGAGAAGAGTGGGAGACAGGCCTCTGGGTGAGGCTGGGGGCCAGGAGGGAGGAGGGACAAATTAGAGAGCTGGAGAAGGAAGTAGAGTCTTAGCAGCGAGAGGTGGGTGAGGGAGGAGGTGGGGACTGGGAGGCGAGGGCAGAGGAAATGGGCCCAGGCACTGGAGACAAAAGTCTGCGAGTCTGAGCCTCTGAGGAGCCACCTGGAAGGAGCAGGCAGCGGCAACATCAAACTTGGGATCGGAGGGTTGGCTCTGGGAGTGAGCTGGAACTGGGCGGGGGGTAGCTGGAGGGGGAGCTGAGAGCAAGAGAGGGGCTTGAATCTACGATGAACCCTGCTGGGTCTTCAGCTTCATCCAACACCCCCTCTTTCCTTTGAATGCTGGAAGCCGGGGCTCCAGAGTCCCACCCCCCACATGCAGGTTGAGGCCCCGCCACACCACCCACCCCCACTTTCCTACCTTGTCATTGGTGGGAAAGCACTTTGTCCCAAGGTGCGAATAGAGAGGAGGAAGGGGGTCTCCTGTCAGCTAGGGTCCAGGTAAACCAGGGTCTGGGGAAAACCCCTCCCTGCAAACCAGTCAGGGTCTCCAGGCACTCTCTACTGATAGGAGCGCTGGGGAGGGGTGTGGGCTAGCAGGTCCAAGCCAAGGGCTTCATCCTTTTCCTCCCCCCAAATCCCCCACCCCAAGATTCTCCCATTTTGGACTGGACCTGCTACCTAAGCATATGGAACCGATTGAAAGAATTTGTATGCTCACCTTATAATTTATGCAAATCAACTCTGTAATTAACTATAATTTGGAGGCATCCTTTGGTATTTGAGACATTTATCCATGAGGAAATGCCCTAGTGATAATGCTCCCGTATTAACATTATTTACTCCACCTGTGTGGTCTCCTCGGCTTGTTTCCCCCCTCACTCTGATTTTCTGAGCTGGAAGGTGGGGAGGGCCAGGGAAGCCCCTCCCTGGAGCCTGCCTCCATCCTGACGCCTGGGCTCCCCCAGGGAGCTGTACACGAGCCCCGTCCTCTTAATTTTGCCTGGGATTAAAGGAGAGGGTGCAGCCGTGACTCCTAAGCCCCTCACCACTCTACTCTCTCCTGCCTGATGGGTGGCTTTCTGCTGAGATTTTTGCACTCTTAAGGGCCTCAATATTCTCATCTCTGAAATGGGTAGAAGAAGGACCTGTCGGGGCCTTTACAGGATAATTACTGAAAAGCTAATGAAGGGACTGGGAATCCCCAGTCTAGAGATTTCTGGGGGTGTAGGGGGAGGAGCAGGACAAGAGTTCAGGGTGCAGACGCCCTGACTCACCCTGTGGGAGACTTGGTGGGGGAGGTGGCAGGCAAGCCCTGGGCTATTGGGATCTGTGCGTGTATAGGGGGTGCATAGCAGCTCCTGTCCCCAGTGCCGAGGGCACTGGGCAATGGTCAAGAATGGGATGTGGTCACATGAAAAGTCTCCAGGCTATTCTATGTGGGTCAGAATTCCTAGCTTAAGAGAGCTTTGGGAAACTGGTCTTAGCCTGTTTCATCTGCTTTCCCCTTCCTGATCTTCTGTCCCTCTCTCCTCCAGGACATGCTCCTGTTAGCCAGCATGCCTAAATACACAACCACTCTACCGTTCAGTTCATGTGGTTGGGGACCATGGGGGTCCACCTAAACCCACCTCTAGGCCCCTTCTCCTTTTGTAGGCTGTGTTCCCAGCCTCTTCACTCTCCTGGCATTCCAGGATGGCTGACCTCCTTATAAAAAGTTCTTGGCTGGGCTCTGCCTCTGGTCCTAGGTTAACTCTTGTCCATCCCAAGCTGCCCCACCCTATCCTAAGTCAGGGAGAATGTCTTCCCTTCCTATTTGACAATGAGAGATCCTAGATCCAAAATGTGAATTACATTGGACCCTCCTGGCAGTTCCGAGTTGAGGAGTAGCTGAAAGGGGGACCAAAAAAAGGGAGAAGGAACAAGGCTCCAGCAGAGAATGAGAGAGCCACCTCAGCTGCCAGAACAGCCAGGAACACTGCTGGGGAGCTCTTCGGGGAGGGACCACGTGAAGGGGTGTGTGTGTGTGTGTGTGTGTGTGTGTGTGAGGTCTTAAAAGTGCCTTCTTTCTTTCCCATGTCCATGGAGGAAACAAAAGGAGGGGGATGGAATTGGAGAGCTCCTGCCATGCCCGCTCTTTCCTCTGGCGATGCTCTCATTTCCTCCATCCTGGGAGAACCACTTTGTCCCTCTCCCATCATCTGTCCAACCTCTGCGGAGCGAAGGATGTCCAGCATCCCCCCAACACCCACCCCAGCTGCCTCTTCCAGCTGAAATCCTCTTTTCTTGGCAGACGTCAGAAACTCAGATCTCAGCCCCACCACTCCCCCAGGACAGCCGGGGGCCACTGTTTCCTGGATTATCCTAAAAGCTTCCGAGGCCGTGAGGACTTGGCAGCATCCCTGCCCGAGTCTCTCACCTCCCCCTCTGACTCTGACTGTTGCATCCTTTATAAAGCCTGACTCTTCCATCACCCCCACTTGCCCCTCACTGCTGCTGCCAACTCTGGGCTCCATGGACTGGTAAGAGGGGCTGTTTGCTATCCAGTTTAGGGGACAGGAGGACCAGGTCTTCACACCAAAGTTGGGATCATTGAGAAGGTTAAAAGGTTTGATTCTCTCTGAATTGGGGAGGGGAACATAAGAGGGAGATCTTGGAGGGGTCTGCATGGGGAACAAAAGAGGATTCTTGGAGGTCTCTGGACTGGGCTGAGATCTGAGGGAAAAGTACAGTGGGGATTCACCAATTGATAGATGACGGAGGATTTCATTCTGAGAAAATAGAAGGGCTAATATAACAGACATACAGGGCACACACTCAGTCACATGGAAGTCCATACATGATAGCATATCTGCAAAAGTCGTAAGGGGGAAACAACCGTTTATGTCCTGTGAGGACCATCCTTTATGATGGAGGAGAGAGGATCAGCACCCCACATTCCAGCTCTAAACGTACACACAGGTGTGGTGAGTACACACACATTTTTAGACACACACACACATAGAGATGTACTAGCCTCAGTTGGGTTCATCTTTCAGACTGAGAGTGAGTGTGATGCTAGGGACCTTTGGGTTTATAATAGAATTAGTACACAAGTAGTGCTTTGGGAAGACCCCCAAAGAGAAAAGAGAAGGAAATAGCAACCCGTTCTAGTATTCTTGCCTGGAAAATCCCAGGGATGGATGGAGGGACCTGGTGGGTTACAGTCTAAGGGGTTGCAAAGAGTCGGACATGACCGAGCAACTAACGCTGAACGCTAAGTGCTTGGCCCTGGGTAGGCTCTCAGTAAGTGTTAGTTCAGTGAATAAAGGATGAATGAAAGAATAACATTTGACTCCAGCTCTGGACTCTGTCCAGTTTCCCAGGAGCTTGGGGGAGGTGGGGGGGTGGGCAGGAGGGTATATGAGGAAGGTATTAGTATCTGTGATCACCAGCTTGCTGAGTGCAACGTGGAGGTGGGGATTGGGAGTAGAGAAGAGCAAGTAGCTAGGAGACCAAGAATCAGGAGACTGGGGTTCTGGCCCCTGCTCTGCTTCTAACTTGTTGTGTGACTTTGAGCTACTTGCCTCACCGTTCTGGAATTTAATTTCAAAATGAGGGTTTGCACTGGACAATTTTTATGGGCGGAATAGCTTTGATATTCTCATAGTACAATCTCTACAGAGGGACACTTGAGGTTTGGGAAGGACCATAGCAAACCAATCCAAGATGGGACCAGTTTGTCCTATCTTAACATCAGGATCTTAATGGCTCTGTGCTGGGGAATATTTTAAGAATTTAGTCCTCTCCACCTTCAGGATCTAGGGGAGCCAGACTTCCAGAACTATCACTACTGCTGAGGCTAGATTGAACAGGGGTAAGAATGTGTGCTTTGAAGCCTGACAGATCTGGAGTTGATTTCCTTCTCTCTCTTAACAGCTCTGTAATCTTGGGCAGGTCATTTAACTTCAGCTTCCTCATCTGTACAATGGGGGGATAATAACAACTACTTTGCTGCATGCTCATGAGAATTAGAGATGTTTGTGTGAAGCATCTGGAACACAGTAGGTGCCCAATAAATAAAAGCTGGTTATAATGAACATGGAGACCAACAAGGCTGCTCCAGCTACAAAGTGGATTGCCGACTATAAGTGAGGCATGAGAAGGAGAGGAGTGGCAAGACACTTTTGGCAAAATCTGTTTACCGCTTTAGGGGGATGAGAAATGGCCCAAGTCCTGGACAGATCGCAGTGGGCAGCGTGCTTCAACTTTGAAGTGAGATATCAAGGCAGTGGGCAGGGGCGATCTTGGCAGTCATGTCAACATTAGACTATGAGCATCATTAAGTAAGGAAACATAGCAAGTGGGAAATTGAAAGGGCTGGAACCAAAGAAACAAAAGCAGAGGGGGATCTGGAAGAAAGAAATTATCCTGAGTCAGAGGCAGAAACCCAGGGAGGGCAGGAAGTGAGGAAGGCTGACTTTTCTGAGACAACTGCACTGTTGTTGAATTTCACAATGACAATGAGCTCCAGGCTGATGGAGGGTCTTTGCTTCTGGGAACCCCAGGAGGCTATGGGTCAGGACCTGGTGGGGTTAAAGAGGGGTAGGGTGAAAGCGTGGTGGGATGTCTACCATCCAGGGGCAGTATACCTTTCCATGTTCTTTCCAGGGAAAGATGGAAACAGGAAGACAAGACAAGCTGGTGCCTATACATAAATGAGAGAGGGGCTCGGGTTTCCCACTGAGAGTTAGATCTGTGCTCAGGCGTTAAACCAGAGGTCAATGGGCTGCTGGGAGGACGAGGAGGAGGAGGAAGAGAATTCCTAGGGGTCGAATCAGGCTTAACCTAGAAATTCGAGTAGCAGGCTCTCCGATGTGAGCCTGTAACTCCGTTCCAGATGTGGTTATGAACTCAAGTGCAAATCCAAGTCAAGATTTGCAGGCTGAATGCATGGAAATAAAACCATGTGGACAGAAAGGGGGTGTCCATTTAGCCGTGGCCACTAAGACCCAGAGCCGTTCTTGAGACTCAACATCTCAGGGCCCAAGAGTCAAAAATGAAATCCCAATCAGAAAGTGTAATCCCTGACATCTGGGCGGCGCCTCTCGGTTTCCTAAATGCCCGCCTGTCCTTTACCCCACAGGGCGGCTGCTCTAACCGCATTTCACTCATGAGGAAACTGAGGCTCAGAGCAACCTGATTCACCAGATCAGCGTAGCAAATAGAGAGATAGAATTTAGGTCTGTCAACTTCCAGTCCAAAGATCTTTGTGAATATACCTTAGTCCAACAAACATTTGCTGGGAACCAACTTATTTAATAATTATAACACTATAAACGATATCTTCCCTTTACTACGAGCTTACCAGGGGCCCCATGAGTTAAATGCTTTAGGAACATCAATTTCTCTAAGCCCCAGGAAACCCTCCCGACTTGTACCCAGGCTGTCCAGATGAGGAAACTGGGTCTTACAAACGAGGGATTTGCACAGATGAATCAAACACTGATTCTGGATATGAGAATGTGTGTGTTTGGTGGTGGAGAACCATACACAAAAAAGATCGATTTTCAAGTGCCTTGTGGACTCAGTTTGGCAGTTTAATAGTTGCACTTCCTATTCAGGACAGGTAAACCAACTGCAGTGGAACCGGGTCTCTATCTGTGAAAATGAATCAGCCTAAATTCCACTCAGGCTATAAGAAACAGATGTACAGACAAAAACGAAATTTAAAAAGCAGATGGCAGAGCACATAGGAAAAGCCAGCCGGGGCAACGAAAAAAATTAGGAAGTTGATCAGAATTCCCCTTGCAACAGAAGAGTCACTCCAGGAGGTCGAAGCGGCAAGTACGGGGAGGCACCCACTGGGAAGGGAGTCTTCTAGCCCGGCGCCCAGGCCAGGTTGGCGGGGAGGAGACGGGAACTCCCCGACTCATCCGCCCTGGTTATCTCAATCAACTCTGATCTGGAGAGAAGTTTGTAGGTGGGCGTCGCAAACGCCCTGAAACTTTGCAGAAGGCTGTACTGTGCTTTTTTTTTTTTTCCCCCTCAGAGGAATCCAAGACCTTTCCCTAAAGTTAGGAACCTTGGGTTTAGACATTCAGATGAGAACTGGGAAGGAGTGAGGCAAGGGGGTCGCGCAAATCTTTGCAGAAGTGTCCTTTCCCCAGGCTATCCCGGCGTCTAACCCAACTTTCACAGTCGGGTGCGCCAGAGGGCGAGAGGGGCTGGGCGCAGGCTGAGAACCTTCGGGTCCGAGGGGAACGCGACTGTATTTGAGACGCGGACCTGGGAGGCGCTGGGGTTGCTGCCCAAGGGTAGATGGAGAGTGAGAGCTGAGGGGGCAGGTAGAGACCGGCCAGACAGGTGGGATGAAGAGAGGAGCTGCTGCTAAGTCACGTCAGTCGTGTCCGACTCTGTGCGACCCCATAGACGGCAGCCCACCAGGCTCCAGTCCCTGGGATTCTCCAGTTAAGAATACTGGAGTGGGTTGCCATTTCCTTCTCCGAAGAGACAAGAGGAGAGGAGGAGGTTACTCAAAAAAAGGTGAGTGGCCAGAGAGCCGGGAAGCAAGAGAGAGCGCAAAGAACCTGGAAAGTTGGTGGTGGTGGAGAGAAGCGGCTGGGGGAATGGTGAAGGAGGGCAGCGGCCAAGGCCAACTTCTCATGGCCCAGGCCTGTGGTAGACCGGACACATACTCGGCGCTCAATCCTGTTTCTTTCTTCTGCGTTCTGGGGCAGCTCTGCCCAACAGGGGTGGGCGGGTGGGTGGAGGGCCGTCGAGGCAAACGGCGCTCCAGGGTGACTCGGTATCACCCTCAGGACCCGCCTCCTCCTCCATTCCCGCAGGGTCTGAGTCCTGCATGCTCGCCAAACCAAGCCAGCTCGAGGGCAGTATTCCACTTGATGGGGCGGGCCCCAGAACCCGGGAGGCACCCCGCCCAGGCCCCTCGCCCCAGCAGTGGAGGGGCCAAGGAGGAGCAAGGGAGGGGGCGGAGAGCGACCTAGTTAGAGATCGCCCCCCCGCCGCCCTCCCGCTCGCCCGCCCTCTCCCCCGGGCCCGGCCAGGTCCGGCCGAGCCGGCAAGGGTTAAAGGCGGCCGCAGGTGAGGTGGGCGGGGCCGTGAATTCGGGGAAAAAGGAGCGCAGGGCAGAGGATGAAGGCAGAGAGCGCGGTGAGTCACGGGCGGAGCTGGCCTCGCTCGCTCGCTCGCCGGCTCCCGCCCGCCCTCCGCCCTCCCGCCGCCCTCCCGCCGCCTCTCTCCGCCCCTCCTCCGCTGCCCGCCGCCGGGTCTGCTCGCTGCCCCCGCTAGCCCTCGGCTCCTGCCGCTCGCCGCCGGAGTGCCCGCTGGCGCGCGGGGTTCAAGAGCGCCCATCGGGAGCGCGCCAGCCTGCCGTGCTCCGGAGCCCGAGCGCACACTCGAGGTAGGAGCCCTCCCGGGTCGGGGCGACAAGGGGCGCGCGCATCAGGGATCTCCTCGAAAGACGTGCCCGGAACGCGCCGCAGCTTCCTCTAGCCTCGGGGGAGGTGGTCCTAAAGAATCTGAGGGTTTTAGAGCCCCGGCGGAGTGAAAACGGGGCGGAAGGGAGAGGCTGGAGACTGGGGAAACTGGAGCGACTGGGACGGCTGGAGGACTGGAAACTTGAGGACTGGAAGTACGGAAGTCCTAACCACCTGAGCGCCGGTGATGGGAGAGGCAGCCGGCGGAAGAGGGAAGAAGGGTGTCTCTCTACCCGCCTTCCCGCCTGGGGAGCCGCAAGCCCGGGTACGCGCCCGGCTGTCTCCCTTACCGAGAGCTCGATAGCAGGCTAGTGCCTTCCAGGATTGGGCTCCCTGGCCCTGTGGCTGGAGAGGCCACTCTGGAGCCTGGATCTTTAGCTTGTCCCCCAACCCCCACTCCAACCCCTGGGGCAGTTCCCAGGCGCCAAAAGCTATTAGGGTCCCAGACCTCACTCTCCCACCCAGCCCCTTCTGGGTTGCCCCGCCTGGGCCTGAGGCTCTGTTCCTGCCGTTTCACCCAGTTCCTTTCTTGTGGTGAGGCAGCAGGAGCTTGAGTAGGCGCCCTAGTGCCCTTCTCCCTCCCTCTCCCAGACAGCCTAGGCGACCTCCCTGGCCCCCCAGAAGCAGAAGATAGTAAGGTCATCCAAATACTGATTTGGGAGGGAAAAATCCACTGCGTCTCCTCCCGCCGCAATCAGCGAAGGCCCAGGCACCCGGACTCACACACTCCAGGCATCAGGGCAGGGCTTCCCAGATCTTACTGAGAGGTGGGGAGATGAGGGGGACCTTCAAGTGACAGGTATGTGTTCCAGAAAGGGGCCCACTCTTTCTGGAGGGGGTTGGTTTTTAGGTTCCCAGTGGTTTAAGGAAAGAGAAATAGACCAGGAATGGAGAGACCTGGTTCATGGAGATACAAACTAGTTGATTGAATGAATAGATTGAATGTCTTTTTTCAAGTGACTTTCCCAATTATGGCTGTTTCCTCTTCTTTGAAATGAGGATTGAAAAGTAAAATAAGAGGATTGGCCAGGAGCAGTGGTTCTCGACACTTGGTTGCATGTTAGAATCATGTGGAGAGCTCCTAAAAAACGATCCAAGTCTAGAATGCACTCCCTGTATAATATCTCTGGGTAATTCTTCCTCTTAATTTCTGTGCGATTCTGGCTTTTCCTGTTGCTTCCCCTGAATCCCTTGCTGGTAAGCTCTTCTCTGGCTGACCCCTTCTCGGGGGAAGCAGACCCCCTCCAAGCTTCATATCTTGGTCTCCCCTAGATTGGAGGAGGGCAGAGGTAGCAGCCAGAAAGCCGACTGGGCACTGGTGTAGGTCAGGCCAGAGAGGGGGCTTGGCTTTCTCTGGTGGAGAGGCGTCTTCTGAAAACTGGTTCTGTAGCTGTACCCCAGGAAGGTGAAGTCCCTGCTAGAGAGAAAGGGAATGGGGGCCAGGTATGGGAGTGGGTTTGGTGGGGCTGAGGCAATCCAGCCAGGCAGGGAGTGGTGTAGGGCAGAGAAATGCTCTTCTTCACTGAGCATGCCTCAGGGATGGAAAGAGGGCTCCTTTTCTAAAACCTCAGAACCTGCTTGGGGCTTTGGGAAGTCAGGTCACGTTAAGCTTTGGGTTAGAACACCTCCCTCTCCCCAGCTTAGTCCCGAGTTAAGGTGAGGACTTAAACTAGAGATGAGCCTAGATTCTGCATTCTGGCGGGCAGCAGATCTGCAGGGGGAATTTGGGGGGAGGGAGACGGGAGCAATGCCAATGCCCCTCACACCCAGCTGGGCAGCTAGGATGGTTCTAGAACTGTAATCTAGGTAAATCTGACCTGTTCACCTGGGACCAGCCCAACTCCCAGGATGAGCTGGGTCCTATAGGAAGGATCACCTAGGAGAAGGTGAACTATCGGCGTCTGCCGGGGGTGGAGGGCCTGGCACCCTCACCCCTTCCTAGCACTCCTAGTCCACACCCAGAGGTGCTTTCCCCGCTTTTCACCTGGGGGTGGGAAAGGAGCACTTGGCCCGGGAGGGGATCCGGGCTGGGAAGGAGAACGAGTCAGTTACTTCCCTCACTTTGTCTCTTCTTTGCCTCCTTTAGGTCCCACCTGAGGTGCCCTTGACTCTCCCTGTCCCCCATCCCACCCCGGATCCCGGCAATGCTAACCGCCGTCTGCGGCTCTCTGGGCAGCCAGCACACGGACGCGCCTGCCGCCTCCCCGCCGCGCCTCGACCTGCAGCCTCTCCAAACATACCAGGGCCACACGAGCCCGGAGGCCGGGGACTACCCCTCCCCGCTGCAGCCTGGAGAGCTGCAGAGCCTCCCGCTGGGCCCCGAGGTGGACTTCTCACAGGGCTATGAGCTGCCGGGGGCCTCCTCTCGGGTAACCTGCGAGGACCTGGAAAACGACAGCCCCTTGGTCCCGGGACCCTTTTCCAAGCTCCTGCAGCCGGACATGTCACACCATTACGAATCGTGGTTCCGGCCGACACACCCAGGCACCGAGGATGGCTCGTGGTGGGACCTTCATCCGGGTACCAGCTGGATGGACCTCCCCCACGCTCAGAGCGCGCTGACCTCACCTGGCCACCCCGGGGCGCTTCAGGCTGGCTTGGGGGGCTACGTCGGAGACCACCAGCTCTGCGCCCCGCCGCCCCACCCACACCCGCACCACCTCCTCCCAGCCGCCGGAGGGCAGCACCTCCTGGGGCCTCCCGACGGGGCGAAGGCGTTGGAAGCGGCCGCCCCGGAGTCCCAGGGCCTGGATACCAGTCTGGACGGGGCGGCCCGGCCCAAAGGCTCCCGGCGCTCGGTGCCCCGCAGCTCAGGCCAGACCGTTTGCCGCTGTCCCAACTGCCTGGAGGCGGAGCGACTGGGGGCTCCATGCGGGCCCGATGGGGGCAAGAAGAAGCATTTGCACAATTGCCACATCCCAGGCTGTGGGAAAGCTTACGCCAAGACGTCACACCTGAAGGCGCACCTGCGCTGGCATAGCGGCGACCGTCCCTTCGTGTGCAACTGGCTCTTCTGCGGCAAGCGCTTCACGCGCTCTGACGAGCTGCAGCGCCATCTCCAGACCCACACCGGCACCAAGAAGTTCCCCTGCGCCGTCTGCAGCCGGGTCTTCATGCGCAGCGACCACCTGGCCAAACACATGAAAACCCACGAGGGCACCAAAGAGGAGGCAGCCGGGGCAGCGGCGGCAGAGGGCAAGGCTGGCGGAGTGGAGCCCCCCGGGGGCAAAGGCAAGCGCGAGGCTGAGGGCAGCGCGGCTCCCTCCAACTGAGCTCCTCCGTCCTGCCTCCCCGCTGGTCTTCCCTGGGGCCATCAGAAGAGAGCCCTCGGGCCTGATGCCCTGGTAGGGGGGGGGGCGGCTTGAGTAAGAGGAGAAAGGGGTTATTTATTGAGAGGCAGGAAAAGTGGTGTGGGGGTCAGGGAACCGGGGCGCTAGGGGTTTCGCAGTCTCTGGAGCTGGACAGGACAGGCGCGTTTGACTGTTTTGACTGGGCGGGGAGGAGCCGCGCATGCCGGTCAGTTCTCCCCTTCCTCTCTGTTTCACTCACGCCCCTGGGCTGGGGGCTGGGGAGGGATACCCCTGTGGCGGCTGGAGGTCGGAGGGCACCGGTTGGAGGAGCAGAGGGGAGTGGGGCCGCCCCGGGCGCTGGGGGCTGCTGTCTGAACACGTCCTTAGCGCCTGGGAACCGGGACATAAAAGGGCCTCCAGAGCCGCCCTGCGCCCCGGGTCCCTTTCATCCCCCTTAGATTGCTTTTACCCCAGGGTTTCCGGAGGGAGAGCTGAGATGGGGTATCAGAGGCTGGGGGTCCCCCTAAGGGAGGAGATTCTATCTGGCTGGGAGGGTTGTCGCCACAGAAGTAAACGCCTTTGATGTGCCTCCTTATTAAGCCTTCCAGACCCAGTCTGATGGAGCCATGAAGGAAGAGGGGAAGAGGGCCAGAATCCCGCGACAGCTTCCAGCAAGACCAGTGGGGTGGAGGAGAGAACTAGATGTGGGGGTTGAGCAAGGAAGTCTCTTCTAAAAAACAGGAGAAAGGAATTTGGTTAGGGAGTGGAACTAAGCCTTTCCCTCTCTAACTCTGATTCAGACCTTAACTTTTGGTCTTTATAAAAATAAAATTCAGTAGCCCACTCTGGTCTGTCACCCCGGGTAAGGCTTCAAGGCAGCCAGGAGCCCCTGCACCAGAATTGATGTAGTTCCTCACCCTAGGTCCCTCGACATTTGCCTTCCCCTTAGGGATAGAAGGAAGAGGGTTATCTTGGCTGCGTGGGGTTAGGTGGGAATATCCACCTCCAACTGTTTGGCTCTGAGTGGAGAAGTCTGTCCCTGCCTGGCCATCTCTCTTCTCTGCTTCTTGGGGAAGAAGCTAAGCCCCACTATTTCTTTAGCTCGATCCTCCCCTTTCCCGATGCCTACCAGCCTTGCTCCTTCTGTAGAGTGTGTTAGGAGGCTCCCCTTCCAAATGAAGAGGTTCTCTCGTTGGAAGGGGTCTGGCCTTCTGAGGTGATGTCCAGGAAACATCCCTGTTCCCTTCTTTAGATGCTAGAAATACATCCTGATGGTGATCCTGGAGTGGGGAACGTGGGGCAGGGGGAAGCCAGCAGAGGCTGAGCCAGGCACTTGGAAGGAAGCTGATGGGGGAAGGGTCTGGTGGGCCATAGGACCCTGGAGCTAGTGGGCTTTCCCAGGCTCCAGATAGAGGTTTTAAGGTTTCCCCTGACCTCCCTTTCCCCTGCCCTTCTCTCTCCACCCAGAGCCCTATGCAAGGGTTAGTTGTGTATTGATTTTTTAAGTTATAAGCAAAGGGTATTTTATTTAATATTAGGACATGTGTGTGCATGTTGTGTGTACCTATGTATGTGTGTATTTCTGTGTGTATGTGTGTTTCTCTACTGAGCCTGGGGTCTCCAGCCAGAGAGACCCCGTCTTGTTCAACCCAGCCAAGGTCCTCTGGCCTAAGGCCCATAGCATCTTTTCCTTGGGGATGCTGGAGCCCAGTCCAAGGACTGGGTGCTTTTTGGGAAGTGGGGCTGAAATCTGGGGGGGAATATGTTTGTGTAGAAGAGAGCCCTTCTTATGAGGGATAGGGTGACTCTCCCTGAAGGACCCATGGGGTAGGTTCAGAAGTCACGTCCTGTCTTTATGCTCCCTCTGTCCCTACCTCCTGCTTATCTGACCAGAGGTCCCTTTCCTTGTGGAGAGAGTTGGGGGCAGCAGAGAATGGGCAGTGCCTGCAGGTTGCCTGGCCCGGTGGACAAGGGGGAGGGAGAGAGGGTTCCGTGGGTGTGAGATGCCGTTTTCCTCCACCCATCGAAACCAGCCACCCCCTCCCTGTGCCACCAGGACAGTCTTTCCCAGTGACCATTCTCAGGGGAACTCCCTAGTGGGTGTTGGGGAGGGGGTGTGGGTATTCCCCCCATGGAGGCCCCGAGCTCTAAGGTGTGCGGGTGAGGGCTTTGGATAGGTTTTCTTCTCCCCTCTTTTATAGACCAAGGTTGCTTGGCTGTCTGCCCCCTTCTAGGCAGCCCCCTAGAGGAGAAATGTAGGATTTTTTTTTTTTCCTTTAACTGCTGTGAACCCACTTTAGGGGGGTGGGGGGGAGGAGGAGGAAGAAGCGGCCTGTGTTTTTTATGCCATAATAAAGTCATCAACCACATCACTGCTTCATTTGTCTTCCAGCTCTGGCTTCCTTTTTGTCTCAGGGTCCCTCAGCAGTGAGGACCAGGCTGGCTGCAGGGTGGGGTGGACACTTCTCTTTGATCCTGCAGCCCTGGGCAGCCTCCCCTCCCTTTGTTTGGGGGCAGAGCTGAGCTGATTGCAGGGTCGGATCCTGCCCTGCCCCGAGGTTGTTGGTGCAGGAGGAGGGTGGGGTTCCCTCCGGGTTGATAGCTGGACTGTCCCTCCCTGTTCTTCACCTGTAGAGATGAAAAGATTCTAGATATTTCCTTCCTCTTCCACATGCAAGCCCCTTCTTTAGCCTCCCCCACCAAGAATGCTGGTTCCCTGCCTTCCCAGAGATGGCCAGCCTCTTGGCCCCCTCTCCCCACTCCTGTGGGGGTGTGCCTGTCAATCAGGCCTTCTGCTTGTGAGCGAGGTGGGGGTGACTGACAGCGATTTCTTCACTCAGGATGATCCCTATCAGGGACAAGGTGATGAAAGGCAGCCCAGATATCTGATGGGCTCCCGCCCAGCTGGAAAGTATGAAGGAAAGGTTCCTACTGCAGCTCCCAGCTAGAGACCCGCCACAGTTACACAATCACGGTATGCGCAGAAGTACTTCAGTGGGTCCACGGGGCATCCCCAGATATGCATGAACGCATACTTTTCCAGGCTGCTCAGTGCCTGGTGCAGTCAGTGCCTGACACATGTCACGGTAAAAGCCTCATGACTCCAGAGTCCCAAACCTAGGAAGGTTGATAGGTATCAGTTTTTGGCTCCAAGGGTGCAGAGTAGGTTACTATATTCTTGCATCTTCCCATCCTACATGATGGCCAAAATTATCTACCCTAGTGGGACTCCTATTCCTCTCCCGCTAACCCTACCTGACTTTCTCAGAGCCAAATCTAGTACCAGGTTGTTTGGGAGAGTCTGATGTCCCAAAATTTCTTAAATGGGAGCATCAGCATGATTTAGGGATTACAGTGGACAGCAGACTGGTGAGGGGGCCAAATGTTTATTTTCATATGCTGCCCGACTTAGATGCCTGGGTGGAGGCGCGTTCCTGTGACCTCAGGCCCACTCCACTCCCTGCTACTCTTCTTTTTGTCTTCCTGGTTCTGGGGACTCAGACCCCAGGAAACTGGCGAATCCTCTCTTCCTGCCCCCCATCGCTGCCCCCAGGGGACAGGAGGGCAGCTGTGGGGCCGGCTGGGCCTGTCTGGGCAGGGCTGGGGCCGCCCCTCCTCCCCTGGCAGCTCCTCCCGCTGACCTGCATTCTTAGCGGGGGCCTTTGGTGGGGCTCTGACGATTCGTCGCTCGCCCTGGCAGCAATGCTGCCTGGCTGCCCCCTCCCCCCGCAGCGGGGCGGGACCACCTCTGACCCCTCAGTTCTGTTCCCTCCCGGCAGGACACTCCTAGAGGGGCTGAGAGCAAGTTTGGGAAATAGGAACATGGGTCTGATCCCTCTGAGCAACGTCTCTGAGCCACTCTCTTCTGTCCTGGGAAGTGGGAGTAGAAGCCCTCTAGGGTGGGTGAGTGGAGTCAGGACCGGGAAAGTGACAGGGGAACCAGCATCCTGGGAACTGCAGCGGCAGGCTGTGCTGCACGGCCCCAGGCCTCTCCTCCTGCCCGTTCCTGCCCCCCAGCGGGCACCTGGGGAAGTGCACGACATGAACTGACTTTCCAGCCCCGCGAGGTGGGTATTCAGTGTTGATCACCACACAGCCTTGATGTTTGCTTCTGGAATGACGTCCGGTGGCAACCTCAAGACCCCACCCCGACCCCACCCCGACCCTGTACATCACACCAGACGCAGCCTTCACGTCCCATTAATCCTAGCGAGTCTGACTGCTCAGCATGTGAACAGTGTGGGTTTGAAAAGAATCTCAGGAACCAAGTAGTCCAGTTGTTCCCACCTGGAAGAGGGCATATTAGAACTATCCGTGGAGTTTTTCCAGAAACCCCAATTCACGCCCCAGCATCCCACCAAATTATGTCCCTTGGGGGTGCAGTAGAGCAGCGATTCTCAAACTTTACAGCTGGGGGTCTTGTTAACATGCAGATTCCCATTCAGTAGGTTTGAGGTGGGGCCAGAGATTCTGCATTTTTAACAAGCTCCCAGATAATGCTGATGCTGGCAATCCTCAGACACTTTGAGAAGCAGAGTATTAAAGTATTGTGCTATGCAATGGGAGTTGTGTGGTTGAAATATAATCCCTCCTCACCATGATTCAGAACCACTGATCTAGTCCAATGCCTTCATTCGTTACTGGAGACACTGAGGCCCTTGAGGGAGGTAAAGTGACCTGCCCGAAGAGGCCTGCGGTGCTATGTTATAGCAGGAAAAAGGAGCAGGATGAGACGCTGGTCTGCATAGTTCCAGGTAATGCTTTTCTCCCTCCAGCCCAGCTTCTAGGTCAACCTTCTGTTCAAGTGGCAGTCCCTTTTCTGAAAGTGACACCCATTTCCCTGGAAACAGCACCCTCTTGGGAACCATCCTTGTTTAGCTGGAGGCAATCAGAAAATGTCTCAGGACTTTCCAAGTGGTTAAGAATCTGCCTGCCAATTCAGGGGACACAGTTCGATCCCTGGTCCAGGAAGACTCCACATGCCTCGGGGCAACTAAGCAGGTGCAGCACAACTGCTGAGCCCACCGGAACCCTAGAGCCGCAATGAGAAGACCAGGCACCACAACTAGAGAGCAGCAACTTCTCGCTGCAACTAGAGAAAGCCCGCGCATAGAAACGAAGACCCAGAACAATAAAATATGAATAAATAATCTTAAAAAAAATTTTTTGTGTGTGTGTCAACACTCATTTGTTCATTTATTTAGCAGATATTCACTGAGCATTCACAATGTGCTGCTGCTGCTGCTGCTAAGTCGTGTCAGTCGTGTCTGACTCTGTGGGACCCCACAGACGGCAGCCCACCAGGCTCCGCCATCCCTGGGATTCTCCAGGCAAGAACACTGGAGTGGGTTGCCATTTCCTTCTCCAGTGCATGAAAGTGAAAAGTGAAAGTGAAGTCGCTCAGTCGTGTCCGACTCAGTGACCCCATGGACTGCAGCCTATCAGGCTCCTCCATCCATGGGATTTTCCAGGCAAGATAAATAATCTTTTTAAAAAGGAAAATATCTCAGATTTCAGATGTCCCAACAGCCTTATCTTGTAGCTTTTCCCAGCCATCACTCCCACAGCTGCCCACAGCCTGCCTCCTGGGGAAACCTCCACCTCCACCTTCAGTGCCATCCCAGGAATGACAACAGGCTGCTGTGGCCAGTGCTCTGAGCAGCAGCCCTGATTGGTTGGCAGGGTGGACCTGGGCGAAGTACATAATCTGCAGTGTCTCCTCTCCCCACATTCCAGAGGGCTCCATAAAGCAAACGGGAGTGAGATGCATTCACTTAAATGCTGGTTATGGAGACGATTTATACAGGAAAATGACCTGGAAAGCAGAATATTTGAGATCAGAGTCCACCTCCATATGGATATATGCCCCCTTGGCCAAGATTTCTCCTTTGCTGTTTTGGTTACAAATCTTTGGACTATAAATTTCCAAATTTTCTTTCAAAGCTAACTTCCAATGAGTTCAAGCAATGTGGGGCAGAATTGGCCTTTGGGGATTTTGTGCATATGGACTTTGTGCATATGCGTTAGTTGCTCAGCTGTGTCTGACTCATTGTGGCCCCACGAACTGTAGCCCCCAGGCTTCTCTGTCCATGAAATTCTCCAGGCAAGAGCACTGGAGTGGGTAGTCATTCCCTTCCGCAGGGGATCTTCCCCACCCAGGGATTGAACCCGGGTCTCCCACATTGCTGGCAGATTCTTTACCATTTGAGCCACCAGGTATATATGCTTTAAAAGTTTTAAAGGAATTCACTTAAATTACTTGCAGGCCTCCTGGCCTATGACCAGTCTTGTTGATCTTTCTTTCTTTTCGATCTTATTTGTGAGGGGTTGGGGAGTGGGAGGTGGGAGATGGGGAGGTGCAGGGGGACAGGGGATGCGGGGGAGGGTGCACCAGCCCGGAATTGTGCCTTTGGAATTCAGATTAGGTCACAAGTAGCTGAGGTGCTTCCTTAATCTCCAGATGCCCTAGCAGTCCACATTATCTAACAGATCAGCCAAGTTTTCCTTTCTTCCCTTCTCACATGGGCTTCTTTCCACCTCCGGCTCCCTCTCCCGACAGTGACCCCACTGGAGAAACTAGCGGATTCGTCGCAGCCTTTATCCGGTCTAAAAGCTGCACCCGGGTAGGGCAGGCAGCAAGCAGGACTCCGAAGGCCGCTTCGCTCCAAGAAGTGGTGCTGGCGCGCGCTCTGCTGGCAAACGGAAGAACTGCAGGCCCTCGGTTTCGACTCCGCCCCCGAGTCCAAAGTCTTCCAGGTCACTTCCAGGAGCCTCCGCCCCTGGGACAGACCTTACCTGAAGCGGAGGCTGTAAGACTCCGAACTAAGCTGGGGATTTGCACGGAGAGAGGGTGAGGAGCATAAAGTGTTGGGGGAGCGAGAAAAGGGCCGACAGAAGAGGGGCTTGGGACTCTTGGAGAGAGGTTGGGTAGCGAGGGAGGCGCTCCTGGGACTGCCCTGAAGTGTCACGTTCCCGAGTAGAACAGGGCCCTCGGAGCGTGCGGTCTGCGCCCCTCTGCAGATTCCCAAACCTGGAACCGCGTGGAGAGAGTGGGCGTTTCCTTCGCGCACGCCGAGCAACGAGCATGCGTGCGGTGCCGTGCGTCGCACACCCGTCGCAGGGTCTTCCCCTAGTGTCTGCAAGTGTTGGGAGGGGTTCTCCCTAGGACCGCTCCCCGGTGAGGATGGTGCAAAGGTGGCTTGAGAGGGACACACGCATCCCCATCTCTCCCCAGATGGCATCGTGGAGCCCTGACACCCCATGTTCCTGCGACTGCTTTGCCTCGGTGCCCCCGGCCTCGGCCCTCCCGGCCGTGATCTTTGCCAAGAACTCTGACCGGCCCCGGGATGAGGTGCAGGAGGTGGTGTTTGTACCGGCAGCCACGCACGCCCCTGGGAGCCGCCTCCAGGTGGGTTAGGCCTTATAGAATGCTGGGAGGTGTGGCAGAACTAGGTATTCTTCTAAAACCTTCCTCCTCTGTTGCCCCCACCCGAGAAGCTACCAGATGTAGTGAAAAGAACATGAGCTTTGAGTCTATTGACTGGGACCTAACCTGTTATTTAGCCTCTGTCGACCTCAGTTTTCTCATCTGTATAATGGGGATAATAAGACCTTCCTCAAAGGGCTGTGTAGGGTGATTGGCATAGCGCCACCACTTTATAGATGCCTTCCCCCTTTCTAAGTGGATTTTCCTTTTCTCTTCCCTCATCTCCAGTGCACCTACATTGAGGTGGAACAGGTGTCCAAGACCCATGCTGTGATCCTGAGCCGCCCTTCTTGGCTGTGGGGGGCTGAGATGGGTGCCAACGAGCATGGGGTCTGCATTGGCAATGAGGCAGTGTGGACCAAGGAGCCAGTCGGGGAAGGGGAAGCCCTGCTGGGAATGGACTTACTCAGGTGCAGACCTGCCCTCCTTCATCCCCTCAATACATCAGAAACCTGGGGCTGAATACTGACCCAGGCCACCCTCCCTGCCTCCAAGCACCTCCCTTTTTCTGCCCACTTTGTCATCCTCCCCAGGTAGGCTGCCCCCGCCCCTCCCCTCTCCTGGCCCCATCTCCACAGTCTGGTGAGGAGCTCCCAAATGTGGCCAGCTCTGGGTGTCTCCTGGCCCAGAAATAGGGCAGTGGTTTAACTTTTTTTTCAATAGAAGGAAATGCATTCTCAAGTGAAATCTCATGAAGAATTTTGGTTTGTAAAACCAGTAAACATAGAGCAGCTCTGATAGAAGAGATTGGAGAGCTCAGGGCACTTCTTCCTCTAAGAATGTATTTCAGTCCATTTCATGAACCCCTCAGAGCACAGCTTGAAAATCACAAGCCTTTAGATGGTGGCGATTTTCTCTGTGACGGGCTCGTCACCAAACCTCTCTGGGACTCTTCTGTCCACTGAAACTCTGCCATCAGCACTGACACCCCATCGCCCTTCTGTCCCCTGGATTCTTTGTGCCAGGCTGGCTTTGGAACGGGGCAGCTCTGCCCAGGAGGCCTTGCACGTGATCACAGTCTTGCTGGAGCGCTACGGGCAGGGGGGCAGCTGCCGGGAGGACCCCACGCCATTCTGCTACCACAACACTTTCCTGCTGGCTGACCGGACTGAGGCCTGGGTGCTGGAGACGGCGGGGAGGCTGTGGGCTGCACAGAGGATCCAGGGTGAGGGGCCTGGCGCTGGGGCCTGCCTCCCTCCCAGAAGCATTCTCCTTTTTGGGGTCGGAATGATGGTGGGGGCAAGGAAGGCCTGATCCACGTGCAAATGTCTTGGGTGGTGGGGACATCCAGGGACGTGGGAGATGAGCCCACTCGGGTACCTCACCTCCCCCCTCACTTGGTTGAGTCCTCTTGTGCTTCAGCCTGCAGCTTCCTCTGGGGAGCCTTCCTGGACTTCCTGGTGGCCAGGCTTCTCCCTTATACACAAGCTGGGGTCCCTTCATGATGATGTTCCCTGCAGCTGCCGGTTCTCTTTTATTCGTGTGATCGGTTTATCTGTCCCCTCCACGAGGGTTGTCTTGTTCTCTTCACCACTGGGTTCTCGGCGCCTAGCTGAGTGCCTGGCACAGGATAGGAGCTCCAGAATATATGAGCGACCCCCCATCTCCTCCGCAGAGGGGGTCCGCAACATCTCCAACCAGCTGAGCATCGGCACGGACATCTCGGCAGAGCACCCTGAGCTCCGGCCCCACGCCCAGGCCCAGGGCTGGTGGGACGGGCAGGGTACCTTTGACTTTGCCCAGGTCTTCTCCCTGAGCCAGCAGCCTGTGCGCATGGAGGCTGCCAAGGCCCGCTTCCGGGCTGGCCGGGAGCTGCTGCAGCAGCAACAAGGTCAGTGAGTGGACCATCAAGTGGTCGGTGAGTGGTCAGCGGGGGGCCCAGCTCTCTTCTCTCCCACAGCCTCAGGGGGCTTCCTCTGAGGCCGGAGGGCCCCCCTTCTGCCCCCCCGGGGCCCTCACTGTGTCCTCCTTGGCAGGGGGTATCACGGCAGAGGTGATGATGGGCATCCTCAGGGACAAGGAGAGCGGCATCTGCATGGACTCTGGGGGCTTCCGCACCACGGCCAGCATGGTGTCCGTGCTGCCCCGGGACCCCTCCCAGCCCTGCGTGCACTTCCTCACTGCCACACCAGACCCGTCCCGGTGAGAGGGTGGGGAAGCTGGGGGCAGCGCCCCAAACAGGGACGACGGAAGGGTGCCAGAGCCCTTATCCTTCCATCCTTGTCCCACTAGGTCGGTCTTCAAACCTTTCATCTTTGGGGTGGGGGCAGCCCAGGCCCCCCAGGTGCTGTCCCCCACTTTTGGAGCACAGGACCCTGTTTGGACCCTGCCTCGATTCCAGACTCGGGTGGATCGTCGGCACCCCCTCTACCGTGGACACCAGGTGGCCCTGGGGCTGATGGAGAGTGAGCAGGTAACCCCAGGGAAGAGGGGCTACCCTGGGGGGATGACGCACTTCCCCCACCCCAACTGGGACTCTGGAAATGTGAGGGGAACTGGGAGCGAAGGAGACTCTAGAGCTGAGGAGAGGAGTCTCTCCCTTCAAAGTCAGCTCTGGAGAATGTTGGGTGTACATCCTTTCTCCTGCTATGTGAGATGGCAGCCATCTGCCCCTACCCCGTAATCCGGAGGGAAGCCTGTCCCGGGGATTCATTGGTGCCTTTCCTGGGCAGGCTCGGGGGCAGCAGCTTCGGCAGAAGCAGCGGGACCTGGAGCAGGAAGGCCTGGAGGTTGTGCGGGGGCTGCTGACCAGGGAGTGTGCTCCACCCGCCCGGGAGCTGGGCGGCCTCTTCCAGGCCTTTGTGGAGAAGGAGAGCCAGGCATATGCCTGAGCCCGGCCCCTCTTGACTTGGCCTGGGGTGCAGGGGGCTGCGGTGGGCACAGGACCCCGGGGTAGAGGGCTAGAGCAATCCCCTCACCTCGTCCCCCACCCCAGCCTTGTTCTGAGTGGCCAGGTCGGCCTTCGCCCTAATAAATGTGTTTTATTTTCTTGCTCAGTGTCCAGGTCCAGTGGGGGTGGGAGGGCCAAGAGAGGACAAAGGGCAGCCCTGAGGTGGCTGCAGGGCCACTGAGAGCCTTGCTGGGCAGCACGTTCTTCTGACTTAGGTGGTGGAGGAACCTGGGAGGAGAAGAGGTGGCCCCCAGCATGGGGTGTGGGAACATGGAGGGGCATGGCTGGTACAGCAGGTGGCTGCTCATGGGGAGAATTAGAATTTTGGTTCTTGGCTTGAACCTTGGAAGGGCAGTCCCTGGTGGGGGGGGAGGGGGCGGGGGTATGCGATGTGTCTACTGTGAGATGGCATCTCCACCAGGCAGTGCCCGCCTCCTGCCAGCTCAGAAGCCAGGTGGGGGCCCTGAGGTGGGGTGCCAGTCCCTTGGGCAGCTCCTGAAAGATCCTGTTCCTTAGGATCAGGCTCTGTATTCCTGCCATTGTTTCTGGCTGCTTTTTACTGACAGCTTCCCCTGAGATGCCCCAAGTGATGTGGAAGACACATGCAGGGTCTGGAGATGCTTTACTGGGGACAGGCTCCTGCCACAGGCCAGGGCTCTCAGACCGAGGGGAAGCCCACTCCCCGTTCTTCCGTGTGCCTGGGGCTTCGCTGATAGCCATGGGCTGCATTTCACTTCTTGATTCTTTTGATCACAGTTTTGGTTGTGCCCGGGGCCCCAGCCAGAGAGGCTTTGGGGGCTGCGGCCGCTCTGGCCTCTTTCCTTGCCTGCAGAGTGCTTTGCTGACTCCTGGGAGCCAGAGGGCACAGTTTCTTGGTGGTAGAGGAGGCCTGTGGCAAGGAAGCAGACTCTGGGGATGTTTCTTTCTCTTGCATGGGGGTGATGGAAGGGCTGCTATCCCCAGCCATGGATGCCCCCGGCAGCGGGGGGAGGTCTGTGAGGGCGGGCCGCATCTCCACCCTCAGCTGGTGCTCCAGCAGGGCTGTCTGCTGCCTGTGCTCCCGGAGCCTGCTCATTTCCTGCTCCAGCTCCTTGAGGAAGCCTGTGAGGGGCGGGATGGTGGGCAGCGGATAGAGCCCCGGGCTTGGCAAAAGCGAACTCTCCCCTCCCACCCCTAGAGGGGAGAAGACAAGGCTGGGAAGGACTGTTCTGGCCCCGGGACCACCTCCCCAGACACCGCGGCCCGTCTGAGCTTCTCCCGGACCCCACAGGGCAGCTGCACACTTTGGAAAGCAGGGGTCACCTCGTTCTGAGCAGAATGGGCCTCTCAGCTCTGGGAACTCCTCATCCTCATCACTCAAGGCTGCATCCTCCTCGTCCGAGGTCCAGCGCTCTGCCACAGGCTGCCCGTCCAGGTCTAGGAGCAGTGGCAGGGCTTCTGTCAACAGCTTTCTGCGGGGCGGAAAGAGCAGAGGTGACCCAGGAGGGTACCCCGGGTGTGGAGCTGGAAGGATGTGCAGACACAAGCCGCAGCAACCACACTGGGAGGGGTGGTGTTCTTGAGCTAGAAGATGGGCCTGTGGTCAGGTCAACATAGGAACCTGCAGTTCCTCCTCACCTGTAGCCATCCTGGTTGGTGCAGCTGTTTCCAGCCAGGTTGAGGATGAGAAGGCTCTCAGGGAATTCATCTGCACACGGCAAAGAGAGGGGGGATGAGGTTCGCACCCCCACCTTCCAGTCCAAAGCCACTGCCCCTTTGCATAGCATCCCCCAGGCCCCCGGGAGGATGTGCTGCTGATGCAAGCACAGGGAGGAGGGCAGAGAGGAGGTGGGGCACCCAGGACTTATCCCATGAGCCAGAACAAGGGCGTTCCTACCCAGCTTCAGTGTTTCTATCAGGTTCTCAGAAAGGTCCAGAAACTGGAGGTGTGGGAGGTCACGGAGGTTTTCCACTTGCCTAATTTGGTTTCCTGCCAGAGACAGGAAGCTGTAGGGGAAGGGAGGGGGAGAGACAGCTAAATCACAGAACTGCTGGAAGAAGGGATGGGGCCCCCAGGTACCTGGGCCCCCCTGGCTCAGCAGCTGGAGGATTGGGGACACAGGGCCTCCTGGGGTGAGGGAAGCAGAGCTAGGCTTGTGGGGCCCTTGGCTGACCAGCAGCCGGGCTTGGGGACATCTGAGCCAGCTTTCTGGAGTATTTCCAGGTTTCCTCCCCTTCGTTCTAGCTCTTCTCCCCTCCCCCAACCCGAGCCCTGGCACCATGTACCGTAAAGAGGGGATGCAGGCCAGGTTCTCAATTCGCTGAATCTTGTTCTGCAGGAAGAGATCAAGGTGGGGAAACCAAGGTAAGGTCAGCTGAGTGGGGTCCCTTTAATGGGACAAAGCCCTAAGACCGTGTCTGCTCTTGAGGTTGGAGACCTGGCCCTTTGGGAATGATCACCCCACTCCTTGAACAAGTGGTGAGTGCCTTGGGATGATTTGCTTTCTCCAAGTCGATGGCTGAGGACATAAACGTGGGGCTAGCTAAACTTGATTTAAGCACCCTGATCACCCCACAACCTGGACATCAGAGAAAGGGAACCAAGGGGGAGCCAGGAAACGGAAAGGCCTTGGTGGTGGACTGCACACACAAAGGGAAGAGCAAACCTGTACTCCTTTGATCTGGCCAGTGTCTGTGGGGGAAACTTGGAGGGATCTGGGTATATTCAACCTGAGGGAGCCTAGAGATTAACTGTCCCCTCTCCACCCCCACCAAAAAGCCTTCGAGGTTCTGAAGGATGCAGAGAAATCTTTTTTTTTTTTTTTTTTTTTTTTTTGATGCAGAGAAATCTTATGGCTCCCTCTTCCTTTCCTTCAAAACAGGAAATGGACTTGAGCTGTATATCATGAGAGATTTAGGACAGGCACCATCTAGGACTTCTAGAACAAGAAAAGTGTCTGATAGAAAAACAGTGATTTGAGAGCATGGTCAGGATCTCTTTTGGGTGCATTGGTCTTTCAATTCAGCAGAATTCTGATCTCTTTCGGGTGTACTGGTCTTTCAGTTGAACAGAATTCCTAATTCATCTGGAAACCATTTCAGTGAAGGTCTGCCTGCCTGAACACCAGTAAATGGGCAAGATGACCTGGTTGGCGTCTTTCAGATTAAACAGACATGGCTCACAGGAGATGGAGTCCCCTCCCCAGGGAGAAGGAAGGGCAGGAGGCAGGACATTACCCCTTGCAGATAGAGGCTGTGAAGATTCTGGAGGCCCTCTAAGTTCCTGATAGTGGTGATTCCTTCCCGGTCCAGGCGAACAGTCTGCAGTTCAGCAAGCGTGTGGAACCTGGGCAAATGGGTGCTGTGATGGAGTGCCACTTCTGTGGTCTCTTAGCAGGAAGATGGAGGGGAGGGTGTTTCAAGGAGGGATGGATGGCTCAGTGACTCTGATCAGATGTCAGGGACACCTGCTTGACTCATGAGGTGGGGCCTAGATTGGGAACCTGGGTTGACTTGGACACCTCAGTATCTATCAGTAGCACTGGGAAGGATAAGGGTGAAAGGGGAGTGAGAGTCCTTAGACTGGGAAACTGGGTGATGGTAGCTTATGGTTCCTGCAGAGGTGGGGGCAGACTTCCTCCAGCCAGCTTGGGTTGGGGAGGGAGGGGCTGGGACAGAGAGGAGATCCTTCCTCACATCCCTTCTGAGTGGTCCATGGAAGGAAAATCACTTGTTCCACCCATCCATTCATTAATCCCGCGACATTTACTGAATGCCCATTAGAGACAAATGAGAGAGTCCCTGCCCATCACTACTAGGGAAGCTGGCCAAACATCTCTGACAAGTGGATGACAGAAGCATGTGCAGAGGACTAAGGGAGTACATAGACTATACATTGAATCCAGAGGGATTCAGGGAATACTTCCTGGGGGAGATGACACATAAGTAGGAGTTAGACTGGAAGGAGAGGGGGGATGAGAAGGCATTTCAAGCAGAAGGAATAGTCTGTGTGATTCCAGCCTTTTTTTGAACTGCAATGTGCCCATGAATCCCTTAGGGGGTCTTGTTAAAGTGCAGATTTTGATTCAGTAAGTGGGCCTGAGATTCTTCATTTCTAACAAGCTCCTAGGTGATGCAGATGCTGCCCACCCACCCCAGCACCACTCTGAGTAGTAAGTGCTAAGCTGTGAGAACATGGGGTCTTAGAGGAATACTTATAGAGAGTGGCAAAAAATAAGGTTGAAAAGGCACCAGGCTAAAGTGTTTGGATTTTATTCTGGAGGTGCTAGGAAGTTAAGGAAGGTCCTATCAGGGAGTGTCTGGTCAGATTTGTTATTTAAAGGGATCATTTTGGCAACAGTATGAGGTGCCTAGACTGGAGGCAGACAGACTAATTAGGAGTTCGTTGAGAAGTGATGACTTGAGACCCTTATTTAAAGCAACTGAGTGGGCATAGTGAAAGAGTGATTTTTAAGGAGGAAGAATCAGCTGGACGTTGCCACTGACTGAATGTGTAGAGTAAATAAAGAGAGGGACAAAAGTAAGTTGACAAATCAGTAGAGCTCAGGGGACTGGTCATTCTGTGTGTTTCAACATTCCAGCACCCCTTCCTCTCCGGTGCACTTACATCTTCTCTGACAGATCCTCATCCTCTGGGAAGGCCAAGTTCCGCCTAGTGATGAGGGCTTCAGTAATGCACACGCCACTGACTTCCTCTGGATTCTGGGCAAGTTTAGCTGTGAAAAGATGAGTCCAATTGTTACATTTCCTTGTTCTTGGAGGCCTGACTCTACTGTTAACCAACTGTTCTACCTACCATCTCACCTCCCTACTCACCTCCAGGCATGATCTAAAAGTTGCTGGCTTGTGGAGCGATTGGAACCAAGAGAAGTAGAGCAGCTTGGGACAGGCCCTGGGAATAGAAGAACTCAGGGTGGTATGAGGAGAGAGAAGCTCAGAGAATTGGGGGACAGAGGAAACGGTTTGATTCAGAGCTAATTGTTGGGGTGGGGCAGGAGACGAAAGTAAATCGAAGTGGAGGATCTGGAGTTTGAGGGGTGTATAGGGGCTTTCCAGGCCGCCTACAGGGGGATTGTAGGTAGATAGCGGTGCGGACGGATGGAAAGAGCGGTTCGAGGCGTCGTTGCTAGGAGACCGGACGCCTGATGACGCGCCGGGGAGGGCGGGCTCGCAGGAGCCAGGTTCGGCGCATGCGGATTGCTGCTCCAGCCGGCGGCTCCCCCCACCCCGCTTCCGGTCCTGGGACTACCCACAATCCTCAGCTCTTTCCGTCGCGCTCGTCTCCCGCTCCTTCTTCCGGTGGCGATGGCCGCGGCCGTGGCTGGGATGTTGCGAGGGGGTCTCCTACCCAAGGCGGGTAAGGAGCGGCCCAAGTCTTCGCGGCGCGTTCTGGCCGATGCTGTCTACTTGTCTCCCTCCTTTGCTGCTGGTCCTCTCCCCAAATTTCTGATCCCAGACAGATCCCGATAACTAGATATTAGTTTAATGAGTGATTTTTGAGAACCGATGACTGTAGATATTAGTTTAATGAGTGATTTTTGAGAACCTTGTATGGACCAGGCGCAGTGATAAGTACTTTACATGTATTATTTCGTTTAAACATTAAAGCAGCCTATGAAGATCGCTGACTTGATCTAATTTCCTGTGGTTCCAGATGCTGGTAGTAACAGCAACACAGCAGAAGCGTCGGGGACAACCACAGTATTTATTCTCTATCCCCTAGTCCCCCTGCCTTGTTTAGGGTTTTAACCCATTACCCAGTTTTTTTCTGCCTTCAGAAATTAAGATCTCAGGCCTCCCGTAGCCACCCTTTGCAAAGAAGATCTCCCCTGTTAAGTCTGTATCTGTCACCCTGTTTATTGACCCCTCCACCTCATCACAAACTGTAATTTTGCATTTGTTTGTTTTTTCTATTAGACTTTAAACTCCATCAAGGCAGAACCGTATTCATTCAGCATAGCCAGCAGGTGGCATGGTGCTTGATATTAGTAAGCATGCTGTAGATATTTGTTTAATGAATGATTTTGAGTACCTTATATAGACCAGGCACAGTGATAAGCACATGTATTTCATTTAAACCATAAAGCATCCTATGAAGAAGGCAGTCTCTTCCCCACTTTACAAGTGAGGAAACTGGTTGAATGGTCAAGGTCACAGCCAGTAAGTGGCAGAAGAAAGATTGAAAATTGGCTCCATGTGTGTCAATTATATCTCAATAAAACTGCAAAAATTTGGTTCCATCTGATACAGAGCTTGTGTTCCCAACACTTAGGATTTGTGGCCACTAGCAAGAAAACCTCTCACTTCAGCAAAATCTCCATGCTCTCTGATTATTAGAGCCACCTTCTGACTGAAACTTTCCCTGAGATCCCATCCTAGGCTTGGGGAGTGCTGAAAATGGGAAGCTGTAACCTGAGTCCTTTTGTTGAGAATGAAGGGGTTTCTTTGGCCTTGGTATTTCGAGTGTCCCCCTTGTCTTCTGAGGGGTGCTCTGCAGCAATGCCTGTAAACAAGAAAAGTACAGAGGAGAAAAGCTTGTTTGGGGGAGATATGGGAACAGTACAACTCTTCCCTCCTGCTTCAAATCCTGGGGGAAGGAGTAGTGCTTAGAGCAGTGATTCTCAAACTTCAGCCATCATCAGTATCACCTGGAGGGCGTGTTAGCACACTGTTCTCTGGGCTCCTCTTCAGAGCTACTGACTCAGGAGATCTAGGACAGGGCCTGAGAACTTGTATTTCTAACAAGTTCCTGGGTGATGCTGATGTTGGGTTGGGAGGTGGTGGTAGTGCATACTTTGAGAACCACTGGCTTAAAATTGGCAGATTATGGCCGGACTGGTCACTGTCTTTTCTCCATAGTTGTGTTAGAAACAAGCTGCATCTGTTTGTTTACACAGTGACTGTGGCTGCTTCCACGATACAGTGGCAGAGCTGAGTAGTAGCAACAAACCGTATGGCTCTCAAACATAACATTTTTGTTTGGTCACTCAAGAAAAAGTTTGTTCAACTCTTTCCTTTTCAAAATATGTTTAAAATACTTGCTACTTTGTTCCTGTTTTTCCTCATTTCTGTGCATAAAGAAGAGCTGGAGAAGTGGGCCCCTCCAGGATGAAACACATGAGCTAAGGTCACCCATTAAAGAGAAGAAAAGGTTTGGGGATTCGGGCTTTCCAGCAGACAGTTCCTTGTTCCACTCAATGCCAAGGCTAGCTTTGTGAGCTCCGTGCATAGAGGATGGATTTGTCTCTGGAGCAGACTAAGGCTTCTGAGAGGCTACACCTCACCACATGGCCCTTTTTTTCTCCCAGGCCGGCTGCCTACCCACCAGATTATCCGCTATGGCTCCAAGGCTGTTACCCGCCACCGTCGTGTGATGCACTTTGAGCGGCAGAAGCTGATGGCTGTGACTGAGTATATTGCCCCCAAACCTGTTGTCAACCCAAGATGCCTGCCGCCCCCTCCCAGCCCCCCGCAGGAGGTGAGGAGGAGGCTGGGCATGTCGCCTGGTGGTGGGATGGTGGATTAAAGTGATCTTGTCTCTGTGACCATAATGAAGTAGCACTCTAGGAGATGGTCATCCACATTGTTACTTCCCCACTTTGATCCCAGAGTTCAGATCCTTTAAAATGAAATCTGCCCTTGATTCTCTGTTGGCCTCTTGGACTCAATGGATTGGACGGGTGTGGGTTTTCTTCATTCTTGTCTCCAAAAATGTGTGCTTGAAACTCTCCACATAGGTGAGGGGAAGAGAAAACATCCCACATATCTTGAAGCTTCCAGGTTTTCTTAGAGGAACAATACAAAGTTTTTGGTCCTTAAAAAAGGACAGAAAGATCAGTGGAGTATGGCTAACTTGATGGTGGTTCTCAATTCCCCAAGTTGTCAACTTTGAGAAACACTGTCTTGAGAAAATGAAGTCTTGTTCTGTGAAAATACCTCAATTTTGAATCGACACTGCAAAAGAGTAATCTTGTATTTAAATTGATAAAAGAATTCAACATGAGTACAGTGTCAGAGGGCTAATTAAGTGATTTTGACAATATTATTATCAAAATAACATTAGCTGGGTCAGACTGTTGTCCATTTCAAAGGGACTGAGTGTTCTCAGGTTTTAAAAACACTGGTCTAGGCACATGGAACTCTGTTCAATGTTATGTGCCAGCCTGGATGGAAGAGGGGTTTGGGGAAGAGTGGCTACATATATATGGATGGATGAGTCTCTTCACTCTTCACCTGAAACTACCACAACAGTGTTAATCAGCTGCACTCCAATACAACATAAAAAGTTTAATGTTTGGGGGGGAAAAAATGCTGTTCCAGGGCATTTCCTGGCAGTTCAGTGGTTAGAACTCTGCGCTTTAACTGCCAAAGGCTTGAGTTCAGTCCTTGGTTGGGGCACTAAGATCCCACAAGCCGCATGGTGCCATCAAAAGACGATAGTATCAAATTGTAAAATAATAAAAATACTGCTCTGAAACCTGCAGTTATCAAATGGAAATGAAAGGGTGGAGTGAGAGAACGTGTCTCTGAGTCAGGGGTCCGGTTCTCCTTTCTGTGCCCTAATCGTCACTTGGGGATCACTGGAAGCTCCGGCACCCATCCCTGAGGGAGTTAGGAGTACTAGAATGGGCAGCTTATGTCCCCTCAGTCCTCCCTTCTTGACCTCAGGAGACAGGCCTCATCCGGCTCCTCCGTCGGGAGATAGCCGCAGTTTTCCGAGACAACCGAATGATAGCTGTCTGCCAGAACGTGGCTATGAGCGCAGAGGACAAGCTTCTCATGCGGCACCGGCTGCGGAAGCACAAGATCCTGGTGAAGGTCTTCCCGAACCAGGTAGGGAGCGGACTCTCATTCCCCACCTTGTTCCCCACTCGCTCCACCCCCATGTCAGACCGCAGCATCTCTTCCCAGAAGTGGCATTCCCAGCCCCCTCCCATGGCCGCTCTCCTGTCCGGGACCTGAACTGTGTTAGGGGTTGAGGAGACCTTCATTAGCTTGAGCCCACAGCCTGGTATGGCCTCTGACCAACGCGGGTGACTCTTCCTGCTACTCCAACCCCAGTAAGCCCTTCTCTTCTGCCGGTCCAGATCCTAAAGCCCTTCCTGGAGGATTCCAAATACCAAAACCTGCTGCCCCTTTTCGTGGGGCACAACCTGCTGCTGGTCAGTGAAGAACCCAAGGTCAAGGAGATGGTGCGCATCTTGAAGAGTGTGCCTTTCCTGCCGCTGCTGGGTGAGCAGCCAGTTGGGGGCGGGGCTGAAGTGGAGTGGGTGCTCCAGCAGGCTGGTGTCGCCTCGGGGCTCGTGTGGGTAAAGCTGTGGCTGTGCTTGGAGGGGACCCCTTCTCACAATGGGGCCTGCCTCTGTCACTCTGGGGAGGGGGCGTTCAGACCCCTGGAGTCTAGTCGGGGGATGTTTTGTTTGTTTAGTCACCAAGTCATGTCTGACTATTTTGCGACCTTATGGACTAGAGCCCACCAGGCTCCTCTGTCTGTGGGAATTCCCAGGCAAGAATACTGGAGTGGGTTGCCATTTCCTCCTCCAGGGGATCTTCCAGACCCAGGGGTTGAACCCGGGTCTCCTGCATTGGCGGGTGGATTCTCTACCATTGAGCTACCAGGGAAGTCCAGTAAGGGGGTAGGTGTTGAGACCCACACAGATGAAGATACTTAAACAGGCCAAGGGAAGGGTGCTGAGGTTCAGGATTCCTCTGATGCTGAGAAACCCTGAAGGTGCTTCTTTTAGAGAATGCTATCTGTTGGTGGGGCAGGAATCTGTGTATATAATACAGATAATACAAATTCCACCCCAGCCTCCATCAACACACACTCCACGGTTCTTCAAGGAAGTTTAGGAGGAAACACTGATGTTGTGGGGATTACATGATACATGGAAGGGTTTTCCAGGAAAAGTTAGGAAGGAGAGGAGGGGACTGATCCGAAACATTGGGAGTGGGGTGGGACACAGGTGGAGACTGGACTTGGGGGACGGCTGGGAGGTAGAAAAGGGCAGTGAAGAGCAAATTCCTAGGGGGGGACCATTGTCTTTGAAGAGGAAAATCATGTGTGGGAGCCTCGCTGATCCTGTGTTCTTCTAGGTGGCTGCATTGACGACACCATCCTCAGCAGGCAGGGCTTCATCAACTACTCCAAGCTCCCTAGCCTGGCCCTGGCACAGGGGGAGCTGGTGGGAGGGCTCGCCCTGCTCACAGCCCGGACGCACTCTCTGCTTCAGCACCACCCCCTCCAGCTGACTGCCCTGCTGGATCAGTACAGCAGACAGCAGCGCGAGGGGGACACCGTCCTGCCAGCCAGCACGCAGCCGGGTCCTCCCAACCCTGTTCAGGACTCGTAGCCAGCCTCCTGCACCCAGCCTGCCCATAAATACACTCTGCCCTATTGGCTGTCGGAGACATGGGGAACTTAGGCTGGGGAGTGGCGTTGTTCCCTGGTTTTTACTGACAGTGATCTCTTCCAGTACATGGCCACCCAGAGATGTAGGGGAATTCCATTTCAGAATGGAGGCTTGTAATCAGTATCTTTGTTACTAGTTTTCCTAACTTGGGACCTGATAGGAGCCATCTCTTTCCGTTTTCCAGGTCCAAGGCGGAGAAGCCCTGTCTTCTGTGTTCACTGTGCCTTGCTGCACATGCCTCCCAGCCTAGCCCCTGTGGCTCCTACGTGCCAGAATAGCTCAGCTGAGTAGTTAATTCTGCTGAGAATGGCATCTGTTGAGAGCCTGCTGTGCCAGGCTCACTGCTAACCACTTTACATGTGCTAGTTCCTTGATGTCTCACATATTATCCCCATTTCACAGAGAGGAAGACTGTGGGGAAAAGAAGTTAAATGGCCTGTGAAAGGTCATGCTGTTAGTAAGAGGCAGCACTGGGACTGAACCAGGCTCCTTGCAGCTGTAAAGATGCTCCCCTGGTTTTCTACACTAGAACTTTCTCGTTAGGGTCCCAAGAGTGCTTTGAGTGTTAATTGTGTACCCTCGGGGTGTGTCATGTCATGGGAAGGTTGGGAGCACTGCTTTATGATAAAGTGAAATGCATTTTACTTAACTGTGTTTTGCTGTTTATAAGCTTATCCTCCCTGTAGACATATTCCCAGGGTCATCTCTGACTCACTTCCCTTCCTAGAACATCTGCCTCTTCCCATGTCCGAGTCTGTCACTTCCCTGTACCTGCTCCCACAAATGACACTGCTTACATGCTTGTCCTTTTGAAGGCAGCTGCCCACTTTACTAAGTGGCTGACGTCTCAGGTGGTTCAAACCAAAAGAGCTGAGGGAGGAAAAACCAGGATTCTGTTTTAACGCCCGGGTCTGAGGGCTCTTAGTAGGAGTCTTCATCCAGATCTCAGGGAACTGAAAGTTTCTCATGGAGGATGTTTAACTCAGAGCCCACCCTTGTCCTTGATGGGAGCCCGTTCTAGGTAGACACGGGCGATGCACGGAGGTGGCCGTGGATCATTTCTGGGACCTGGAGCAGTGCCGCAGCTTCCTTGGTCCTGGACAGACGCTTCTCTGGCAGTGGCAATCTGTGGCAGCTTTTCCTTCCTGGTCCAGGATCAGCTTCCCACCATGCCCAGCTCTGTGCCCTTCACCCAGGGATGCTCAATCAACATAAAGGATTAAAAGGCCCTTGAGGCTCTTGGGTGCCAGAGCTAGTCTGGCCAGTGCTGCCCAGCGCTCTCCCTGGCTCCAGAATCCTGCCAGGTGCTGACAGCGCCCTCCTGGGGTGGCCCAAGCGGTGCCGAGGTTCTGAATGGAGCAGAGCGCACGCATCTGAGAGATAAAAGACCCTGAAGGATAAACCGAGACCCAGGCGGTGACAGCTGGATGGGAAGGTGGCCCACATCACACTGGGAGTCAAAGAACCTCAGACTGCACCCTTCACCCACTGGCAGTGCCTGAGGCCCCACCGTTCAAAACCCATTTCTTTCTGGAAAGGGGCTTTACTGCACTTAAAGCTGTCAGTCCAGTTCACATCCATTTGAATAAATTCCAGACATTTTTCAGCAAGAGCAAGTTTTTAATTAGAATTGAGCAGCTGGACTCCAGCAGAAGGGCAAAGGTGCTCAGAGAGGGAGGTTGAGCTAGCTCTTTACCAGCCAGCTGGTCACTGCCCTGGACCTGCTCCTGATCCAGGCTTGGTAGGCCGGGGGTGGGTAGGGGTGTCCTACCACCTAGCTGCTTCCGGCCCCCATGTGTCCTGACCTGGAGGCGCATCACCCCCAGTGACAGCCTCACTGTGGCCCTCTTAACCTTGACTGCCCTGCTGACTGTGCCCTTGGCACCATCAACTGTGTCCCCTCAGGGCATCCCTCCCTTCCTGTCAACCTGATAGCTCTGCTGGCTCCAAATCTAGCCACCTATTTTCAGTTGTAAAACGAGGAGCGGGGGTTAACAAGGAAATGGCCTTGGGTACTAACAGGTCAAGGCCATGCTGGTATGAGTAAATTCTTTACCACTGCTGGCTTGAGGCCAGCAACTCCCCAGTACTCTGTGATCTATCTGGAACTGTGCCCAAGGGGGACTCTGTCCTCACTCCCAAGCCTCCTGGGCACTGGGGCGTCGACTCAGCCCTGAGTCCTCCGGGGAGCAGGGGGGCAGAGCTGAGCGGCCGCCTGGAGCTCGGCAGGAGGAGGGGCCGAGGAGGGGGAGGTGAGGAGATCCGGCTAGAGGGGAGGCTCCGACGTCTCCTTCCTTCCTGGTTCCTGCTGCAGCTGCCGCCACAGCTCAGCTCTGAGATCAGGGAGCGGGTGGCTCGGAGACCGTGACTCAGAGGCGGAGTGGTGCTCGGGCCAAGGAGCACTGGCGTCCATGGACCCTGGGGTAAGGGGGCTACCCTGGCATCAGCTGACATTCCCTGAGAGGGCTTCCTCCCACCTGAAGCTGGCGGGTCACTGCTCCGGAGATGAGGGCGGGAATGGAGCTGGAAAGGGGACACCCACCTGGCTCACCTCGACCTGCGCCCTCCGTAATAGAGTCTGCCCCTCCACCCGCAAGCAGTGAGGGGCTAGGATCCCAGGGGGCCAGGAAGAGGGTACAGAGATGTCCCAATACTGGAAGAGTTTGGGAACTTCCAATGGCTAAATGCAGGAGTTTCCCCCAGATCAGCCTCTCGTAGCGTGGCATGGACCCCTCTGCCCTGACCTTCCCGCCACCTGCACCCCCCCATATCCCTGTCCCTCCTGACCTCAGCTCCTCAGGTGCTTGCTAGCTCCATCGAAAGATGTGAGCTGTTTCCACGGCCTCAGGCCAACCTTGCCCCTCTAGTCCCCTCCCCCATCTCACACACACAGAGTCTCATGCATTATTGATCTCCCCATGGAGTCAGGATGGCCAGGACTGGTGCCCAGGGCGCCTGTGGGCACGGCTGAGGGACCAGTGTGGACCTCAGCATATGTCTCCATCAGCCTGTCCCCAGCTCTCTCCAGGTGGATGGTGTTTCTCAGGAGCCCCAAGGACTGGGATGGAAAAGAGGAGGTTGGGGGGGGCGGTGGACCGAGGGTCCGAAGTGGGCATCCTAAGAGAATGATTGATGGGGGGCCCAGGGGAAAATGGGGGCTGTCCCAGGGCTCAGTTTCTCCAGGCAGAACCATGGGAGCCCATGAGCTAGAGGATAGGGAGGCCAGTTGGTCAGGCAGCTGGGGGGCTCTGTATGGAGCTGGGGTCGGGGGTTTTGGGGGTGCTCTGTAAAAGGTTGATGGCAGGGGCGTCTGCACTTTTGTGGTGGTGGTAGTGGGGTTGGGATCTTGAGGAAGAGGAGCTGGGGTGAGATCTCACCTGCCCAGTCCCTGAATCCCTCTGCCCTATTTCGGAGCCTCTTCCTTCACTGCCCGGCTCACCTCTGATTACCCCCAGGGAATCCTCCAGAGAAAGCACCTAGTGTGTCCTAGAGCCAGAGAATGTGTGTGTGCCTAAGGTGGGGCGGAGCAGACTTTTCGAGGTTTTCTCTTGGCACCGGCCTGCCTGCTGCGCGCTCCGCCTCTCTGGGCAGCGGCCGCAGCTGGAGGGTGTGGGCAGGGTGACCGGCCCAGAGTGGGGATGGGCTCGGGATGGGCTTGGCAGGTGAGCGGAAGATGTGCTGGGGCTCTCAAGACTCAGGGGGAGCAGGAGGGGGTGGCGGTGGGGAAGGTGACAGTCAAGTCTGTGCTAACAGGGTCTCTCTCTGCTTCAAGGGCCCCCTCAGGACAAGGTGACGTCCCTCCCCTTTTGCTCTCCGTCCACAGCAGGGAGTGGCTGCTCCCTTCCCCATGGACTTCCAAGAGTGGGACCCTCCCTCCCTGGCGGAGAGCACTCAGTCTGCAAAGCCCAGCGGTGGCCAGCAGGTCTGAGGGTGGGAAGCGGGCGGGGGCAGAGGGCAGAGGGGCTGGCCCTCAGGGGACAGACAGGTGTTGCCTTACCGCTCTGCCCCCCCCCCCCGCCCTTTGTCCTGGACTGCAGACCACTGAGCTGTGGGAGGTGGTGGAGGAGCCTCGGGGCCGGCTGGGGGCAGAGGGTATCATGCCCGAGAGGCAGGAAGGCCACCTGCTCAAGAAGAGGAAGTGGCCTCTGAAGGGCTGGCACAAGGTAGGGCGGCAGGGCAGAGGGAGGGGCCAGATGCAGGGGCCGGAAGGGATGCGTGGGGCCTCTGGGCAGCGCAGGCTGTGTGTGTGTGAGGAGACGCTTCCGTGTGGTTGCTCTCCCCCACACCCTTTCCTCTCCGCGGCCCCCACCCTGGTCCTGTTCCCTCTGCGCATCCTCATAGAGGTACTTCGTGCTCGAGGATGGGATTCTTCACTACGCGACAACTCGGCAAGATGTGAGTTGGGGCCTCGGCTGCGGGTGTGAGAGGAGGGGGCCCTGGGCAGGCAGGGGGCTTCTGGAATCGCCCAGAGCAAGGCCCGAATCCCAGGTATGCTGTTTTCTGGATGTGGGATCTTGGGCAAGTTACTTCCCTGGGTCTCAACTCCTCACCCCTAAGGTGGAGAGAGGGTGAGCACCCACTTGTAGAGTCTTTGTTTGGTGAGGGCTCTCAGAACAGTGCCAGGCTCAAATTAGTGCCCAAGACTGAGGGACTTTATCATCCTTGTCCTCGTACCATGCTCAGACAGGAACAAGAAACTAAAGACCTAGACACCCAGGCCCTCTCCAGGAGACTCATCGTCCTCAGCCCTGCCTGCAGACTCCTGAGGGTGGGAAGTGTTCCTTGCTCTGGGCTCCCTGGAGCTCTGGTTGTGACATGACATAGCAGGCTGTCCCGTGCTCAGGAGGACGACTGACATGTCCTGCTGATGCTGTCACTTGAGCCTGAGGGTGAACCTGCTGCCTGACCTTTGAACCTAGCATGACCTCAAGGGGATGGTGGCCCCGGTGGCCTCAACTCACCTCCTTTTTCCTCTTTGACCTCTCCATCCCAGATCACCAAGGGGAAGCTCCATGGCTCCATCGATGTCCGACTGTCGGTCATGTCCATCAACAAAAAGGCCCAGCGCATTGACCTTGACACTGAAGACAACATCTACCACCTCAAGGTGACATCCGTGGGAGGCAGGGGGTGGCTTGCCCCCCCAGCCTGGCAGAGGCACTGGGTCACAGGAGAGAGAGGCAGGGGCTGAGGGGCCATCTGAGTTTGACCAGAGGGGAGTTCCCACCATGTACAAGAGCCAACGGCAAACTGGCGCTGTTGGTTCTTGTATGAACAGGCACAGAGGGGGGCCTTTGCACCATCTGTGTGCTGTAGGGAGAGACCCTGCCTGCCTGGGGACCAGAGCCTCAACTTCTTGCCCCTAGAAAGCAATCCTTCCCTTCATGCGTCCCTCTCGTTCTTCATCACCTCTGCAGATCAAGTCCCAGGACCTGTTCCAGAGTTGGGTGGCCCAGCTGCGTGCCCACCGCTCAGCCCAGCACCTGGATGTGCCCCGAAGCCTGCTGCCCAGCACCACCCACCAGAAGGTAAGATGGGCCCCAGGGTAGGACCCAGTCATGTGAGGATTCAGGCTGAGACTCAGAGAGGAGGCGCCTTCCTGACCTTTGACTCGCCCCACAGGTTCCCGGTGCCCAGCCTCCGGCAGCGGGTAATGCCTCAGCTCTGCCAGGGGTTGGACCTCGGGAGAAGGTGTCTTCCTGGCTGAGGGACAGTGATGGGCTTGACCGCTGCTCTCACGGTGAGAGACAGGGACCCCTAGCCCCGCACCTCCATGGGGAGGGCCCATGCTCTTGCATCTCAGCGGCATCAGCAGGCACAAGGAGGAGAAAGTGTGATCTCTGTCCCTGCTCTGGGAGGCTCCGTCTGGTGGGGGAGACAGCCTCTACCTCTAGGCGGAGCAGGTCTCCTCAGGCCCTACCCCCAGAGCCTCAGGCTCACAGAGATGGCGGGGCTTGTGCTCTAAGCACACAGGGCTGGCACTCATGACACGGAAGATCCCGGATGCCAACGTAGGGAGGGGCCCTGAGAAGGATTGCCAGGGAAGGAGTGTGTTCTGGCGCCAGGTTCCTAGAGTTGGGGGCTGTGATGTTGGCTCGGGAGAGGGAAATGCAGGCCGAGTCGGGAGAGTAAGGGTGAGGGTCCCTTGGCCTGTGTGGAGGCAGCTGAGGTGAACTGTGGTCTGGGGACAGTGCGGACTGGGGTTCGAATACGCCATGGAGGCCAAACCATAGGGTGGGAGCTGGAAGCGGCTGTGGGCTTGTGAGCGGGAGAGGGGAGGCAGTGTCAGGATTCCCCAGGCTGCTGGTGAAGTTTCTGGAGGAGGAAGGGAAGCCGGCCACTGTTGACTTCCGGCCTTTCTCATCCATCCTTCCCACAGAGCTCTCGGAGTGTCAGGGCAAGCTCCAGGAACTACACAGACTCCTCCAGAGCCTGGAGTCCCTGCACCGGATCCCCTCGGCCCCTGTCATCCCCACACACCAGGTGAGGTCCAGACAGAGACAGGGCTCTCTCCTCTCTTGCCTTGTTAATCTCCATCACCTCCCCAGACAGGTCCCCTGTCCCCCTTACATGCTGCCATTTCCTGGAGAGCCACCGTCTCCCAGTTGCCCCTCCCCACCATATCCAGACCGCCTCCGGCCTGTCTCTCTGCCCCTTTGGAGCGCCCCCTTCCCTCTGTGCCCAGGCGGCTGCCAGGCTGTCAGTCTTCTGCCTCCTCCTCCGTGGCCGTCCGCCTCTCACTTGGCTTTGGGGGTCTTCCCCATGCTGAGACCGAAACTCATCCACCTCAACTTGCCAGGCCTCGGTGACGACGGAGAGACCCAAGAAGGGGAAGCGGACCAGCCGCATGTGGTGCACACAGAGCTTTGCCAAGGACGACACCATCGGGCGGGTGAGGTGGCCCCTGAGACACTGGGTGGGAGGCGCCGAAGGAGGCTGGGCCCTTCCACCCTTCCCCTTCACCCACAGGTGGGTCGTCTCCACGGCTCAGTTCCCAACCTGTCTCGCTACCTGGAGTCCCGAGACCCCTCGGGCCCCCGAGGACTGCCGCCCCCAGATTACGCCCACCTGCAGCGCAGCTTCTGGGCCCTGGCCCAGAAGGGTGAGTGTGAGCTGGAGGGGCGGCGGGGAGCAGGTGGGGGAGGGCGAGGGGGAGGAAGGGAGTCTGATGCCGGCCCTGCCCCTGCAGTGCACAACTCGCTCAGCAGCGTCCTGGCCGCCCTCACTGCTGAACGGGACCGACTGAGGGGCCTGCACCAGGGTTCGGAGCCATCCAGGCTGGGGGTGAGCAGGGGACTGGGTGGTCGGTGGGAGGAGCGGCCTGAAGATGGCAGGCCTGGGCCGGCCTGGGCAGGCCTGGACCGGGAAGGGGGTTGGTTGAGGCAGCCCCTGCCTGACAGGCCTTCGGTGTGTGTGTGGGGGGGCTTCCCCCATCCCCATCCTGTACCAGCACCCTCACTCTCTCCCTGCAGGTCTCTGAGACCTCTGCCGGCCCGAGGCGCCTCCACTCACTGTCCGTCTCCTCCGACACCACTGCAGATTCCTTCAGCTCCCTCAATCCCGAGGAGGTAGGAGCTGGCTGGGCAGTGGGGCCCTCCTTTCTCAGCAGGAGTGAAGGCAGGGTTCGCTTTCAGACCTGAAACTCCAGCCCCTTTCACAGAACACAGGCAACAGCCATATCTGGATCATTTCTTAATAGTGTGTAGAGCGCTTTTAAGTCAGGATCTCGTGAGGAAGCTGATTCTTACCCTTAAGTTCACAGATAAGGAAACTGAGCCTCGAAGGATCTAATGATGGGCCCAGGCTCCTGTACTATATGGGTTTGAATTTGACTGTACTGCATGCTGACCTCTTGACCCCGAGTCTCCTAATCTACAGAGTGGGGGTGATAATGGTACCTACCTTGCAGAGTGAGTGTCTGGATTGATAATGGTACCTACCTTGCAGAGTGAGTGTCTGGATTGAGTTGATACATGCCAAGGGCGTGGAACTGGGCTCAGAGTCAGTGCTGGGAAATGCAGGCAGTTATTATGGAACCTGTGTCTCCTCACTCCCAGGCCAGGATCTTTCCCCAGGCCTCGTACCACATGATGCTCACTCCCCTCCACATCTCCTCCCGCTCTGCACGACTCAGACAGTAGAAGTCCCCAGTCACACGTCCTCTCAAGGGAACTGTCAGGCCAGGGGAGCCCGGCCCGACTCTCCCAGCTGGGTCTCGGGCTGACACCAGTCTTGTTCCCACAGCAAGAAGCTCTGTACATGAAGGGGCGAGAGCTGACCCCCCAGCTGTCCCAGAGCAGTGTCCTATCCCTTGCTGACTCCCACACAGAGTTCTTTGATGCCTGTGAGGTTCTCCTCTCTGCCAGCTCTTCTGAGAATGAGGTGAGGGAAGGGGGAAGTTGCCTGTGAGAGGGGAGAGACCATGGGAATAGAGGGCTGGGGTCCCGGGAGACTAGAATCAGTAGATTCCCAAGTCCTTTCTAATCAGCTCAGCCGCTCTCTCTGGGAACATGGCCAGACCTACTTGGTTTGTGTGGCCCTGCTTAGAGATCTCTGCTGAGGACCCTTCTTCCAGCTTGATGTGCTCTATCTTCATGGTTTCTCCTGAAACTGCTGCCTCAGCTCCACCCCCAGCCATCTTTCTGTGACCCCATTTCAGCCTCTGCATTCCCTTGACCCTTGCTTTCCCAACCCTGGATCCCAGGAATCCCTTACTTCCCTCCCTTCATGTCCACCAGGTCCCTGAGCTGGGGGCCCTCTCCCTCCCAAGGCGGCAGGGCACACCATGACACCAGGCCTCCTGGGGCAGTGTCTTAGGGTTCAGACCCCCCAAATATGTTCTCTTCCCCTTCCCACCAAAGGGCTAGCTGGGCAGATTCTCTCGCCAGGCCCTGGGTACTGCCCAGCTGCCCGGGGAGGCCTAGTCTGCCCGGCCTGTCATCTGTCCCGGCCCAGGGCTCGGAGGAGGAGGAATCGTGCACCAGTGAAGTCACCACCAGCCTGTCAGAGGAGGTGCTGGACCTCCGGGGAGCCGAGTGCTGTCAGAAAGGTGCCCACCGGGCGAGCAGGAGGGAGGGCTGGAGGTGGGCCCAGAAACGGAGTGTGTCCAGGCCTAGGCCCGTTGGGAAGTCGTCCCTTGTAGGACTGGTGGGCTGATAGCTTTGGACGTTGACTCCAGGGTGACTGGAAGTGAGGAAGGCTCAGCTATGAGCTGGGCTCCAGCGGTGGGTCTGGGGGGTGGGGCCGGCCTCCACGCCGGGCTCCTGAGAAGGCTCATGTGGGCCTCAGTGAGCCAGAAGAGCCCACTTTGCCATCTTTTATTATAGCAGCATGGCTTTGTAGTGTCATTTTACTCCTTGGAGCCTGTTTCCTTGTCTATACAATGGGCTGGATAATCTACATCCTGACCTTGGTTTCTGTGTTTATGAAAGGGAGTAGAAACCAAGGATGGGACTCAGGAAGGGGTTCTGGGGTGCAGGGTTTCCTTTTCCAGCAGTGGGAAGCGTCCTCTGGTTCTTAGCCCTGTGCCCACCTGAATCCCCGGGAGCTCATCAGGAATTAGCCCCCAGCCACCTGCCCCGGCTCCTGGTAGTGAGTCGAGCCTGGAGCCTGGGAGTGAGCACACCTCGGGGCGCTGCAGGGGCTTGGGAGGGGCCTCGCTGTGGTGCGCAGCGGAGAGGGACAGGCGGGCTGTGTTCCAGGGGGAGCCGTGGGGCCGCCCCGCCGCCGATGCCTGCCGGCCGCCAGCGGGCCCGGCACTGACGTGAGCTTGTGGAACATCTTGCGGAACAACATTGGCAAGGACCTGTCCAAGGTGTCGATGCCGGTGCAGCTCAACGAGCCGCTCAACACCCTGCAGCGGCTCTGCGAGGAGCTGGAGTACAGCAGCCTCCTGGACCGGGCCAGCCGCACCGCCGACCCCTGCGAGCGCATGGTGCGCCGGCCCCGCCCCAGCCCCGCCCCGGCCCCGCCCCGGCTGCTGCCACGCCCACGCCCCCGCCTCCCAGCCGCCGGCCTCGCCCCGTGGGGTGGCCGTGGGTTAGCATCTCCTCTGATCCCCTGGCGCCCCGCCCCCTGCAGGTGTACATCGCAGCCTTCGCGGTGTCTGCCTACTCCTCCACGTACCACCGGGCGGGCTGCAAGCCCTTCAACCCTGTCTTAGGGGAGACCTATGAGTGTGAGCGCCCTGACCGAGGCTTCCGCTTCATCAGTGAGCAGGTACAGGCCAGGAAGAAGAGGGCTGGCGGGAGCCGTGTGGATGAGGCCAGGGAGGATCCAGGCTTCAAGAGGCCAGGGCAGGGGTGAGAACACCCCGCAGACGGGCAGTCAGGAAAGGAGGTCCCCACTCCTTGAGGAGATAGACTTGAAACACTTGCATCGTGTTCTGGGTCGAGGAAGCTCACAGAAGGCTATTCAGCTCTAGTGAATGATCTTGAGCTCAGTCTTGAAGGATGGATTGGAGTTGGCCAAGTGTGCAAGGAGGTGGGAGACCAGGCTGTTCCAGGCAGGGATGGATGGGAGGGTTTGGGAAGAGTTCGAGACAAGGCTGAAAGACAAGGCAGGACCAAACCTTGAGAAACCCTGTGGGTGAAGATAAGGAACAGTTGATTGGTTGGTTGGTTGGTTTTTAAATCCCGAAGGCCACAGGGAGTCATGGGAGGGTTTTAAGCAGTAGAGTGACATTCTTAGAATTGCACTTTGTAGAGAACACTCAGGCAGTGGTGGGCGCCAGGGGATGGGGAGAGGCAAGGAGAGCCCTGGAGGGGAGTGAGCAAGAAGGGTGAAAGTTGGGGCTTGTGGGAACGGAGAGGATGATGGAATTTGGGTGGTGGCCAAGGATGACAGGGACAAGAGACCTGGAACTAGCTGGCCTTCTGGTTCACAGGGGAACTGGGGGTGAAAGTGAGGGGTGTTGGGGGCCTGGGGTCAGGAGAAGCCTCCAGAGAATTTCTTTGCTCCTCAAGGTCTCCCACCACCCCCCCATCTCAGCGTGCCATGCGGAGTCTGAAAACTTCATCTTCTGGCAAGGTGAAGGCTGGAGCTGGGAGTGAAGGGCAGATGGGGAGGGGCCTGGAACACCCTCTGGTCTTACCTCTGCTGTTGCTCTCCCTCCCCCAACCCAACTCCAGACATGAAGTGGAAGAACAAGTTCTGGGGCAAATCCCTGGAAATTGTGCCTGTTGGGACAGTCAACGTGAGCCTGCCCAGGTGAATGTTCCTAAATGCTGGGCAGCTGGGCCCAGCCCACAGGCCATCCTCCAGGCTGGGATGGGGAGGCATCCTGAAGCTGCTCGGGGTGGGGCAGTGTCTGTGCACTTTACACCCGTATTTACAGCAGTTGTCGGTAAAGAAAGGGGAAAGTCTTAGAGCTGGAAGGGCTCATCAAGGCCATCTGACCAAGAGGCTTTCACAGTTTTTGACCATGACTCACAGTAAGCAATGCATCTGAGACTTGAAGTGAGTGCACTGTAACACACACACACACACAGAAACCTAAAGTAGTTTTAGGACGAGTCACAAACCATATTGAAGCACCCTCATCTAGCTCATGTTACAGGTGGGGAACTGCAACCAGAGGCCAGTACGAAGGGTGCAGGAGACCCTGGGCTTCAGGGTCAAGAGTCCTGGGTGGGAGTCTTAGTTCTGCCACTTAACAGTTATGCAGCAGCAAAAATACTTGAGTTTGCTCATCTATAAAATAAGAGTAATAAGTAACAGCCAGCAGAAGTGGGTAGTAAACAGGCTGTTGTATGTGATCAGCCCACCGTGGTCCGCGGCATCCAAGAGTAGGGACCCTGTTTATGTTTTCACTCCCACGACTTAGGCATGTAGGAGCTTTCTCAGCAAATGGAGATGTGTTAGTTGAGTACTCTCTGGGAAGGCTGCTCTACTTAATAAATATGTCATCCTTCATGGAAGGGCCACGAGCTGGAACCAGGACACCGGGGTTCCTTCCCCAGACCCGTGTGACCTGCTCCGATGAGAGAGACATTCCCCGGGTCAGGGTAGCACTTGTTCCCCAGGGCCAGCCAGCTGCCCCTCACCTGCCCTGCTCTCTCTCTCTCAGGTTTGGGGACCACTTTGAGTGGAATAAGGTGACGTCCTGCATTCACAACATCCTCAGTGGCCAGCGCTGGATCGAGCACTACGGGGAGGTACTCATCCGGAACACGCAGGACAGCTCCTGCCACTGCAAGCTCACCTTCTGCAAGGTGGGCGGCCCCTGCCCGCACTCTCCACCCAGCAGCCCCTCCACTAGGAGGGGAGGGGACCTCTTCCTAAGCCCCCTGCCCCACCCCCACTGCAGGCCAAGTACTGGAGCTCCAACATCCATGAGGTACAGGGGGCCGTGTTCAGCCGGAGTGGCCGTGTCCTCCACCGACTCTTTGGAAAGTGGCATGAGGGGCTGTACCGCGGACCCCCGCCGGGTGGTCAGTGCATCTGGAAGCCCAGTAAGTGGGGTGCTTGGGGTGGGCTGGGCAGGGGTGAGGGCAGCTGCGCACAGTCCACCTGCCCCAGCCCCCTGCCTTCCCCCTAGACTCAATGCCCCCAAACTATGAGCGAAACTTCGGCTTCACTCAGTTTGCCTTGGAGCTGAATGAGCTGACCGCAGAGCTGAAACGGTCCCTGCCTTCCACGGACACACGGCTCCGGCCAGACCAGAGGTCAGTGCCAGGCGGGAGCCACTCTGGAAGCACCGGGCTTCTCCCTCCCCATGGGGGTTTCCATACAGACCCGGGGCTGTATCTTTCCTTCTTGTTGCCTCAGGGAGATGGGACCTGTCTGGGGGCATAACTGGGCAGGGACAGAAGCCTTGGATTTGGGGACCCCTGAGGGTGGGGCAGTTCCACTGACGGCAGTCTGGGTGCCCAGGTACCTGGAGGAGGGGAACATACAGGCGGCCGAGGCCCAGAAGAGAAGGATCGAGCAGCTTCAGCGAGACAGGCGCAAAGTGATGGAGGAAAACAACATTGTCCACCAGGCTCGCTTCTTCAGGTGCCTCCGTGGCCCCCGTACCACCACACCCTTGCTGCTCCGCCTTCCTCTGAACTCAGGGCCACCCCCTGCCCACTAGTCCCTTGCTGCTTTGAGTGGGGCCCGCAGTGTGGGGCAGCATCTCGGGAGCAGCCTCAGTGCTGGACGTTCACCCCCTCCTTCCCCGGCCCCTCTCCCCCAGGCGGCAGACGGACAGCAGCGGGAAGGAGTGGTGGGTGACGAACAACACGTACTGGCGGCTGCGGGCCGAGCCAGGCTACGGGAACCTGGACGGGGCGGTGCTCTGGTAGCCCAGGCCCCGGGGGCGGGAGGCCTCGGTCCTCCTTCCTGCCCCCACGGACACACGGACGAGGCCAGCCTGTCCCACTGGCTGCCCTGGAGACTGAAGGGGCAGCCCTGGCTCTGGCCCTCTCCCCTCTGCCGGCCAGAGGGGCTTCATCTCAGCCCATCACCCACCTCTTGTTTGGGGTGGGAAGCAGGATTCGTGCTTCCCCAGTCTTGTTGCCCCCAGACAACCGGCATGTAAGACCCTCCTTGCTCTGTCATCCCCCTTCCTTCCCTTCCTGGGGTACCTGGGGGAGTCTCCAGGCCCTCCAAGATCTTCCCCATTTCAGTGCCTTCCTAGGACACAGGGGACCCCTTGATGCTCCCCAGGCTTCCTCGGCCCAGGACTCCAGCCCCAGCTATGAGGCTGTGAGGTTGGAGTGAGTGAAGGAGAGGGGATGGCCTTTTCCTACCCCCGTCCCTCCCACGCCCCATCTCCAGCATCTTCCCTCCATGCCCTGGCCCAGGGGGGCTCCCTCTGCTTGGCCCTGGCAGTCTCTCCCATCCTCCCGGATCCCCTTCTCCCAGACCACAAAACGCCTGCAGCCGCCAGCTCCTTCGTCCCTGGTCCTCAAGTGGTTTCCTTTAGTCTCAGCTCAGCGGATCCCCCCAGAGCAGGCGGGGCAGGAAGGGTACTTGGCCTCTGACCCACCGGGAGTGAGTGAACACGTGTGAGTGTCTGTGTAGAAGTGTGTGTGTGCGTGCACGTGTGTGCCTGTGTACTGCTTGCGGGCGAGCAGGATTCCTCATGTAGGCCGGACGTCCCCCCACCAGCGGGGGGAGGGGGTGTCTGCTGCCGTTGCTGCTCATCTTACCAGTCTGCCTCTGATAAAGGTGAATTGCTATGACATTCCAAGCTCCAATAAAGACTGTCTCAAACTTTGGCCTGTGACCATTCCTTTAAAAACACGTGTGCTCATGCTCAGGCTTTCCTCAAGGCTCAGCTGGTAAAAAAAAAAAAACCTGCCTGCTAATGCAGGAGGCACAAGAGACTCAATCCCTTGGTTGGGAAGATCCCCTGGAGAAGGAAATGGCAACCCACTCCAGTGTTCTTGCCTGGAGAATTCCATGGACGGAGGAGCCTGGAGCTATAGTCCATGGGGTCACAAAGAGTCAGGCTCCACCGAGTAGGCAGTAGGCAGGCAGGCTCAAGTTCAGTGGAAGTCCATAGCTCCCCACTCACCTGGGCTAAAGGCCCAGTGTCATCTCTCTCCCTAATCCTCACCTCGATTGTGCCTCAGTGGCTCTCAGCTCTGGCCCCTTCCCCAGTGATAGCCAGCTTAGACTGGGCCCTCATCGACTTTCACCTGGACTATAGCAGTATCCTCCAAGTATTCTTGCCTGGAAAATCCCATGTCCTGAGGAGCCTGGTAGGCTACAGTCCATGAGGTCACAAAGAGACACGACTGAGCGATTTCTCTTTCACTTTCAGAGCCTCCAGTCACTTCCATTTTACTGCTGGCTTTTGGGCCGATATTTTTAAAGAGAAACAAATTTCAAATACATCCATTGCTTCTGAGTGCCTCAGGGAAAACCTAGACTCTTCACCCAGGCAGAAACCTGTGTGGTCCCCGTCCCCCACCCCCAGCACCCTCTCACTCCCTCAGTGAGTTTTCAAGGAGAGGACGCGGGGAGGGGAGGGACTGGAAGGGATGGGAGAACAGGGCAAGCTGCATTTCTCCACCCCATCCCCCGCCACCTCCCCAGCCCTGTTACTCCAGAGTTGTTCTGACCTTGACCAAGTACTTCACCTTTCTGTTTGGAGACTCCGTTCCCTCATTTGGCTTCCTTTGTGTCTTAGAGGAGAACGTATGTCCAGGCTCCTGATTTCATTAGTGGTCTCCTAGCCCCTCAGCCCACCCCACTGCCCCCACAGGCTCTGCTCTGGTGTGAGGGGTGTCCCGAGGGGAGGTCATGCTTTCTCAAGGGAGCGGCAAGAACAGAGGGGTCCCCTGAGCTAAAACAGTCCTTCCAATCCTAGTTCCTTTCTTCTTCCCTCGCCTCCAGCCCCGCCCCCACCCCACCCACCGCTGGGGGGTGTGGTCCATATTTCCACAGTTTATTTACAGAAGGTGCTAAAAGGAACACGTTTGTCCTGACACCATGCACCAGAAATAACCTCAACCCATTCCAGAAAAAGCCGAAGCCTGCACACATTCAGGATCTTTTAAAACAAGATGTGCTCTCTTCCTCCCCGACTCTTTCTACCCAGAGTCACACACAGCCTGACCGTCCAGCCTATGTTCAACTCCCACGTGTTTTAAGAACTAGAGTTTCAAATAGACCGGATTCCAAAGGTATTTTTCTAATGGAGACAGGAGACTAGCCGCAACTCCTCTGCCCACAGGAACCAGGTCATCTGTGGCTTTTGCCATGGAGACCAGTATCCTCTCTCCTCCCCAGTGCCAGCTCAACAGCGGGAGGGAAGAAGGTGCTCAGGCCGGTTTTGCTTCTGTCATGGCATTCCTGCTGGAGGACCCTTGTCTCTCAGAAGCCCTCCCTACCCAGCCAGGGCCTGGTGCACGGCTGCTGATGGGGGCGCTCAGGCCGGGCTGAGGGGAGCCCGGATTTCTGACTGCAGGCTGGGCTCTGTGGACAGTGTGAAGGGGAGGAAGCAACTGTGGGTACAGAGGGTGGCCACCTCCCAGGCACCACGAAGACAGGCATGGAGGGTGCTCGAGTCTGCTCTGAGGAAGGAAGGCCAAGCCCCCTTCTCCAGCCCTTTCAGTCTAGTCTGAGGATGGATGCACAGGAGGACTGCTCCCTGTGGGCCTCAGGGCAGCCCAGCCCAGACCCCAGGCGTTGTTCAGAGGATACAGCAGTCCCGGGCAGAGGGTAGCATAGTCAAAATGGCCCATATTTTGACTCAACTTGGGAAAGAGGCAAGGTGGGACACACCAGTTTTTAAAGTCAGGGGCCTGTTTCCCTGGATGAGCAAAGATCAGAGCTTTAACAGCAGAGGAAAACCAGGGCCCAGGGATGGTGGCAGAGGGTGAGGGAGGCAGGCAAGAGCTGTTAGTCTTCAGCTCACCTGCTGTGGACCCTCCAACCCCAAATCGCTCCACCTAGGGAGATTAAAGTTGTCTTTTAAAACTTAACGACTGAAGAAGCCACCCGTGCACCCATCCAGAAAAGTGAATAAGACATGTCCAGTGGAAAGTGTGCTTCAGACCAGAGGACTGATGTGAACTGATATGCACCCATTCTCTATTTGTTGAAGTTGGTAGAATTTAAGTACAAACTCATGTCCCGGCATTTTGTCTGTTGTTTTTAGTTGACATTTTGCAGTTTTTTTAAATGTAAAACTTCAACAGCTGTCAAAACTTGAGTTGAAATCAAGCTATCAATTATCTTGGTTTTTATAGATGAAATTTGTTAATAAAAATTGCAAATCAGTGGTTTAATCTTAAAAAAAAGACAACCTAAGGACTGAGTTACTGTTGGGGATACCCAGGTAGCAGGGGGCAAAAAAACGCCAGAAACACTTATAAACTTGCCCCCACACCCCATTCCCTGGATCTTCTGAATAAACGGTGGTTTGGGGTGTGTGTGTGTGTGTGTGTGTTTGTAGTGAACCGCAGAGGGGCGGGAGCGCTGGACCAGGGTTAGGCCAGGAGCCAGTGTCAAAGGTAAACATAGTCGAACTTTAAAGTGGTGAAAACAGATTTTCCTCACTGACTACCGACAGGAGGGGAAAGAGCTGAGCTCTGTTCTGATCTGTGCAGAGGACCCTGGGCGGTTAAGGGGAGCATGACGGAGTGGGGAAGGGCAGTGGGGTCTCAAGCAGCTTCAGAGAAGAGAAAACTACAGTGTTAGGAGTGTCAGCACGATGAGGCCAGGGTGCCCACGAGCGGCAATTATCTCAGGATTCTGTCCTCTGAGTGAGACCAGGAGACACGGCCTCCATCCTTCCTGATGAGTGACTTCAAGAAGTGGTGTTCAGGTTCTGGTGAAAAACACTCTTGTTGGAGGAGGGACAGAGGAAGGAATCAATGACAAGCCCTGTTTAGTAAATGCTCTAAGAAAGGGAGGTCAGGGGCCTGGGTCAGGTGTTGGCTAGAACAAACAGTGAATTCTGCTGGCAGCATTGAGCTTTCCCAGACAGGAATCCTGAGGGGTACTGGGGTCACCCTAGGGATGCAGGGCCTGGGTTTAGTCATCTCCTAGTGCAGGTGTGTGGGTGGACTCATTATGTGCTGATCTGCAGCTCTTAGGGGGCACTTCACATTCCCTTCTGGAGGACAGGGTGCAGATCTGACCCCCCCCCAAGCTGGAGGCCCCCCCTCCTCGTTCCCCAACACCATGCAGCCCAGGTGGCCATGAAAGGGGCTCTCCCACCTGCTCCACGGCTGGGAGAAGGAGCGCCACATCTGGCGGTGGTGGGGATGCCCTCAGGGTCTGACCGAAGCCCACTCAGGATGCAAAGGTCCTGGTGTCTCACTCCAAGTCCACTGGTTACGGTCTGTCCCCGAAAGGGTACATGGCTCTCCTATCCTCAACGCTCTCATTCTAGTCCCATTCTCCACAAGCACCTTAAAGACCCTAGGTCACATTTCCTGGGATCCTTTTTAAGGAAAGGTCAGGGGGCCCCGTGTGGCTGGTCATTAGTTTAATGATGCTCCCTTCCTGGAAAAGACCTGCTGAACAACTGACTTCCCCCTTCAGAGACCCTCTGGTTCCAGAATGGACAGAGGAGGAGATGGGGCTTAGCACTGTCTCCCCTGGGGCCCGTCTCTGTGCCACTTAGGTGGTCAGGGAGGGCAGAGGGACTTCACAGGGCCCCTCACAGGCTGGCCTGAGCTGAGTCTTGCTTACCTCTTCCTCGTTCAGAATTTTCACCTGGCCAACTGACCTAAAAGTTCAGGGACTGATCCACCCTGCTTCTTGCCATCCTCCCCTCACCTGCCCCCTAAGAGCCCATGTAGAGAGGGGTCATTGAGAGCTCTCGAGATCCCCACTACAGCAGGGTCAGCTCGGCATGGGGCTCTGGGCAGGGTGCCCCTGGGGGCTGAGAGAATCTTGGCGGTAAAAGCTGGAGTTAATGAGACTATCCATGTCTCATGAACATATGTCATCATGTAGTACAAAATCTTCAGGTTGCTGGAAGATGCTTTCAGGACCTAACGTATTTGGAGGAGTGCTTCCCTATGGGTAAATCCAGACAGTTGGCACTATGCCCCATGAAGTCAGGATGCTGGGGATGCTGGGCCTTGCTGGTTCCTAACAGGAGAGGCCTCTCAGAATGATGGGTGGGCTGGACTATAGCAGAGGCTGTAAGTGGAAGAAGAAATTGGAAGGGTCTGGACAGGAGCTAGAAGGAAAGAGAATGCAGAGAAGAGCTGGCCTCAGAGTCCCTGTATCCAGGATGGAGGCGGTGAGATTCTTCAAGAATCCTCTAGAGGGCGTCTGGGTGTCTTGAAAGGATTGATTCAGGCACATCCTGAGTAGCTGGGGGCACCCACTGTTGGCTCAGAGTATCAGACCCCTACAATTTTCAGAGGCTGGTCCCCAGCTCACAACACAGACACCATTTATCAGCAGTGCCCTCAACCGCTGTCCATCTTCACTGTTTTTTCTTTTTTAATATTTATTTATTTGGCTGCATCAGGTCTTAGTTATTGCATGTGAACTCTCAGTTGTAGCATGTGGGATCTAGTTCCCTGAGCAGAGATCAAACCTGAGCTCCCTGCATTAGGAGCATAGTCTTAGCCACTGGACCACCAGGGAAGTCCCCACCTTTATTCTTCAGAAAACACTCACTGGGCCAGGAAACCCCCTTTCCTGGGAAACCCGAGTGAAAGCCAAGCAGGAAACCTTTCCTGCTTCTGCAGCCCTTAGACCCATTACATACTAGGGCAGGAATCTCTGAATTAGTCTTGTCCCCTAACTTTGGATTTCCAAAGAGACAGGCAGGTAGAATGCAGAGTAGGAAGAGGGCCACCCTTCAGTCCAGACAAGAGGTGCCCCTGCCAGTGCCCTCAGCTTTGAAAGGTCTGGTCCTGGCTTTCCTCTGACAGCGCCCCTCCCACGGGGAAAGGGATCTGTAAGGTGGACGGAATTCCTGACCAACTGGCTTCTATATCACAGCGCAGGGATCTTTCCCAGGCACACTCTGTCCAGGGTTAACTGCCTGCCAGCGTGAGCAGTTCCAACCCATGACAGAAATGGGGGTCTGCCATTGGCCTAGGGCCAGGTCTCCCCTCACTAGTGAGGAACTCGGAGGAGTCTGGAATTCTAAATAGGAACTTGACCTTTCAGGTCATAATGAAGTTACATTATGTCAAGTTTGGACAATAGAACATATTTTATGTGTTAGCTTGGTTTACAGTATTTAATACACGAGGGGCTTCCCACGTGGTGCTAATGGTAAAGAACCCACTGGCCAACGCAGGAGATTTGGGTTTGATCCCTGGGTCAGGAAGATCCCCTGGAGAAGGGCATGGCAACCCACTCCAGTATTCTTGCCTGGAGAATCCCATGGACAGAGGACCCCCGGTGGGCTTCATCCCATAGAGTCGCAAAGAGTCAGACACGACTGAAGCAACTTAGCACACACGCTTGGAGGCCTGCATTTGTACTCCTGTCCCAGGCCTGGGAAGACTCCTTGTGTTGTGCTTCTCAAGGGTATATGCATGGTGTGTGTGTGGGGGGCGGTGTCGGGTGTCAAGGGCTGTCATTGCGCCTCCTGGGAAGGATGAAGTTGGGGATGAGAAGGAAGCTAGGCCAGTGCCAGTTTAGCAGAGTAATCTTGGCTGCTGTGGGAAGTCCTCTGGCCTAGGACCCTGGAAAGAGCTGGAGAAGTGGGAGGCGGGGAGTCCTCCCCACCTCCACCAGCAATACTAGCAAGAGGGGCCCAAGGCAGCCTCTCTCCTCCAAGCTAGGTCATCAGAGGCCAGCACCGTCCCCTTCCACCACCTTCAAGGCATAGAGGGCAGGTCAGAGCCCTGGACTTAGAACCAGGCGATCTAAGTTCTGGCTCTGACTGCCATTTCTGCCCTTTTCCAATTCTCCTTCTGTAGGGTGGGTATCGGAGATTCCCTCGTGGCTCAGTCGGTAAAGCATCAGCCTGCAATGCAGGAAACCTGGGTTTGACCCCTGGCTTGGGAAGATCATCTGGAGAAAGAAATGGCAACCCACTCCAATATCCTTGCCTGGGAAATCCCACGGACAGAGGAGCCTGGCGGGCGACAGTCAATGGGGCCTCAAGAGTCAGACAGGACTTAACAACTAAACCGCCACCAGGGTGGGTATAATGATAATGGGCCAGTTTCTCTCCTTTTCAAAAGAGATTGTGGGACCCACTGTTCTCTAAGCATCAGCACTCGGGACAAGGGTGGCTTCAGATGACCTCGACCAGAATGACCACCAGCTCTGCTGCCTTCTAGTGCAGCACAAGACCTCCTGAGAGAGAAGGAGGCAGAGGTCAAGTGTGGGCACGCAGACACCAGTCGATGCCTTAAGTTTCCCAATACTTTGGCCAAGAAAAGAAGGATACAAAGCATCTTCCCCCAAAGATGTGAGGTTCAAACATTGGTGGAGGGCGAAGGGCGACACCCCCCACTCTATGGGCCCCTCACCATCAGTACCTGAGACAGAACACAGCACCCCTGTGTCTGTTAGCCTGACCCCCTCCCCAGTGAAGGAGACTCGGGCTGTGAGGAGCCGCTGACCCACCTGCATCAAACACTCCAGGCTAAAGTGGTCAGAAAGTCCTGAAAGGGCAACACGTCCTAGGCTGATGAAGATTAAGGGGGCAGAAATGGGCACCTGCCCCAGGCATCACCTTCACTTTAACCTTCATCTTCACCTGTGGCACCGATTCAGGGTGGCCGGAGTGGGAGGTGGCCCCGGCGCTTGTGGACACCCAGATTCGCAGTAGCCCTGGGGGCCAGAGCCGTGCAGCCCGGGTGCAGCTGGCCCCGTGGCCGCGGGGTGGAGCCCGAGGACCGCAGACGCCGGATCTAGGGCGCCAGCCAGGCGGGAGGGAGCGGCGCGCCGAGTCCTCAGTCGCCTCCGCGTTTCCCCGGGGACTGCGGGGCTCGGGGTGCAGGGAAGACCCGGGGACCGCAGAACGGCTGGAATCTCCGCGTTCTTCCTCCGCGCAGATGATCGCGGGTCCCCTGGTCCCACAGGTTCACCGGGCGCTGCGGGACGCGGGACCGCGCCTCCGTCTGCAGCGCTCCCGCTGCAGAGAGGGCAAGGGGCCTGGGAACCCAGTTCTGGACAGTCTCCCCGGACAGCCTGGACCACTCATCCTCGCCATCTCATAGGTATGAAATGTGTCCCATGGATGACCATCTCGAAAAGCAAGTCCTGACCGAGGGGAGGACAGAGAAGGAGCTGCGTGGGCTGGAAGAGCCCGCAAGGGGTGAGGACAAGAGGCAAGGAGGCGGAGATGCCTGAAGGAAGGATAATTTAGAGACCCCTGTCAGGAGAGGAGGTAGTGACCAAGTTCCCTTTCTAGATTGTTGGGTTTTCCTTGGTTTTTGTTTGCTTGTTTGGTTGGTTGGTTTTTTACCCCTATCCGCCCGTTAAAAATAATGCACGTTCATCCTTGGACGGTTGGAAAATACAAAAAAGATCTGTCTCCCAAAGCAAAGGAAACAAAAGCAAAAATAAACAAATGTGACCTAATTAAACCTAAAAGCTTTTGCATAGCAAAGGAACCCATCCACACAAGGAAAAGACAAATGACTGAATGGAAGAAAATATCTGTAAATGAAATGACTGATAAGGGGTTAATATCCAAAATATATAAAAGAGTTCATACAGCTCAATTTCAAAACCAAATAAACCGATTTTAAAATAGGCAGAAAAAGAAAAAAATAAAATAAAATAGGCAGAAAAAAATTAAAAAATTGGCAGAAGATGTGAATAGACATTTTTTTCTGAAGAAGACATACAGATGACCAATATACACATGAAAAGATGCTCAGCATCACAAATCAGCAGGGAAGTGCAGACCAAAACCACAGTGAGATGTCACCTCACACCTGTCAGAAAGGCTATCACCGAAAAGACCACAGATAAATGTCGGTGAGGATGTTTTCCACAGTGGCTGCACCAATTTACATTCCCACAGACAGTGTACAAGGTTGCCTCTTCTCCCCAACACTTGCAGTTTTATGATAGCCATTTTAATGGGTGTGAGGTTAGCAAATAGTAATATTTTTGGAGGGGGTTAATTTTGCTCACTGTGATTTGACAGGATTTTGAAGAAGTCAGTTTTTGCCTGAAATATGATGTAAACATTACATGGAAGGAAAGTATGTTTTCAGACACTAGAAAATCATATTGTCAACATTAAAAGGCAAATACTTTCTTGCATATTTTTACATATGAGAAAAATATAAGGTGGAGGAGAGATGGAAGCCTTAAGCATCTTATCTCCAAGCCTCGACTCAGTACAAATCCTTTGGCTCCCAACTTGGGCAAAATCCAGAACCAGAAGAGTCAATGGGTCCTTCATTCAGAACATTGATGATTTAGGATAATGTTGCCAAAACCTGAGGGGTGAAAGGAGGAGAATTTATTTATTTATTTATTTTTTCGGGAGACGGGAAGGCAGCAGAGCACTTGAGATGACTCTGATCTGTCCAGGGTGCTGACAACTCACAAGCCATGTTACCGAACAGGTTGGAAAGATTTGATGCTAATTATGAAATTAGCTCCAGTGGCTTTATGGCTTCCAGTCTCAAGAAGAGTCCAAACTCCTCCCTCACCCTGGTGAAAATAAAGTTTAAGACATCGTGTCTTAGACCAAATAGACTAGAATCCCAAGGAACTTCTAAAAGAGTTACAAAGCTAAAAAAGAAGTACTACTAAATAATAATATGTTTAAGAATATGTGAACATTGGATTAAAATTTTTTAAGCAAAAAAGTAATAAACTCACGACTCAGGATAATGGTAAACTCTAGGGGAGACTCAGGCATATGGGTAGGGAAGGAGGATACAGATAGATGCAAAGTTACTGGTATTGTTTTGGTTTTTAATTGAATGTTTGATTCATAGGCATTAATTTTAATATTACACTTTAAGTCCAAGGCATATGCCACATGTATCTTTTTTACTTGAACAAAAATGCAATATAAAAGATATGAAGATTAAGAATATTCCTTAAAAGAATTTTGAAAAAAAAATTAAGCCTAGAGATGTATTTACCTGGTGCTGAAAGAAATGAAAGCTTTTATTTTTTCATTTCTAACACTGTTTTTTACTATCAAAAACATTTAAATCGCTAATTTTACACTTTTATATTGAAAGTGTCATTATATAAAATTATCGTAGACTAGAATAGAAATATTTCTTTGTCATTCTCATTTTATGAAACTTTTTGATCCAAATTGCTCCTTTGGTATCATTGTACTTATTATCACTCCTGGGACTGTTTGAGCACTTCTATCCAAGCTACTTGAGGAGAAGCAATGTTTGCATCATGTATGATGTTATCCGTGGAAATGTTATCCCAAGATATCTACTCACCATTTGTGATCTTCACATTATAACCATGCATTGTATAAATGTTTAATTATTATTACAAAAGCATTATAAAACAATGTAGAAGGAGCATACAATGAACCCCCATATTCTCATCCTTCAGAACTAGCAATTATCAAACTTTTCCCACACTTGCATAATCTATTCTTCCTATTATTGTTTTAAACTCCAGACCTCACATCTTTTCAATTTTATGAATTTCAATATGTGTCTTTAATGTATGGTTTGTTATTGTTGTTTAGTCACTAAGTCATATCTTGCTCTTTGCAACCCCATGGACTGTAGCCCTCCAGATTCCTCTGTCCATGGGATTTCCCAACAAGAATACTGAAGTGGGTTGCCATTTTCTTCTCCAGGGGATCTTTCCAATCCAGGGATCAAACCTGAGTCTCCTACACTGGCATGCAGATTCTTTACCACTGGACCACCAGGGAAGCCCTTAATGTATGGATGTTTTCTTCAAAACCCCAGTGCCATTATCATGCCTTAAAAAAATAATAATTCTTTGGTGTCATGGAACATCTAGTCCATTTTCAAATTTTCCAAGGGTTCCAAATTTGTTTTTACAGTTGGATCATTTGAATCTGTATTCAGTCAAGGTCCACACACTGTGCTTGGTGATGTCAAGTGTCTTTCCATCTAGAGTAGTACACCCTCTCCTCACCCTTTTACTATTAATATTATGTTGTTGAAGAAAACAGGCCAGTTACCTTGTAGAATATCCCATATTCCAGATTTCTCCGTGCCTTTGGGATGGCATTTAACTTTTCCTTTATCCTCTGCATTTTCTGTGAACACAAAGTTAGGTCTAAAGGCTTGACTCGATTCAGGTTCAACTTTTCTCTTGGATAAGAACATTTCAGAGGTGGTGCTAAGTCCTGCACATCGCATGTCCCCAGAAGGCTCATAATGTCCGGTTGTTCCATTCTTAGTGGTGCCAATATTGATCTGTGGCTTCAGGAGGTGACAGCTTGAAGCCTTCACTGTAAAGCCGCTCATCAACCTTTCATACAAAAAGTGCCTTACGTGCCTTCTGGGGACATGTGACGTGAACGACTTTGGACCACCTTTGAAATGTTCTTATCCAAGAGAAAAGTTGAACCTGAATTGAATCAAGCCTTTAGACCTAACTTCAAGTTCACAGAAAACAGAGGATAAAGGAAAAGTTAAATGCCATCCCAAAGGCACAGAGAAATCTGGAATATGGGATATTCTACAAAGTAACTGGCCTGGTTTCTTCAACAACATAATTCTAACAGTAGAAGGGTAAGGACAGGGTGGATGGACTACTCTAGATGGAAAGAAACTTCATCAAATTAACCCGATCCTCTTAATATATGGGCTCAGACAGTAAAGAATCTGCCTACAATTTAGCCCTAGAGAAGGGAATGGCAACCCACTCCAGTATTCTTGCCTGGAGAATTCCATGGACAGAGGAGCCTGGCAAACTGCAGTCCATAGCGGTTGCAAAGAGTCGGACACAGCTGAGTGACTAACACTTAATATATAGAAAAAAATGCAGAAATACAGAAAGGAGAAAATAATCACTCATGTCCCTGCCTCCAAAGGCAGTGATAAATGCTACTTTTTAGATCATTTCTTTCCATGTTATGCACTTATTTTTCCTTGTTGTGGTTATACTAATGTACATTTTTATAAAACCACTAAAGAATTTACAGGTGTTATTAAAACTTTATACACATCAATTTAGTTGCAGCAATGGACTAATTGTTTGACTGTTACTAAAACTTCTGAGCCTGTGTAGTGGGGCTGGCAGTCACTGGGAAAGAGGCTTGATGTCCTCCTAGGTGGGTGGTCTGGGCAGTGACATGTAGAGCTCTGCTCTGTCGGGGAGCAGACTCCAGGTCCCTCACTCAGGCTTAGAAGCATCACTGTCTGCTTTCACCCGCTCAGAGAGAAAAGTGCCCTCTGATTTTGGCATTCTAATTTTTAAGTTGTATCCCATATAGTACAAGCACAACAAGAAGTGGATATTTGTTACAGCTTTGGTTTTGATGGCAAAAACCTTACTATCCCACCTGGGCCCAAATGGATTAATCCAGCAAAATAGAAATTGAAAGGCTGCTTTTCACATATGTATGAAATGGCTTTTAGTAGAGACGACAGATTGTACACGTGCGTGTGATGTTTCTCTCTGCAAAATTACCACTAAATAAATCAAATTGAATCATTTGGGTAATATTTATTAATAACTGAAGCATAGTCATTCAGCAAAATTCACCCTTTTAGAAGTACAGTTTCATTTGAAAATTTTTTCTATGCATTTTTACTTTCTCTCTGCATTTTCAACAAATGCATATTATTACTTCACACATTGTGCCCTTGGGTCGTCAACTCCTTCCCCTACTCTGTTCCAGACAACCTCAGATCTGTTTTCTGTCACATAGTTTTGCCTGTTCCAACATGTCATATAAACAGAATAATAGTATAATATATATAGCCTTTTGAATTGGCTTCTTTCACTTACCATATGCATCTGAGATTCATGTGGTTGGGTGTATCAATTGTTCATTTCTTTCTATTGATGAGTAGTTTTCCATTGTATGGATGTATCCTAGTTTACCCATTCACCAGTTGAAGGACATTTGGATTATTTCAGTTCTTGGCAATCATGAATAAAGTCACTATAAATATCCATGTACAGATTTTTGTGTGAACTTAAGTTTTCTTTTCCTTTAGATAGATATAAAGGGGTAGAACTGCTGAGTCATATCTTTAACTTTATTAGAGACTGCAAACTGTTTCCCAAAGTGGCTGTACCATTTTGCATTCCCACTCAGAATGGATGAGAACACTACTTACTCCACATTCTCAACACCACTTGTATTATTATGAATTTCTTAATTTATATTTTCATTTGCTTGTTTTTTAGCTATTTTATTTATTTTTGGCCTAGCTACATGGCTCATAGGATAACCAGGGATTGAACCTGGGTCACAGCAGTGAAAGCGCCGAGTCCTAACCACCAGACCGCCAGGGAATTCCCATTTTTGAGCTATTTTAATAGATGTGTAGTATTATCTCATTGTGGTTTTAATTTGCATTTCTCTAAAGAGTAGTGATCTTAGCATCTTTCATGTGCTTGTCATTAATATATCTCCTTTACTGAAGCATCTTTTTTAATCTTTTGCCCCTTTATCACTGGGCTGTTTTTTATTATTGCATTCTAAGAGCTCTTTATATATTTACGGTCAAGTCCTTCATCAGATATTTATCTTGCAAATATTTTCTCTTAATCTGTAGCTTGTCTCCTTATTCTCTTAATGGTATTATTTGAAGAGCATAAGTTCTTAATTTTAATAAAGCCCAATGTTATCTATTTTATTTATTTATATATTTACTTTTGACTGTGCTGGGTCTTCCGTGCTTTTTTTCAGGCTTTCTCTAGTTAAGGAAAGTGGGGGCCACTCTTCGTTGCAGTGCATGGGCTTCTCATTGTGGTGACTTCCCCTGCTGTGAAGCATGGCTCTGGGTGCATGAGCTTCAGTAGTTGCAGCCTGCAGGCCTGGTAGTTGCAGCTGGTGGGCCCTGGACCGTTGCCTTAGTAGTTGTGGTGCAGTGCACAGGCTTAGTTGCTCTATGGCATGTGGAGTCTTCCCCGACCAGGGATCAAACCTGTGTCCCCTGCAGTGGCAGGCAAATTCTTATCTACTGCATCACCAGGGAAGTCCAATTTTATTAGTTTTTCTTTTTTTTTTTTGCTTTTGGTATAGTATTTAGCAGATTTTTGCCTAACCTAATGTTAAAAAATAATTTTTCCTACATTTTCTAGAAGTTTTACAGTTTTACATTGAGGTCTCTGGTCTGTATTGAACTAAAGTAAATTATCTTTTAGAGTGATTAAAAATAAGGAAAAATAATCCTATTGTTACTTTAGTTTTTACCATTTTTACCACTCTCCATTTCTTTAATGGAGCAAAACTTCTGTCTGCTTATCACGTTCATGGGTTATTTTTAACAGCTATTTATAGACATTAGAAGAAAAACATAGCAATTGAGATAGAGGACAGTATTAACAAAATTTTGGCAGCTGGGAACAAATGGTGAGTGGTAATGACCATACAGCTAGCAGTGGGAAAAACCCAGTAAGGAATCTGATTTCTACAAAATAATTTCCCAAAGGCTCTGGCATAGAAGGTACCAGGCACTTCTGGAAGTGGGGTAGAAGGTAAGATTCAAAAAAGGAAAAGGAAGATTGTTTAAAACCCTGTTGAAGAAGCATCTGCATCCTCTGATTTTCTTCATACTCAACACAGCTGAACAACTTCCCCTTCCAATTCCCAAAAGAAATATGGAGTTTTATTGTGTGGAGAGATTAAAATAAATAGTTTCTGCCCTGTGAGGTCCCAGATGTAGCTGAGAATGGAATTACTATTCAGGAAACAAGAGGATAAGTGATATAAATTTTGAGACCCCCTTCCTGCACCTCTTCTCTACTCAGCACCCAGACACTGGCCTCAAGGTTTAAACTTTATAGGCAAGGGGTCCAAAGGACCTTCTTAGAGAATCTGACTAGCTTATGAGGAAAGATTCAAAAGGTCCAGCTAGATCACTACATGAGCCCACAGTAGATGAAGCTCAGCTACTCCACTAACTCAGCTACTCCAGTAAGTGTTTCGTGTCCTATTCTCAAACATAAGCAGACAAAAGGGTCACTTGCTCTTGGAAAAGTCTGGTGACAAGGTTTTCCCAGCTGTGAGTTTCGACCGGAAGTTTTTACAAGGGATTTCTTTTTTAGGTAGTGGAGAGGTGCCATGAACCCAGGCCCATGGCAGTGAAAGTGAGAAGTCCTAACCACTGGACCATCAGGGAATTCCCAGAAGAGATTTCTTCAAAGAAGGTAAAACGGATTAAAAAATCAGGGCTTCCCTGGTGGCTCAGTAAAGAATCCACCTGCCAGTGCAGGAGACACGTGTCCGATCTCTCATCTGGACAGGTCCCACATGTCTCAGAGCAGCTAAGCCTGTGAGCCACAACTACTGAGCCTGAGCTCCCTAGAGCCTGTCCAGCTCATCAAGAGAAGCCTCCACAATGAGAGCCCACCCACCGCAACTAGAGACTAGCCCCCACTCACCAAACCAGAGAAAAGTCCATGTAGCAAAAAATATAAACTGACTAAAAAATCTAAAACAGAGTCAAAATTTCCAAATACCAGGAAAAGATCCTACAAGTTTCCTGAGAAAGGAAAAAATTTTTTACCATATGAAATGTAAACCAGAAAAGCTTTAAACCCCAAAGATAACACCGGAAGTCAGAAGAAAATGAACCATTACTTCTCTGAGGGTAAGTTAATTCTTAGAATTTTGTACCCACAAAAACTACCAATTTAACATGAATTGAAACCAAGAATTCAAGATGTACAAATTCTGAAAATACAAGCCATGTCCTCCTTCTCAGGAAGTTAATAAAGGATATATTCTACCAAAATGAGAGTGGAAGTCAAGAATGGGAAAACGGGCATCAGGAATTCAACCCAAGGGAGAAGCAGAAGGATGACTGCAGAGTGGCCAGCCCAGACTGGAGCAGTAGGAAATATTCTGCTCAGGAAAGATTCTTCCATAAGGTGAAAGGATCAAATTACCCGATGCAACTGAAAATACTGAGAAACAATTTGGACAACTGGCAAAAGGTTTGGGGTTGAAGTTGTGATATATTTCTAGAAAATAAGCAAAAAGAAAAAACAAACAAAAAAAACCCAATGACTGACTTTGGAAGGCAAAAAAAAGTTGCTCAGAAAAGGAAAAGTACTCATAGGACTTTTGTGAGTTTCAGCTGTAAATACGGCTTTACATGGTCCCAGTGATGTGAACATGGACTAATGATCTAGTCAATCAAGTTTCAGCCATGTTTATGATACAATTTTGTGGAGAAGTGAGGATGTATGAGTAGGGGTTGGAGGTGAGAAAGGTAAATCCTTATTTTCCATCCTGGGAAGTAAATAGATAATGTATCAAATTTGAAAAACAAGTTAGTAGCTATATGAACATGTTATTTTGAGTTAAGAGAGTTAAGGGAGTTGCCTCCAAGGGAAAAAGAATAGGGAATGTGAGAGGCTAAAACTTTTCATAACAAATCTTTCAGAACAATTTAGTTCTTTAAACTACTATATGATAAAAAGATAGAAAAGCTAGATTATAAAATTAAATGATGAGTAAGATTTATGTTTGTTGACCAGGAAACATTTCTATTATTTACTCTTGAATAAGATAAGCAAATTTCAGAGTAATGTAAATAATGTGATCCATTGTTTTTTTTTAATGAAAAGAGAAAAGTCATCAAGGTGTATAAATATTTAATTGTTTATATAAGCATAAAATGGCTCAGACGGTAAAGAATCTGCCTGCAATGTAGGAGACCTGGGTTTGATTCTGGGGTCGGGAGGATCCCATGGAGAAGGGACTGGCAACCCACTCCAGTATTTTTGCCTGGAGAATTCCATGGACAGAGGGGCCTGGTAGGCTACAATCTATGAGGTCCCAGAGAGTAGGACATGACTGAGCGAACTAACACTTTCATTTTCACATGAGCATAAAGAATGGTGTGTAGGGATACACATTAAACTCTAAACAGTAGTTATGTCAGAGGGATGGAATAGGGTGGGGAGAGAGAGAAATAATATCATGGTCTTTATGTCTTTTGCATTATTTGAATTGTTATGAACATAAATTATTTTGTAATAAAACAATTAAGAATGGCCTCTTTGCAACACGACAATGTGATTCTAAATGCTATTGATTTTCTAGATGTCTGAAAGAATAAATATGAGACCATTTAAGAAAAAAAATTTGAGAAATAGATGTTAAAATTAAGTAATTTTCATCAGATATTAAAATACTTTCTAAATTAATTAAGTCAAATGTGTTTTTTACTAATCATCAAATGGATCATGAAAAATAACACAGCAGAGGAGACAGGAGCACATGTAAGAATTCAGCCTGTACTGAAGGCAGCATCAGAAAGCAATGGGAAAGAAAGAAGAGTTTGATAAACAGTACTGCAGTAGTTTATAAACCATTTCAGTCAAAAATAAAGTCAGATTTTTACCAAACACCATACACTAAGGTAAACTGCAAATATGTTGTTAATACAACAAATAAAATTAACATATTTATGTTTATATATCTGTCTTTAAAGCGATTTAGACAAAGATATGCTTTTTTTGGTTACAGAAGTGACACTTTCTTGATGTAGAATATATTGAAACACTACATGACTACAAAATAAAATGTATAACTGACTCTTCCTCCTATCCCCACTTTTCAAGGTCGTCAGTCTTATCATTTTGCAGTAAACATGCTCAAGGTTGTTTTTTTTTAATTTTATTTTTGTTGAGATAATCATAGGTTCATTTTACAGTTAAAAGAAATAATGGAGAGATCTGACATTTTGTCCAGCGTCCCCCACTGGTAACATTTTGCAAAACTCTAGTGTTATAGTATTACAGTCAAGATGTTAATATTGATACCATCCATGCGAGTTTTTCAGAATCCTTTAGTTTTACTTGTTCTCATCATTTGTGTGTGTGTGTGTGTGTGTAGTTCTGTACCATTTTACCACCTGTGTGGGGTTGTGTATTCACTAGTACAGTCAAGATGCTGAACAGTCCCAATATTGCAATGATCCTCTCCTGCCACCCTTTTATAACCACATCTCCCTCCCTCCATCCCTTCTCCCCACCATCCCTAATCCCCTGGCAAAAAACAATCTGACTGCCATTTCCAAATGTTTGTCATTTTAAAATATTTTATAATTGGAATAATACAATATACCACTTGAGAAGGGCTCTTTTTTTTTTTTTTAATCCCTGGAGATTTATCCAAGTTGTTGTCCATGGCAATAGTTCATTCCTTCTTATTGCTGAGTAGTTTTGTATGGTATGTATGTATCACAATTGTTTAACCATTTATCTGTTGAAGTACATCTGAGCTGATTTCAATATTTGGCTTCAGTCAGTCAGTCAGTTCAGTCGCTCAGTAGTGTCTGACTCTTTGGGACCCCATGAACTGCAGCATGCCAGGCTTCCCTGTCCATCATCAACTCCTGGAGCTTGCTCAAACTCATGTACATTGAGTCGGTGATGCCATCCAACCATCTCATCCTTTGTTGTCCCCTTCTCCTCCTGCCTTCAATTTTCCCAGCATCAGGGTCTTTTCCAACGAGTCAGTTCTTTGCATCAGGTAGCCAAAGTATTGGAGCTTCAATTTCAGCATCAGTCCTTCTAATGAATATTCAGGACTGATTTCCTTTAGGACTGATGGGTTTGATCTCCTTACAGTCCAAGAGACTCTCAAGAGTCTTCTCCAACACCACAGTTCAAAAGCGACCCTACAGACTACAGCCTGACAGGCTCCTCTGTCCATGGGATCTTCCTGGCAAGAATACTGGAGTGGGTTTCCATGCTCTCCTCCAGCATTTGGCTTATATTTTATTTATTTGTATTATAAACAAAGCTGCTATGAACATTCATGTGCAGCCCTGTGTTTGTGTAAACATGTTTTTTTTCCACTGGGATAATTGCCCAGGAGTGCAATAGTTGAGTCCTATGTCAGTTGCATCATCCAGATGTTTTTATACATGCAAACTATATATGTGTAAATACTTGTGTGTGTGTATGTATTTTAAAACAGCAATCATTCTATAAATATCCTTCTAAAACTTTTGTTTCTTTTTGAACCTAATAGTATATCCTGGATATATTCCTATTTGCATATCAGGAGGACTACATCAGTCATCTTAACAGATACATAATACTTTCCACTGCATGGATTTACAGAAACTGTGGCCTGGGCTAAACAAGACCCCCAGAAGCATCCTCTCCCCAGAGCCCAACCAGTATTGCTGCCAACACCCACAATGAGAGAGCCTGAGATGTGCTTCTCAGCTTGTTATTTCTTTCCCTTTTTGTTTATCAACAATTAATTAGACTCAAGGACACTAATTTCTTTGTCCCCTGTCCTTTATTTACCCCACATCTTCCTCTTTTTTGGATTCATTGCCTTTTCTTCTTGAGTGCATCCTCAAACCATTCTTTTAGAGAGTATGTAAGCTTCCCAGGCGGCTCAGTGGTAGAGAATCTGCCTGCCAATGCAGGAGCGGCAGGAGATTCAGGTCCGATCCCTGGGTCAGGAAGATCCCTGGAGGAGGAAATGGCAACCCACTCCAGTATTCTTGCCTGGAAAATCTCACAGAGGAGCCTGGCGGGCTACAGTCCATGGGGTGGCCAAAGATTCAGACATGACTGAGCACTTCATGAGTGTTAAACTTTATTAAGGTTTGCATACCCAAGAGCTTCTTTACTTTGCCTCCTCATTTGAAAGTTATTTTGAGTGCATTTAAGATTTCTGGTTTAAAATCTTTTCCCTTAGAACTTTTAGGGTATTTCTCTCTCTTGTCTTCCAGCTTTGTGTTGTGTTCATGACAGAAGTCATTCTGATTCATGATCTATCTACATAGTCTTTAAAAATTACTTATTTAACATAGAGTAAAAATCACCCTTATTGGTGTACATGTCTGAGTTTTAACAAATGTATAAGTCATTAATCACTACAGCAGTGTAGACATGCAAGATTCATTACTTCAAAAAGTCCCTGGGTTGCCCCTCTGAGGCCAACTCTCCTCCCACCTCTGTCAACCCCTGCTGAGTTCTCCATCACCTATTCCAATATACTGGGTATCTGCTTAATTTTCCCCACTCTTTTGGTTTTAGAATATTCTCAACGTCACTGGACTCTGAAATGCCAACACAACGTGTTTGTGGGTTGATCTTTTAATTCTTCCTCCACTAGACTTGGTGGACTCTCTCAAATTGAAGATGTATAAGAAATGCTATTGTATTTCTTTATTGTTCCTCCCACCCTCTACCCTCTGTTCTCTTCTTATAGAACTTTCATTAGATGGATGTGGAAATTCTACAAATACCTTAAGCTTCTCACTTACTTTTTCCATCACTTTCATTCTCCTTTGCACTGTATTGTGGGAGATTCTTCAGTTCAATATTCCAGTTAACTAATCAGCTGTTTTCAACTGTTATCCAATCATTTTTTGAAAAAATTTTCCCCCCTGGCAATCAAATATTTAATTTCTAGGATTTCTGGCTCTGTGTGTGTGTGTGTGTGTGTGTGTGTGTGTGATATCTTGCCTTTGGTTTTTATTTATTCACTGCAGTACGACAAACTACTCCAGATCTCAGTGTCTTGAAACAACTATTTGCTCATGATTCTGTCCTCTTGACAGGGCTCTATGGATGGTTCTTCTATTGGTCTTGCCAGTGGTCCATAGGGCTGCACTAAGCAGGGATGACCAGATCTCACTTGCTGTATGCAATTTAAGTAACTTTTGTTTAGTCTCTTGACTTGATCTCTCCAGCAAGGTAAATGGACTTCTTAAATGGTGGCTCAGGGCTGCCAAGAACACTAACAGGGAACATGCCAGACTTTCTTAAGGTTAAACCCAGAACTGGCACACTTCTGTCATCGTATGCTGATTAGAGCAGGTCCCTGGCCAGCCCAGAGCCAGTGTGAGAGGGGACTATCATGGACAGGCTCAGCAGGAGGTGCGGTTCTTTAGAGACTGAGCAAGTGACAGGTTGCCAGCCATCTCTCTGGAGATACTAATTGTACCTCTTCACACATCTCATTTGTCTCATCTAACTCTCAGGATATGAGACACAGCGTGCCGCCAGGAGGGATGAGCTGGGAGTTTGTCTTCCGGGTGTGAGGACACCTTGATCTTGCTTTCCAGTCACAGGGCCCACACTAGTTTTACCATTTGTGCATCACTCATGCCTGCTGCTCAGCAGTAGTGACTGAAGGGATGCGGTGCTGCCCACTCCTCCAGATGCAGCATTTCATCACTCTGGTTCCAGCTTCAGGGCCATTCCCGGTGTAAAGTGTGAAGGTGTTAGTCGCTCAGTCATGTCCGACTCTTTGTGGCCCCATGAACTGGAGCCCACCAAACTCCTCTGTCCTAGGACTTCTTCAGACAAGAATACTGCAGTGGGTTGCCATTTCTTTCTCCAGGGGATCTTCCCCACCCAGGGATCCAACCTGGGTCTCCCCCATTGCAGGCAGATTCTTTACCGTCTGAGCCACCAGGGATGTCATGATTTTCTTCCTCAAGGAAGACTGATCTGGACTGGTCTCCAGGTTGAAGAAATTCTTCCGCATTTTCAGTTTGCTCAGACTATTTCCCTCTCCCATCTTTTCTGTCCTTTTGTGGGATTTGGGGCAAGATGGGGTGCAGAGGAGTGCTTAATCTACCATGGCAATGCAAAGCCACTGCAAGGATTTGCCGTAATTCAGGGAACCATGTTCCTGCAAAGCCAAGGCACCAGATAGCCCTGGAATAACCCATTGGTCAGCCCTGGATATCTGACCCTCCTTCTCCCACTCTCCTCCAGGAACTGACAGAGCAGTCAAAGAGGATGGTGGTACTGAATAAACTGGGAACCCCAGGGGTTAAGCAGGTGATAAGTGGGGCTTTGGGAGTCACCGGACTAGTCATCAGCCTGGGCTGCCTTGGGCTGTGCTGCCCGCCACACGTTGGGCTCAAGGCCCCATTCCTTTTGGTGGTCAGGCAGGCGCCCCAAATCCTGGCTCCTGTGGAGTGTACTCCACGGACAAAATACAATATCCTCTGTATTTCTAATCTTATGTCTGACCTCCTTCTCCAAATATTACGGGGCCTCGGGCTGTGAGGAGCTCCTGACCCGCCCACCTCAAGCAGAGGAGAGACACTCCCAGCTAAAGAGGCCAGAAAATCAGGGGCGGGCAGCGCGTCCCAGGCCGGCAAGGATGGGGGTTAAGGGGGCAGAAACGGGCACCTGCCCCAGGCACCAACTTCACTTTCACCTTCATCGCCACCTGCGGCGCCGACACGGGGTGTCCGGTTGGGAGGTGACCCCGCGCGTGTGTGGAGACCCGGGGGCAGAGCTGCGCTGCAGAGCCGAGTCCGCGGGGCGGAGCCCGAAGACCGCAGACGCCGGAGCGCCGGGCCGGGCGGGAGGGAGCGGCGGCTCGCCGGCCGCTTCTGCTTTTCCTCTGGGGCTGCAGGGCTCGGGACGCGAGGGAGACGCTGGGTCCGAGGGGGCGGCCGGAGTCTCCGCGCTCTCCGTCAGCCTACACGCAACGATCGCGGAGGCCCTGACTCGACACGCTCAGCCGGCACTGCGGGGCCGGGGACCGCGCCCCCGCCTGCGGCGCTCCCAGCTGCAGAGAGGGCAGGCCGGGGGACCCGGTTCTGGGACCTTCTACCCTCAGAGTTAGTGACCCAGGGAATCGGGAGGCTGCAGGATGACGAGCAGGCACTTCAGATCCCGTGAAAAGGACTGAGGGTCAAGAGGTGATTGAGCTAGGGGCAGGGGAGTTTGGAGAAAAAGGTGTGGTGGGGACAGGGGGAACAATTCAACGCGCACATCATTAGATGGAGGGGTTGGAAGGTCTATGAACCTTTTCTAGGCTTAAATGCTCTTTGCATTCATTTAATTAAATCATTTGCAGATAAAAGTGATGCAAATCTATTTGAGAAAATTTGAAAACTTACAACAAAATTAAGAAAATTATAATTGCATTTAAATTTGTTTCCTGCATTTAAAACTTGAGGGAAAAAAAAAACTTAAGGGCATATATCAATGGCATTTTCCCATATCAAGTAATTTATAAAAGTGGGATTTTTGAAGTTATATCATATTTTATGGGAAAAGTAGATGACAAATTATTTAGTCAGTTCTTTATTGATGGAAGATTAGGTTGTTAGTTTCTAAATATTCTCTAAATCATGCTGTAGCCAACATCCTTACACATGAATCTGTGCCAACAGAGGCTTATTATTTTAGGGTCATTGGGTGAAATATTATGAATACTTTTTCTCAAATTTATTTTAACTCTAAAAGAAGTACTTATAAAATGTGTAAGCAATCCTAAAGGGTACAAAAGAAGACATTGAAGATTTGCTCTCACTCTTTGTCTAACTCCCCAGACATGACATTGTTCACATTTTTAAAAATAGTATTTATTTATTTGGCTATATTAGGTCTTAGTTGCAGCATGAGAACTCTTAGTTGCAGTATGTGAGGGATCCAGTTTCCTGACCAGGGATCGAACCCAGTCCCCCTACATTAGGAGCATGGCGTCTTAGCCACTGGACCACCAAGGAAGTCCTTGTTCACATTTTTGTAGTAAAGGTTCAAGATTTTTCTATATGCATTGAAAGATAAACATACGTAAGGTATATATTTGTATAGATAGGGGCATAGCAGATCCATAACCAAAACATCATTTTTTGAAAATTTTTTGAAAATTTTTGAAAAATTTTTAAAGAAAATAAATTATTGTAAGAAAAAAACACATTCATTCATTCATTGTAAAAGCAAGAACAATCAAACAAATTAGGGTAAAGGAACATAATTGTTATGATAATGATGAAAGTGAAGTCACTCAGTCGTGTTGCAGAGTTGGACACGACTATGAGTGAATGAATGTATGCGAACAAGGACTTCCTTGGTGGTTCAGTGGCTAAAACTCAGTGCTCCTAATGTAGGGGGACTGGGTTCAATCCCTGGTCAAGAAACTGGATCCCCCACGTGCTGCAACTAAGAGTTCTTATGCTTCAACTAAGACCTCATGTAGCCAAATAAATAAATACTTTAAAAAAAAATGTGAACAATGTCATGTCTGGGGAGTTAGACAGAGTGAGAGCAAATCTTCAACGTCTTCTTTTGTACCCTTTAGCTGCTAAGCACTTAATTAGGAGCAGTGAGCTGAGACGTGCAGTCATCTGCTTATTTACCTGCCCATGACTGAGTGGGGGCCTGTCCTAGCGAGGATGTCAACTCCTCCCTCAGATCACAAGAGCAGGAGGGAGCCCGTCATTGGACTTATTACTGTCAGTGTGCAGAGTGAAAAATTCACATCTCTACAAGCACCATCATGCTGTGCTGCGCTTAGTCGCTCCGCAGGCATGTGTCCCATGGCCTGTAGCCCGCCAGGTTCCTCTATCCATGGGATTCTCCAGGCAAGAACTGGAGTGGGTTGCCATTTCCTCCTCCAGCAGATCTTCCCAGCCCAGGGATTGAACCCAGGTCTTACTGAAGCTCTCTCCTGAGCCAGGCGAGGCTGGGGCACCTGGAACATGGTGGATCCTCAGTGGAGGCTTCCTAAGGGATTTCTGCCTTGAAGGGCGGGTGAGAGCTGACACAGAGTGGGAGGCCCCAGGGGCTGATAATGCTGAGACCTTGCAAGGCCAGCGCTCAACCTTTCCAAAGGCCTGAGTGAGGCTGCTCTCCTGTGTGCCATGGGGGAGGGGGAGGATGGGCATTCCTTACACACACAGCCACACCCAAAGCATGATAGGAGCCCAGGTTTGCCAGTCTGAAAAGGGCCCACCATTCAGGGCCCCAAAACACAGAGGGCTGGGCGGCCCTGGCTGACCCACAGGTGTCTGCTCTCATCCCCAGTCCTTGACACAGACCCTGAAGGGTGGTTCAGGCCTGGGTAGCCTAAGGGTCCCCTTCACTGGTGCAGCCTTCTCAGGGGGGCCCTCTAACACAGTCTCTCACTTGAAGTATTGAGTCATCTTAAGTGACCTGTGATCTTACTTTGCCCACACTCACCAAGCCCTGTGGTTTCTCTGTTTGCTGGTCAGTTCCTGGAATTTCCTCAGCTCTGAGGGTTGGCGTAGACAGAAGAGTGTCTTACTGCCTGAGGAGGGTGGAGGAAGCCTTTGGGCTCTCAGACGCCTAGGGGAGGGTGTGAGGAGAGCAGTTCAGCCAGACAGAGCCGCTGGGTCAGTGGTGGCCATGTCTGGCAGGACCCTTCAGCTTGCTTGGCCTGCAAGTCTGCTCCAGGCTCCACCAAAGAGTCCAGTCTTTCCCCAGGCGCTCAGGGCCCCTGTCCTCCTGGAATCTCAGATGGTAATGGCACTGGCATGATGGCTTCCGTCTGCACCAGCCTGCTCTGGGGTCTCCCCTCCAGCACCCCAGCTTTAGGGGTCTGAGGGTCTGTCCTTCAGACCCTCACAGGGAATCACCAGGCTTTTATCATGGGACCACAAAGCAGACCTGGGGACAGAGGGAGGCAGGGACAGGCACTCATCTTCCGGGGTTCTGTTTTCTTTCCTAATGTTATTTGATTAGTTGTCATTTTACAATAAATGTGCCTTTTCCTCAAAATGGCTTATTATATTTTCAGAAGGGGGTGAGAGAATCGTGTGAGTTGCTGGTCCCCCACAGTATACAAACGTACACCTTTAATTCACAGGACCCAGGTGCCTTTTGGTCATCTTGCAGCCTCGGCATCTGCTTGGTAACTCTGAGGGGCCTGCCCTCTGCAGGGGGAGCGTCGCCGGCGGAGGCGCGGTCCCCGGTGCAGCAGCGCGCGGTGAGCGTTTTGGGCCGGGGGACCCGCGATCGTGTGCGCGGAGGGAGGGCGCGGAGAGTCGGCCGCCTACGCGGAACCCGGGTCTCCTCCGCGCCCAGAGCCCCGCAGCCCCAAGGGAAGCGCAGAGGCGACCGAGGACTCGGAGCTCCGCTCCCTCCTGCCCTGCCGGGGCCACGTGTTTGAGCGTCTCCCGTCCTCGGGCTCTGCCCCGCGGCCACGGCCCCAGCTACACCCGAGCGGCCAAGCTGAGCAGCGCAGCCCTGCCACCGGTGCTCCTGAGAAGCTGGGTGTCCGCAGGCGTCGGGGCCTCCCCCAACCCCGGCCTCCCCGGGTCTATGCCACAGGTGAAGAAGAGGGTGAAAGTGAAGGTGATGCCTGGGGCAGGTGCCCATTTCTGCCCCCTTAACCTTCATCTTTATCAGCCGAGGATGCGCTGCCCTTCCAGGACTTTCTGGCCCCTTTAAGCCTGGAGTGTCTGATGCAGGGTGAGTCAGGAGCTCCTCACAGCCTGAGGCTCCTTAATTGGGGAGGGAGTCAGGCTAACAGACACAGGGATGCTGTGTTCCCTCTCCGGACGGATGGTGAGGGACTTCATTTTTGAGAGAGACCCCAGGTCACCACCTGCTCCGTTTCAGCTGTTAGGGAATTTTAGGAAGTGTTTTTGGTTCCCACCCGCAGTTGTCAGGATCCCTATTCCTTCCAGCCCTCCAAGATCAAACTACATCTTCAGGAGCCAGTCTGCCACACCATCACCTGAGCTGCATGGCATACTTATCCCCACCTTACAGATGAGGAAACGGAGACCAAGAGAGGCGGCAACAGTCCTGACAGTGTCAGGCACAGAACCCAGTTTTCTTGTAAAGTCAGTGTGATTTCCTCTGCCCCTGGCTTCCTTTGTTGTGAAGCAGGGAGGGGCTGGAAGTGATTTTGCCCTGACTGGGCACCCGAAGGCTGCACCCCCTCAGAGTTGGCTGCAGGAAAGGTGGCCCTGGGCCTGAACTGTGCGGAGGAAGAGAGGTGGAGAGGGTGAGTCTGGAGGACTTCCCTTCCTACATCCCACCTTTTCTCCCCTTTACCAGAGGGACACAGGAGCAATGGCGTCCCATTGGGTCCTGAATTCTCTGCTGAATCAGACCCTGGGCCTAAGCTCCCCATCCCAACCCTCACTGTCTCAGCCTGCGCCAGGCCAAGGAAAGTCTCTGGTCTTACCACTTCACAATCCCTCCACTTATGCTGTCTCTGGAAAACCAGGGACTGCAAGGATCAGAGCTGGACTCACATGACCCAGCCCAGACTCCTGCCAGGCTCAGTTAGCTGGGGGAGGTGGTGGGGTGGGCGAGGGGTCTGTGATGGCATAAGGCTATGGGCCATTTTGAAAGCCTGGTGGGTGAAGTTAGCAGAGGGGTCTGACTTCCGGGGGTGGGGGTGGGGATGAGACGAGCAGTGTATCCAGGCACCTGACACTCCCCTTCCCAAATAGCCAGACCTCAGGGTAGCAGGTTCAGGGGCGGCGCTAAAGGTGGAGGATATCTGGGTCTCTGAGGAGTAAGAGGTGGTGTGTATTGAGATGCACACAGCCTGAGCTTGGAGATGATTCTGTATGAGAGCTTTATCACCACTGGGCGGAACCTTCCTTCACTATGGCCTGTGAAGGCAGTAAGTCCATCAGGCTCGCGTACGCAGTGGGCTCTTTCAGGAAATTGGGTGCCCTCTTGTGGATACTTGAGGAAATTCACTAGATCTTTTCCATTCTCCAAATATTGAATAGTTTCATGACCATTTCCACCTTCCAGCCTATGTACTCACAGACCATTTGGGGGGTGGGGGCGGTCTCTCTATTAAGGAAGAAAAGGGTTCTACGATCCTATGATTGGATTTCAAGACATGAAACCCTAATATAGTCTAAACAAGCATTTACATAGCACTTACTATATGCTTTACAAATATCAACTCATATATCCCTCACAGCTTACTCATGAAGTAAGTACTAATTCTTCTTTTACAGATGAAGAAATTGTGGCACAGAGAAGTTAAGTAACTTGCCTAAAGTCACACAGCAACTCTGAATTCCAAACTCCACCATGCTGTCTCTCGTCGTTTGGGAAGCCTCACCCAGTGACAGGCACAGCCAGTGGATGTGTGTGCTGCAAAGTAAAGAATGTCCCCAGGCCCATTTTCTGACTCCCCCAAAGCTCACCCGACACCTCTCACAGATCGTGTTCTGCTACGTGAATGGAGGGCCAGGAGATTCCCAAGAACCTTCCTTCTCTGACCTTGTTGGTTCTAGGAAGTGGACAGTGAGGGAGGAGGCAGGCTACTCAAAGTTCTGCAAAACTCAGGGAGAGTCAGAGTTCTCCAGGGCAATGTGGTCCTGAACCAGAAGCCAGTGTAGACACAGGCCAGTCAGATGGCATTCACACTGCCTTCCCACTTCCTACCCTTTCGGCATGGAGATGGTTCCAGGGAAAGATCACAAGACCAGAAAGATCAGAAGACTTCTCTTCTGAAACCTGGAGGTGTATGGGGTCAGAGGAACTCCCTCTCTATCATTGAACAGAGAAGGAAATGAACCTTCTTCCTAAGACCTCCACTCACTCATCACGTGTTAGTTGACAGTGTGCTGTGGGTGATGGAAGATGGGGGCTTAGAGGTGGATAAAGAGCAGCTCACTCCCCTTTAGGAACTCTGTCTAGTAGAGGAAGGATGGGTGAGTAAATGACAATTGCATTTCAGTGTGACAGGTGGACAGTGGAGGAGATTGCTGCAGGAAAGAGGGCTGGACTCTACTTGGGGCAGGGGTGGGAAGGCTTTGAAGGAGGTGCCACTTGAGACTGGTCTTGGAGGGTGAATTGGGATTCATGGGGCGGGCAGCATTCCAGGCTGAGGCTCAGAGGCTCAGGCAAAGATGCAGCAGTTGAAAATGGCAGAGCAAGTGCAGGACTGTGAACATTCGTCTGGCTGGCATAGAGCCTGTCTGGGAGGAAGACAGGAGACTGGCCGGGGAGCTGGGGTCAGATCACTTGCCAGGCTGAGGAGTTTAGAATTGGCATCATAAGTGCAGGCAGGGGCTGGCATCGACCTCGCCAAAGAGCAGAGATGAGGAGGTAACTCGCCATTCTCAGAGGGAGCCCATGGGAGAGAGAGGCACTGGTCCACTGGTTTATTAATGTTTTCATTAAACTTTTATGAAGTTCTCTATTAGTCAGAACTCTTTTGGCTCAAGTGGTAGAGACCCACTCAAACCAACTTAAACAAAAAGGGCACCCATGGGTGTTACTGACTGAGCAGGACCAAAGAGACCCCCCCTTGGGTTAATATACAGACACAGGAGGGAGGTCCTCTCCACGTTGGGAGTGCTGGTTGAGATAACACAGGCATGGGGCTCTGGGTGGCCACCTTCCCTCCATGAGAACGGGTCTCTGCTGAGCAGAGCCAAGCAGAGATGGAGACGAGGCACAGGCGGGCAGGATGGGGCTCTGGTGGCTTCCTTCTCCTCTTTAGGCTCTCACAGTGCCATCCCCAGTCATGTGAAGCAACAAACCTCCTTTCTGTTATCCCAACCAGCACTCCCAACATGGAGAGAGCCTCCCTCCTGTGTCTGTATATTAACCCCAAGGGAGGGTCTCATTGGTCCTGCTCAGTCAGTAACACCCATTGGTCTAATCACTGTTGCTGAGACTCTGATTAACCTGGGCTGGGTCACGTGTTCACCGCTCTAGAGGAAGCACCCCCACCCCTAGCTCCCCAGGACCACATGGAGTAAAGGAGGAGGTTTCCCGAAGAAAAGGGGGTTCTGCTATCAGGAGGAGATAATCCAGACTGGAAAAAAAAAGTCATTTCCATTTTTGTCTGCCAAACACTCTAGCTGCTGGGGATTCAGAGATAAGGGCCTGTCTCTACCATCAAATAACTCCCATCCAGATAAGTGTTCGATGGTTGAAAATTATCACGATAATGAGGAGAGACAGGGACTCTCCAGACACTTTGGGAACCCAAGAGAGGAGCACCCAACACAGACAGAAATAAACCAGAAAGCACATGCCTCCAAAAATTGCCCCTCAACTGAATTAGGAAAGATAAACAAGAAATCACCAGAGGGCAGAAAGGGAAGCGGCAATGAAGAGTCTGGTGGCCCGTGAGCCGGTCAGGTGGAGAGACCAGGAGATGAGTGTGTTGCTTTGGATCTAGAGGTTGAGAAAAAGGCTCATGTTGTGGATATAAATTTGGAATTCATCCCAGCGGGTGGTAGCAAAAGCCACGGGAGGATGCTGTCACTCAGGGAGAGCGAGAGGAAAGCTGTGAACACCCACGCTGGCTGAGTGGGTAGACACAGAGGAAGCAAGGAGAATGTCTGAGAAAAGGACAAGCAGGTCAGCGGCACGTGGTGAGAACATGATTTGTGCTCTCGGGTCCCAAGCCCTCTGCAGATGTAATTCTCTCTCACTGGAAACTTTCTAGGGGAAAGAATAGATTACCTGCAAAGGAATGAAAACTAGATTGTTAACAGACATCTCATCAGCAAGCCCCCATGCACGGAGAAGGTAGGGCAGATCCTGCAGAGGGCAGGGGGCATGGCAAGACTGCTAGTTGTCCCCAGCCTGCTCCCCCACTCTCCCTTCATGATAGAACCTTGGGTGTTTAGCTGTACACAGTCACCCAGAGTCAAGTTTATGTTTCCAGGCTCCCTTGATGCTGTTTGGCCATGTGAGGAAATTTCAGCTGTGCCTGCCTTCCTCCTCACCTTCTTCTATCCATCCTGCTGCCTGGAAAGCCAATAAGAAGCCATTATCTTGGACCATGAGAACAACGACCACATCTAATGTGTGCCAGAAAACTGGGAGAAGCCTAGTCCCCTGCTGGCTTTTACATGAGAAAATAAATAAACTTCAACTTGTTTGAAGCACTGCTATTTTAGGTCTCTTATTTACAGCACTAAACCTGATTCAGACTGATGTTGAGAGGAAATTACAGCCAGCATATCAATCAAGTATGAGAATAAAGTGAAATCATTTTTGTACAGACAACAACTCAAAGAGAAGTCAGGAAATAGATGTTTAAATGTATTATTTAAAGCCCTAAAAATAAGTAATAGAAGGAGTAAATAAATAGGTGACTGGTAAGGATTAGGGAAAGGCAGGAAACAGTGAAAGCAAGCTAAATTCATCACCTTTCATTGCAGGGAGTCAGGAGATACTGTTTAAACTTGATGAATTAAATACAGAGATATTAGCATATTTTCTGGCACCATGGAAGTACCATCAGGAAGGATAAAAGGAGAAATGGTAGAAGATGATTACTTCTGGGGAATGGGCCTCAGAATGGACGGAGGAAGACTTTAACTTTTCAATTTTACTTTCTAGGTACAGTGTAGATGTACACAGGAAAATATCTGAAGGATACAGACCTAACTCTTAACGACGTAAACCTCAGGGAGTAGGCACTCCCGAAGGAGGAGGTTCTGAAGACAGATTAAATTTCACTTTATAACTTACTGGGGACTTCCCTGGTGGCTCAGATGGGAAAGAATCTGCCTATAATGCAGGAGACCTAGGTTAGATCTCTGAGTGGGGAAGATCTCCTGGAGAAGGAAATGGCTATCCACTCCAGTATTCTTGCCTGGAGAATCCCATGGACAGAGGAGCCTGGTGGGCTACAGTCCAAGGGGTTGCAAAGAGTCAGACACGACTGAGCGACTAACTTTAACTTTTCACTTTCTTTATAACTTACTATATTATCTGGTGTTATAAAAGTGAGCTCTTATTATTTTTGGTAATAAAAAAACTTTTAGTGTGTATTTTTATAAAAGAATAGGGGGGAATAACAGACAGCTCTTTGGTCTGAAAAATGCCACAGGCAGAAGGACGGGATCTGTGAAGTCTTATTTTCCTGCCAGTGAATTAGGGTTTCTCTTAGCAAGTATGATCACCCCTGATTTTGTCCACTGCCTGGATTATCTTGCCCACTGTCCTCCATGGCCAGACCTGAGAGGAGTGTAAAGAGCATTCCCCTCTCTGGAGGTGTCTTGCTCAAGTGATCTTCTTCCTGCTGACATAGTTAGAGTTGGAATTATCTCAGGGTCAAGCAGTCAGAGGCCTCTGTTTGCCAGGCTTGGGATTTCTCTAGTGACATAACTCCCTGAAATCCTAGTTGGCTGTCTGCCAGTTCAGCTCCTAGGAATGCCATGTGCAAGTAACCAATGTCAGAAATCTTGCAGAGTCATGAAACCTGTTTCTGAACCCACTTCTTGTGGCTTGTCTCTTAGCAACAGGCTTTGGAGGCTTTGACTATCCATCTAGGCCTTAGGTCAAGATTCTTCCTTGGCATATGGTCATCTGGGGTTCACAGCCCAGCATCCTTTTTGTGACTGAGATCTTGAAACTCCTTTGAGGGAACCAGCTTTCCCCTTCTCATTCTCAGCCATGAGATTTAATCCAGGGTTGTTTCCTACCTCTAAGTCTAGGGTATGCCATCAGTATGTCCCCATCTCTCTGACCAAAATGATTGCCCAGGGATGGGCAGCCCAATCAGAACGAATCAGAGGACTCCTGCTGAAAATGCTGGGACATGGACGTGTTCTTTCTTGATGGTATTAAACAAGGAAGCTTGTAACCCCAGGAGCTGCTGTCAGCCATGAGAGCTGTTGGGACTATGAGGCAAGTCATCCAACACTGAGGAAACAGAATAAAAAGATGAAGAAAAACAATTAGGTTATGATTAGAATGGATTGTTTCTTCTGAGTACTCTTTACCACTGAAAATAAAATTCCGCTTTCGCAGCTATAGGTAGCTCACACTGTCTCTAAGTGATGTTAGATGATTGGACTTAGATCATTGGTTAGATCTGTATTAACAAATCTTAATTATACAACCTCCTCTGATGGTCCAATTTAGAAGAAAGATTTTTGGTATCTTGTAGCACCATCTGAGGGCTTCCCTGGTGGCTGGCTCAGCAGTAAAGAATCCGCCTGCAATGCAGGAGATGGGGGTTCGATCCCTGGGTTGGGAAGATCCCCTGGAGTGGGGCATGGAAACCCACTCCAGTATTCTTGCCTGGAGAATTCCATGGACAGAGGAGCCTGGTGGGCTACAGTCCACAGGGCTACAAACAGTTGGACACTACTGAAGCAACTTAGCACTCACACACCACCACATGAAGACCACAGTAGTCATCACATTCAGTATCTAATAAAAATATTATTTTAAATGAAATCTCCAGTAATTCCAGCAGCATTGGGCACATAGTCTGAGCCCTAAAATATAACAGGAGATGGTTAGATAAGCTGATCCATTTCCATGAGGATAATGAGACTAGAAAGAATGGTTTATTACTGCTTTCCACACCACTTGACCAGGTCCACATTTTTAATTCTGTGTCATATAACACCCCACTTCTTGTACCAGTTCTTCATGGTCAAGATTCTTTTAGTTGCATGTAAAGCAACCTCACTCAAAGTAATTCAATGAAGAGAGGACTTTTTGGCTCATGGGATGGGAAGGGCAGGGGTATATTGTAAACGGATGAAATACTGCTCTCTCTTTCTCAGTTGAGAAATACTTTCCCTTTCATATTCTGTTTCAGCTTCATTGTTTTCCAAGTTAGGGTGGCTTTCTCTAAGCAAATTAGAGAACATTGGCCACCCACGGCATCCAGGATTGTACCTGACAACTCCATGATCAGAAAAGAAACAAACCTCCTTCTTGTCAAGGACAGCCATAAAAAATACCAGGAAGGGGTTTGATTAGTTTATTTTGGGTCATGTGTACACCTTTCATCCAGGAGTGTAAGATGCTGTGATCAATTTGTACTGGATTATATATGCACTCCAGTATCTGTTACCAGAAGAAATGGGGAACGGGATGTTTAGTAGAGAAAAAAAAACAACATAACACTGAAAAAATTTATAAAAAGATTGAGTAGAAAACAATGCTTCTACATGCACTCACATTTACCAGTTAGAACTTGCTAGTTAATAACATCTCATTTACAACTTTAAAAACGCCTGTAAGTGTAAGAATAAATTTAATGAAAAGTGTTCAAGAAAACTATGGATTGTCAATGAAGAACATAAAATACAGCATGAGCAAAAGTAGATATTGATCTCAGATGCAACAAGTTAACATTCTAATGCAGTGAATACCATCTTCAATTAATCTATAAATTTTATATAAACCCAATCAAAATCCCAGTGGGATTATTAAAAAGGGAATTGAAAGCACTGTTTCCAAAGTTAATCAGGAAGATAAAAGCATGAGTATAACCAAGACAACTCTTTAAAGAGAAAACTAATGAAGGAGGTGTTGCCATCAAATCAAAACATAATATAAAACTACAGTAATTAGACATGTCTTTTTGGGGGGACTTCCCTGGTGGTCCAGTGGTTAAGATTTGCCTGTCAATGCAGGGGACACGGGTGTTCCGCAATAAAAGAAGCCAACACAACGAGAAGCCTGTGTTCTGTGGTATACCAGCGTATAGTCCCTGCTGGCGGCAACTAGAGAAAGCCTGCACATCACAACAAAGAGCCCCATGTGCCCCAACGAAGACCCAGAACAGTCAAAAAAAAAAAAAAAGTGTATTCTTGGGAATGGTTCAGTTTCCAAGTAAATTCAGTAGACATATTTTCCCCTCTTTCTACTGCTAAGTGCAACTGAAAACCCTGGATCTTTTACGTAAAACAACGTAAGAAAACTCTGAAAGGTGGAAAGAAGAAGGTGGGCCATCATAGGGACCTTGTGACCTAAAAAATAACACAGAGGTGAGTTATGTGGGTTTCCTTTTTGCTCCGTATATCCCAGACTGGGTCTTGAGCCAGCAATCTGAAAACACCAAGAGCCACAAAAAAATAAGCAAACCCTGTGAAAACCTACTCTCTCTAGCTAAAGGATCAGGAAAAGGGCAGCTTAGCAATACAGACAAGAAACCACCACAATATTGTAAAGTAATTAGCCTCCAACTAATAAAAATAAATGGAAAAAAAATTTGAACAGTAATCACTTTACTGCAGTCAAACACTACCAAAATATCCCCCCAAATGAACAACAGAAACTGACCTAATCTTCATACATGCCAGCAAAGACCAAGTGAGGAGTCAAGACCCAGGCTTGCCAGACTGTAAGGAGACAACTGACTCTTTTTCCCCCTGCCTACTGAAGTCAGTTCAGTTCAGTTCAGTTGCTCAGTCATGTCTGACTCTTTGTGATCCCATGAATCACAGCACGCCAGGCCTCCCTGTCCATCACTAACTCCTGGAGTTTACCCAAACTCATGTCCATCGAGTCGGTGATGCCATCCAGCCATCTCATCCTCTGTTGTCCCCTTCACCTCCTGCCCCCAATCCCTCCCACCATCAGGGTCTTTTCCAATGAGTCAACTCTTCACATGAGGTGGCCAAAGGATTGGAGTTTCAGCTTCAGCATCAGTCCTTCCAATGAACATCCAGGACTGATCTCCTTTAGGACGGACTGGTTGGATCTCCTTGCAGTCCAAGGGACTCTCAAGAGTCTTCTCCAACACCACAGTTCAAAAGCATCAATTCTTCGGTGCTCAGCTTTCTTTACAGTCCAACTCTCACATCCATACATGACCACTGGAAAAACCATAGCCTTGACTAGACAGACCTTTGTTGGCAAAGTAATATTTCTGCTTTTTAATGTGCTGTCTAGGTTGGTCATAACTTTCCTTCCAGGAAAGGCTAAATAAGGGGTCAGGACTTTCGTTGCCACTGAGGGCGGTCTCCTACTCCTCAGTGTCAGTGGAGATGATGTGAAGGATCTGGACTTCCACCTCCACCTGGCAGGAAGGAGGGGGTCTCAACACTTTCATTGCTGGAGCAGTGTCAGAGAATGTTAGCTAAAACAGGAGGTTTAAATAAGATCCAGAGTGTCATAACATAATACTCAACGTGTACAGATTTCAGGAAAAATTTACTTATATCAAGATCGAGAAGTTCACAAACTGAATGAAAAAAAAAGAAAATCATGCTGATATAGACAACAAGTATGTTAATATTATATAACCATGATTGTAAAGCTACTAGGACTTCTATTTATTTATTTATTTTTTAACCAGGCCTTTTAAAAATGTTTCAATAACATGCTTGAAACACACAAACAAAATAAATAGGAAACCTCATCAAAGAAATAGAGTTTCAGCAAAGAAATAGGAGACATGAAGAACCAATAAAATTGAGAAATGTAATAGCAGAAATTTTAAAACTTGGCTGATGCATTCGATAGCAAAATGGAAGGAATAAGAGGGGAAAACAAGTGAATTAGAAGACTGAAAAATAACTACAACAGAGAGAAAACAGACAAAATAAAATTGAATAGCGTCTCAAGGACTGGAGGGACTATGACAAAATATCTCTAACACTCCTGTCATCAGAGTCTCAAAGAAAGGAGAAGAAGGTAGGATTTTAAAAGTATGCAAAGAAATGACAGCTGAAAAAGTCTCAAATTTGGCAAGATATATAAACCTACCGATTCAAGAAGCTGAGTGAACTCCAAATAGGAAAACTCAAAGAAATCAGCACCAAGGCACATTACAGTCAAACTTCTGAAAACTAGACAAAAACAAGGTCTTGAAACCAGTGAGAAAGAAGTGACATCTTTCCTATAAGGGAAAAACAACTGGAATGGCAGTGGATTTCTCATCAAGAACCATGGAGTCCATAAAGAAGTGACATGTTTTTCAAGTGCTGAAAGAAAAGCAGTGTCAGCCCAGAATCCTACATTTAGTAAAAATGTCCTTCAGGAATGAGGAGGAAATCAAGACACTCTCTGATGAAGAAAAACTAACAGAATTTGTTACCAGCAGACTTACCCTTTAAAAAAAAAAAAAAGTCTAAAGAAAATTCTCTAAATATAAATGAAACTACAAAAAAAGAAAAAGAAAAAAAGGAATTTTGGAGCATCAGAAAATAAAGAAGACCATGAAAAACAAAAATATAAGTAAGTTTGGGCTACCCTGGTGGCTTAGTGGTAAAGGATCAGCCTGCCATTGCAGCCAACACAGGTTTGATCCCTGATCTTGGAAGATTCCACACGTCTCAGGGCAACAAAGCCCGTGGGCCACAACTACTGAATCTGTGCTCTAGAGCCTAGGGGCCGCAACTCCTGAAAACTACAGAAGCCCGTGCACCCTAAAGCCTGCCCTCTGCAACAAGAAGCCACCGCAATGAGAAGTCCACACCCTGCAATTAGGAGTAGCCCCTGCTTGCCGGAACTGGAGAAAAACCCGCACAGCAACAAAGACCCAGTATAGCCAAAATATAAATAAATAAAAAATTTAAAAATATATGAGTACATTCAGCAAACTTTCTTTCTTCTCTTGGGTTTTCTAAATTATGTTTGATGGTTGAAGCAAAAATTGTAATACTGCCTAATGTGGAACTAAATGTAGATGGAGGAAATATTTAGGACACTTATACTAAATATGGGGAGGGTAAAGAGACAAAAAGGGTGGTAAGTTTTCTTTCTTTTTTTTTTAAGTTTTCTATCTTTCATTCTAACTGGCAAAATGACAACACTAATGGATTTGACTGGATATACATTATATAGTGCAATAACTAGCAACTACCAAAATAGACAAAGAGATACATTAAAAAATGTTACAGACAAATCAAAATGAAACTCTAAAATATGTTCAAGTAACCTACAGGAAGGCAAAAGAAAGAAAGCAAAGAAATGAAATACAGAGAAAACAATCCTAAAACAAAACAAACAAGCAAAAAAATGGCAGACTTAATCCATAACATATCAGTTATTACATTAAATGTGAATGATGTAAATCAGTGGTCCCCAAACTTTTTGGCACCAGGGACCAGTTTCAAGGAAGACAACCACTCACTTCCTACTGTGAGACCCGTTCCCAATGGGACACAGACCAGTGGCCTGGGGGTTGGAACCCCTGCTATAAATACACCAATTAGAAGACAGTTCGGCAGAGTGAATGAAAAAATGTGAGCTAACTAGACTAACCGTTGAACAACGTGGGGGATTGGTTTCAGGACGTGCTACCAATACCAAAATTCATGAATGTTCAAGTCCCATAGTAGGCCCTCCATATCTGCAGTTCCACATTCATTGATTCAACTAATTATAAGTATTTATTGAAAAAAATCCACAAGTTAGTGGACCCACAACAGTCCAAGCCTGCATTGTTCAAGTGTCAACTGCGTATGCTGTTTGTAAGAAACCCACCAAATATAATGCTGTTGACAGACTGGAAATAAAAGGATGGAGAAAGATACATCATGAAAACATCAAAAGAAAGCAGGTGTGGCTACAGTAACATCAAAGCAAAGAAAATTACCAAACAGAGATAAAAGGGTCAGTCTAGCACAAAACATAGCTCCTGGAAATGTGTATGCACCAAAGAACAGAGCTGAATCAAAAAAACAAAGAACGAATCAAAAACTGAATGCAAAAATATTAATTTGAAAAGATATATGCATCTCTATGTTCATTACAGCATTACTTACAATAGCCACGATGTGGGAGCAACCTAACTGCCTATCAATAGATGAATGGATAGTGAAGATATGTTATACATGTACAACGGAATAACACCTAGGCGTAAAAAAAGTGAAATCTTGCCATTTGTGCCAATTTGGATGGACCTAAAGAAGTATTATTCTAAGTGAAACAAGCAAACAGAGAAAGGCAAACACTGTATGATTTCACCTATATATGGAATCTGGAAAACAAAACAAATGAACCAACAGAACAAAACAGAAACAGAGTCGTAGCTACGGTGAACAAACAGATGACTGGCAGGGAGTGGAGGTGGGTAGGGGAAGGAGAGAGATAGGTGAGGGAGATTAAGAGGTACAAACTTCTAGTTGCAAAATAAGTGAGTCATGGGTATGAAATGCACAATGTGGCCAATATAGTTAATAGCCATGTAATATCTTTGGACGGTGACAGATGGTAACTAGACTTGCTGTGGTGATCATTTTGAAATGTATAGAAATTGCAAACCACTATGCTGTATACCAGGAACTAACATCGTGTTGTAGGTCAATTATACTTCAAAAACAATCCAGCTCATAGAAAAAGAGATCAGATTTGTGATTAGCAGAAGTGGGGGAGGGGGAATTGGAAGAATGGTCAAAAGTTACAAAGTTTCAGTCATAAGACAAATAACTACTAGCTATGTAACTTATGTCATGATAAATATAACCCATAGATGTATGCTATATATGAAAGTTGCTAAGAATGTAAAATCTTAAGAATTCTCATCACAAAGAAAAACTGTTTTTTTCCTACTTCTTTAATTTGATATTTATATGAGGTGACAGATACTTCATTAAACTTATTGTGGTAATCATTTCATGATATATGTTAAGTCAGATCATTATGCTGTGCACCTTAAACTTATACAGTGCTTTATGTCGATTACATGTCAATAAAACTGGAAGAAAAATGGATGAAGGAAATAAAATTATATAACTGAAAAAAGAAATAGACAAATCCACAATTAAATTGGCTACTTCAACATCACTCTCTCTACAACTGATAAAACAACTAGACAGAAAACCAACAAATATACAGAAGAACCTAAGTATACCATCTACCAACAGGATCTAATTGACATTTATAGAACACTCTACTCAACAACAGCAGGATACATATTCTTTTCAAGTGCCCACAAAACATATACTAAGAGAGACCACATCCTGGGTCATAAAACAAAGTCGATTTTTTTAAAGAATTGAAATCATGTAGAGTATGTTCTAAACCACAGTGAAATCAAACCAGAAATCAATAACAGAAAGAAAACAAGAAAATCTCCAAACACTAGGAAACTAAATAACATATGTTTAAATAATCCATTCATCAAACAGGAGGTCTCAAAGGAAGTTTTTAAAATGCACTGAACTAAATGAAAGTGAAAAGACATATCAAAATTCATGAGATACATCAGTGCTTGAGAGAGAAATTTATAGAAAAGAAGCCATAGTCTAAATGATCTAAATACACCAATTAGACAATAGAGATTGGCAGATGGAGTGAAAAAATATGATCTATCTATTTGCTTATCCTCAAGAGATTAATTTTAGATACAAGGACAATGAAGAGGTTGAGGTGAAAGGATGAAAAAGATAAGTCCATGCAAACAGTAACCAAAAGAGTGCTGTAGTGTCTATACTATTGTCAGACAAAGTAGAATTTAAAATTTTGTTAAAAGTTACAAGAGACAAAGAAAAATTATATACTGATAAAACGTTTCATAACAATTACAAACATATACGCACTTGATAGCAGAACTCCCAAAATATTTGAGGCAGAAATTGACGAGAGCAGATTAGGGGATAATCCCCAGGGATTAAGGTGGGGAGGGGGGTCCAGAATGGAAGTGAGTGTGGCTATGAAAGGGTGACAGGAGATTTTGTTGTGGTGATAAAAATATTCTATCTCTGGATATCAATGTTGATATCCAGGTTGTGATCCTGTATCACAGTTTTGTATTACCACTGAGAGAACTGGGTAAAGAATACCTAGACTCTCCCTGTGTTCTTTCTTGCAAGTGCATATACTTAGTTGCTCAGTCATGTCCAACTCTTTGTGACTCCATGGACTGTATAACCCACTGGGCTCCTCTGTGCATGGGGATTCTCCAGGCAAGAACACTGGAGTAGGTTGCCATGCCCTCCTCCAGGTACAACTGCATATGAATCGACAATGATCTCAAAGTAAAATGTCATTTAAAGTGTGTTATTGAATAAGTTCCGTCACTCAGTCATGTCCGACTCTTTGCGACCCCATGGACTGCAGCACGCCTGGCTTTCCTGTCCATCACCAACTCCCAGAGCTGACTCAAACTCCTGTCCATTGAGTCAGTGATGCCATCCAACCATCTCATCCTCTGTCGTCCCCTTCTCCTCTTGCCTTCAATCATTCCCAGCATCGGGGTCTTTTCAAATGAGTCAGTTCTTCACATCAGGTGGCCAAAGTATTGGAGTTTCAGCTTCAGCATTGATCCTTCCAATGATTCAGGACTGATTTCCTCTAGAATGGACTGGTTGGATCTCCTTGCAGTCCAAGGGACTCTCAAGAGTGTTCTCCAACACAACAGTTCAAAAGCATTAATTCTTTGACACTCTGTTTTCTTTATAGTCCAACTCTCACATCCATACATCCATTCATACTGGAAAAATCAAATCTTTGACTAGATGGATCTTTCTTGGTAAAGTAATGTCTCTGCTTTTTAATATGCTGTCTAGGTTGGTCATAACTTTTCTTTCAAGGAGCAAGTGTCTTTAATTTCATGGCTGCAGGCACCATCTGCAGTGATCTTGGAGCCCCCCCAAAATAAAGTCTGTCACTATTTCCCTTGTTTCCCCATCTATTTGCCATGAAGTGATGGGACCAGATGCCATGATCTTAGTTTTCTGAATGTTGAGTTTTAAGCCAACTTTTTCATGCTCCTCTTTCACTTTCAAGGTTCTTCTTCTCTTTCTGCCATAAGTGTGGTGTCATCTGCATATATATTAGTAATTAATAGTAATTACTAGCATTATTAATAGTAATGGGAAAATATATGAATTTTTAAAAAGAAAATATCCAGAAAGATACCCATGTATACCTTTGAGTGTGATATATGGTAAGGACAGCATTGCAAATAAATGACGAACTAAAGGACTAGTCAACAAATGGTGCTATGATAATGAATGTTATCTTTTATGCACATATTTCCCCTGATAACTTAGTGGGGGATATATTGATTAGGACAGGTTAAGCTGCTGTAAGAGAGATCTCGAACTTTAGTGGTTCAAAGAAAACAACATATTTCTTTTCCTTTGGAGATCTCTAATTTTAGGGTGAGTAGGTGGCCCACCTCTGGGCATTATTAGAGAGCACATCCCAACCTGTGGAAAATTCTTAAAGAGATGGGAGTACCAGACGATTTTATCTGCAGGCTGCAAAACCTGTATTGAGGTCAAGAAGCAACAGAACCAGACATGGAACAACAGACTGGTTCAAACTTGGGAAAGGAGTACATCAATGCTGTTTATTTTTTATTTTATTTTATTTTTATTAGTTGGAGGCTAATTACTTCACAACATTTCAGTGGGTTTTGTCATACATTGATATGAATCAGCCATCAATGCTGTTTATTGACACCCTGTTTATTTAACTTATATGCAGAGTACATCATGTGAAATGCTGGGCTGGATGAAACACAAACTGGAATCAAGATTGCTGGGAGAAATATCAATAACTTCAGATATGCAGATGATATTTCCCTTATGGCAGAAAGTGAAAAGGAATTAAAGAGCCTCTTGATGAAGGTGAAAGAAGAGAGTGAAAAACCTGGCTTAAAACAACATTGAAAAAACTAAGATCGTGGCATTTGGTCCTATCACTTTTTGGAAAATAGGTCGGGAAACAATGAAAACGGTGACAGATTTTATTTTCTTGGGCTCCAAAATCACTGAGGACGGTGACTGCAGCCATGAAATTAAAAGATGCTTACTCCTTGGAAGAAAAGCCATGACAAACCTTGACAGCATACTAAGAAGCATAGACATTATTTTGGTGACAAAGATCCACATAGTCAAAGCTATGGTTTTTCCAGTAGTCATGTATGGATGTGGGAGCTGGACAATAAAAAAGGCTGAGTGCTGGATAATTGATGCCTTTGAACTGTGGTGCTGGAGAAGACTCTTGAGAATCCCTTGGACAGCAAGGAGATCAAATTAGTCAATCCTAAAGGAAATCAGTCCTGAATATTCATTGGAAAGACTAATGCTGAAGCTGAAACTCCAATGTTTTGGCCACCTGATGCGAAGAGCCAACTCATTGGAAAAGACCCTGATGATAGGAAAGACGGAGGGCAGAAGGAGAAGGGGACAACAGAGGATGAGATGGTCAGATGGCATCACTAACTCAATGGACATGAGTTTGAGCAAACTGTGGGAGATGGTGAAGGACAGGGAAGACTAGCATGCTGCAGTCCATGGGGTCACAAAGAGTCAGACATGACTGAGAGACTGAACAACAACAATCTTTGAGATATGACCCCAGACTCTGCCTAAATTTCATTTACAAAGTTGGTCAAACAGTTGGTCAAAAACTTCTAGCTGGACAAGCAGACTGCGTTCTAATGTGATAAGACTCTCTCTGCATATATGTAACTGTGTTATATGTTATACTACATTCTACTATATTATATACAAGTATGTATTTGCATGAAATGAAAGAGAAAGAAGAACAAGTTAAATAATACCGTGAAAATCAACTGGTCAGATCCAGAAGGTGGGATACTGCTCTACAGAACAGCTGATCTGGCTTCTTAGAAAGTCAACAGCAGAAAAGGTTGGGGAACTGCTCCATATTAAAACATTTTTAAGAGGAATACAATCAAATGAAAGATGTTGACTCTGGGAGCAGTGCAGGCAAATCAATCATGAAATACATTTGGGGGACAAGAACTTAGTATGGGAACTTATTAGGAATTATTATTTATTTTGTCAGTGTGATAATGGCATTGTGGCTATATAAGAGAGTGTTCTTGTTTTTAAGAGATGCCAACTGAAATATTTGGAGATGAAATATCCTAATGTTCATAATTTTAAACACATCTGGAGAGGAAAGATGGAAAAAATATGGGAAAATATCAATAATAGTGGAATATGAAGCATTTGCTGTATGTTTGACTTTTTCATAATATAACATTTTAAAAGAATAAAGCTGTTACAGAATATAGCATCCAAAAAAACTCCTTGGCCTTGGTGATGTTCAAGGGCCACCTTGAAGAGTGCCCTTGATCCCCGCCAACCTGCCGTCAGTCCCACAGGCTTGATTCCCTTCCAGATGAATCGCACAGTCTTCCTTTTTAAAAGGCAACCTGCTGTTCCTCCAAAGTCACAGCATCCATCCAAAATGTACGCCCACTGCTTTTTCACTGAACTGCAGCTCTAGGTTTCTCTGGCTGGTATTGAACAAGAGGAGCAGGCAGACCTTGGGTATGATTCTCCACTTCAGCCTGTGGTTGGGGTCATTCCTCATCACCAAGCTAAAGGTTTCATTGCTGGCTCTCACCTTTAACTCCATGATCAGGAATTGGCTATTAGCTAAGCTTCACAAGCTTTTGCTGCTCATATGGAACCTGTACCTCAGTACTTCACAAGTCCTAGGAAAGGGGGTGTCAACCTTCTGAGGGCTCAGCAAATAATTTCCATGGGGTAAAATGAGGATGTGGTCTCTGTCCCCTCATTCTAACCCACCCCCACACATTTTCATCTTGTTTCCTAATCCTCTTGATATCACTTTGGGATGAACTGGATACACAACCTCCCACTATGGGAACAGAATGTGAAAGATCTTTTTCATCCTCTTACTCACAATGATACAATTTGCATATTATGGCTAGGGAGGGATGTCTTAATGTTCTCTTAGTAGTCCCAGAATCCTACTCCAAACTAAAAGGAAATTGTTGTTAGCACATGGATGTGGCTCAGAGGACAAAGAGAGGAAGTTCAAGAGGACCTTGCAAGGAACTGGAACAAGGAAATTCTTTCTCACTGTCACCCTTGCTCTTGCTCTCACCCCCTCTCACATCCTTTATTTCTGTATCTCTTTGCACATCTTCTTTTGCTCCTATATCTACAAACTGCATTCTTTTGTATTTTCATATATTTGGCTGTGTTGTTGCATTGCAGTTTACATAATCTAAATCAAGCTGTACTCCAAAGTAACTAGTAATTCTCGACTCCAGTTCCTTCATGCGTCAATTCCTTTTCCAACCAGCTATGATGGGAAGGCAAGATCACGTTATATAAATATGGCCTTCAGGGTCTTACCCCTGGAGGGAAGGAGTTGTGGTTAGAGTCTGCATAAAGGAGGAGTATAATCTAAAGACACATATCTATTCTTTTCCCCCAAAACCTTTATTGTTCAACTATGCATTTAACTTATTTGTAGCTAATAATCCCAATTAATAAGTTGCCTCACTCAATTATCTTGCCATTTCAAGGTTCAAAAGAAAATTTCAGGGAACTGTCAGCATCCTCAATTAAGTAAAAGAAATCTGGTAGGAGAGAATTCTTATCCAAGGATGAGAGGAAGACAGATAACACAAAATTAAAAGGGGAAACAAATCTAATATCAGAATTTAAACTCTCAGTGAAGGCTCTAAAGAGCACAACTGAACTGTGGGAAAACGGAATCAGTGTAGTAAATGATCATACTGGTATGTGTGTGTTTGGACATGATTCAACTACATATCTGTGCCATAATTTCTCTTTCATCACAGAAGGATACTTGTCATATAAGAATATGAGCACAGGCAGTTATACTTTCTCAGATATTTCTTGATGTATTTCCTGTGTCCCCTTTCCCCACTTGGAGAAACCATTGGTAATCTACATATAAGTAACTCAAACAGGCTGAGCTTTGCTAAGCCTGAGAAAAGATTAGACTAGTGTTTAGTGTAGTTTCACACCTTAAGCCCAGCAGTTACTTTTATATCCAGCTATTTAGAAGTGTTGCCATTATCAACTCTCATAAAATAACATATAAAAACATAGCTGTAACCATACACGTTCACAAAGGCATTCACGTAAATTATAAGTACAGGTTCATATAGTCAGAGATATGTTTTTTCCAGAGTTATGTATGGATGTGAGAGTTGGACCATAAAGAAGGCTAAGCGCTGATGAACTGATGCTTTTGAGTTGTGGTTCTGGATAAGACTTTTGAGAGTTCCTTGGCCTGCAAGGAAATCAAAGCAGTCAATTCTAAAGGAAATCAACCCTGAATATTCACTGGAAGGACTGATGCTGAAGCTCCAATAATTTGGCCACCTGATGTGAAGAGCTGACTCATTGGAGAAGACCTGATGTTGTGAAAGATTGAAGGCAGGAGGAGAAGGGGATGACAGAGGATGAGATGGTTGGATGGCATCACCGACTTGACCAACATGAGTTTGAGCAAACTCCAGGAGATAGTGAAAGACAGGGAAGCCTGGGGTGCTGCAGTCCATGTGGTCACAAAGTCCATGGAGTCACAACAACGACTGAGATAAACTTGGAAATCTCTCTCAGAGTACAGAACATAAACTTAAGATAAAATATAAGATACTTATGTTTTAAGTATAAAACTTAAGATAAACATAAACTTAAAAATAAAAATAAAGTCATAGGGAGAGAAACAGAGAGTAAAGATCAAGTCAAAGAATGACAGATGTTCCTGAAAAATAAGTACTTACTGGATGAGAGGTAATCAGAGACAAAATTAAATAAAACTTTCCTAATAAGGGGGGATAAAAAGACCAACTTACAAAGATTGTAAGATTTATAAGTTTCTATTCAAACTCAGTGAAGAGTATTTAGTTTAAAAATTATATATTAGCCCTGGCCCCCAATGTGACAATGCTCCCTTAGAATGAATACTTAAAACAGAAATAACAATAACAACCTTAAATAGAGCAGAATCAGGTTGCTAACTGTCCTCTTCAGAAGTTAGAAGAGAGGAAAAAATTAAATCTGAGGAAAATAAAAGGATGTATTAATGATTAAAACAAAAGTTAGTGAACTAAAGCCTAGAAAAAAGAAACAAAAAATCAGTAGAATCAAAGTTTCTTTGAGCAGATTAATACCAGTTATAAACCTCAAGCCAGGGGGGAAAAAAAAACAATGTCAGGCATGACAGAGAGGCCTCATTTCATAGCCTATTTTTAAAAAAATTTTTTTAGAATTAAAAACATATTTCTTGCTACTCTCTCCATTCATCTCATCAATCAATTAAAAATAAATATTTTAAATTTTTAAACAAAAATATTTAAAATTTTTTAAAAAATATTTCTTCTTTGTCAATTTTGTGATTTTCATCATTCCCTCACTCCATATCCAGCCACCTTGAGACATAAGCTCATCACCCTAGGACATGAACCCACCCACCCACCAGTGGGCTGGCATCAACTCCGGGACCCCTGAGATACACAGCCAGCTGCACCAGGACACAGCCCTGTCGACCAGCATGCCTGGAGCCACTACACAAGGCAGGGCCTGGCAGCCAGGCATGCTGAGGGCTGCCTACCAACTTGCCCACAGTGATCAGTCCCACCAGAACAGAAAGGACCACACTGAACACATAAGCGGTACCCCTAGAGCATATACCTTTGGTGACCAGAGGGGAGTATGCTGCTAAGCCCCATAGGATGTCGTCTATAGGGCTCACTTCTCCAAATCCAGGAAATGTAGTCAACTTACCTAACACATAGAAATAAACAGAGACTTAAGCAAAATGAGGAGACAGAGGAATATGTTCCAAATGAATAAGACAAAACCTGAGACAAAGTACTAAGTGGAGTGGAGATAGGTGATCTACCCAATAAAGAGTTTAAGATGGGACTTACCTGGTGGTCCAGTGGTTAAGCCCTACACTCCCAATGCAGGGGCCTGGTCAGGGAACTAGACCCCACATGCCATAACTAAGAGTTCACCTGCTGCAATGAAAGATCCTGCATGCTGCAACTAAAGTTCTCACAAGATGCAATGAGGATTGAAGATACCATGTGCTACAACTAAGACCCAGTGCAATCAAATAAGTAAATAAGTTTTACTTTTTTTAAAAAAGAGTTCAAGGTAATGATTGTAAGGATGCTCAACAAACTCAGGAAAAGAATGGATGAATGGATGAACACAGTGAGAATTTTAACAAAGACTTGAAAAATACAAGGAGAAACCAAACAGAGCTAAAGACTACAGTAACTGAAATAAAAAATTTCACTAGAAGAAACTGACAGTAGATTAGGCGATACAGAGGAACAGGTCAGGACACTGGAAGAGACCAGTAGAAATCACTCAAGTTGAACAGAAAAATGGAAAATAAGAAATTTAAAAAATGAAAATAGTCTAAGAGATGAACGATATAACACCAAGGGTACTGACATTTACATTAGAGGGGTCCCAGTTGGAGAAAAAAGCAGAACACTTATTTGAAGAAATGATAGCTGAAAACTTCTCTAACCTAGAAAAGGAAACAAACATCTCAGTCCAGAAAGTACAGAGAGTTCCAAATAAGATGAAACCAAAGAGATTTAGACCAAGACAGATTATAATTAAAATGGCAAAAATTAAAGGTAAAGAGAGAATCTTAAAACCATCAAAAGAAAAGCAATTAGTTATAATACATACAAGAGAATTACCATAAGATTATCATCTGACTTTTCAGCAGAAACTTTGCAGGCCAGAGGGAGTGGCATGACATATTTCAAAGTAATATAAAGGAAAAAACTTACAACCAAGAATATTCTACACGACAAGGTTATCATCCAGATTTGAAGAGTTTTACAGACAATCAGAAACTTTAAAAGTTTAGCAGTACTAAACTGGCTTTGTAAGAAATGTTAAGAGAACTTCTCTAAGTGGAAGAGAAAAGACCATAACTAAAAATTTGAAAATAATGAAAGGAAAAATCTCATAGGTAAGGGCAAGCATACAGTAAAGGTAGTAGCTCAACCACTAACTAAAGGACAAAAGTAGTAAAGTCATCTATATCCACAGTAAGTAGTTAAGGGATATACAAAACAAGATTTTTAAAAATGACATCGAAAGCATTAAATGTGTTGGGGGAGGTAAAAATGCAGGGTTTTAGCATGTGATTAAAAAAATTTTTTTTTATTTTTTAAATTATGAAAGTATAATAACACATTTAAGGAGATTTGGAAACTACAGAACAAAATTATACATAGTTCCACTATATATTACAACTATCTTTTAAGTAGATAAATTAAAATTTTTAGTTGGAGTTTCAATAACAAGCTTAGAATGCATTTGAACTGAAGAGATCATCAACTTAAAATAATCACATATATAAAGATATGAATATATAATATATCCTAAGCCCCAAAACAAGTCTCAATATATTTAAGAATATTTAAATCGTATCATGCCAAGCATCTTTCCCACTCACAATGGCTTGAGACTGGAAATCAACCAAAGAAAAAGACTGCAAAGAAAATGCACACACATGGAGGCTACACAACATACTACTAAATAACAAATGGGTCACTGAAGAAATGAAAGAAGATTTTTAAAAATACCTATAGACAAATAAAAATGGAAACGCAACAATCTAAAATCTATGGGACATGGTAAAAGCACTTCTAAGAGGGACATTTATAATGATACAAGCCTACCTTAGGGAATAAGAGATAACTTAAAAAAAAAAACAACTTACCTTATGCTTAAAGGAACTAGAAAAACAAGAACAAACAAAACCCAAAGTTAGTAGAAGGAAAGAAACAAGATCAAAGCAGAAATAAATGAAATATAGGCTTAAAAAAATGGTAGAAAAGATCAAGGAAATAACAGCAGTTTCTTTGAAAAGAAACTGTCAAGCATTTACCTAGACTCATCAAGGGAAAGAAGAGAGCGGGCCCAAATAGATAAAATCAGAAATGAAAGAGAAGTTTCATTTCAACACCACAGAAATACAAAGGATTGTAAGAGATCACTACAAACAATTATATGCCAATAAAATGGACAGTCTAGAAGTAATGGATAAATTCCTAAAATATAATCTCCCAAGACTGAGTTAAGAAGAAATAGAAAGTACGAACAGACCAATTATCAGGTATGAAATAAAACATATTGAATCATTGAATAAAACATTGAATCAGTAATAAAACAACACCCAAAAAACAAAAGTCCAAGACCAGACAGTTAATAAGTGAATTTTACAAAACATTTAAAGAAGAGTTACCATCTATCTTTCTCAAACTATTAGAAAAATTTGAAGAGGAAAGAATGTTTCCAAACTCACTCTATAAGGCCAGCATCACCCTGATACCATAACCAGACAAAGATACCACACACACACAGACAAAAAAATTTACAGGCCAATATCACTGATGAACATAGATGCAAAAGTCCTCAACAAAATATTAACAACCTAAATTCAATGATACATTAAAAGGATCATACACCATAGTTCAATGATATTATACACTTGGCCATGGTATATGACACAAAAGTGGTTCAATATATGCAAATCAATCAATATGATACACCATACTAACAAATTAAAGAATGCAAACTATATGACCATCTCCATAGATTAAGGAAAAGCTCTTGACAATATTCAACATCCATTTATGACTAAAACTCTCAACAAAGTGGGTTCAGAGGAAACACACCTTAACATAATAAAAGCCATGTATGACAAATCTACAGCCAACATCATACCCAAAGGTAAAAAGTTGAAAGCATTTCCTTTAAGATCAGGAATAAGACAAAGATGTCCACTTTTATTCAATATAGTATTAAAACTCATAGCCTTAGCAATCAGACAATATAAAGTAATAAAAGGAATGCAGATCGTCACTGTTTGCACATGACATGATATCAAATAGAGGAAATCTTAAAGACCCCACCAAAAAAAACTATTAGAACTAATAAATGATTTCAGTAAGGTTGCAGGATATAAGATTAATACACACAAATCTACTGTATTTTTATATATTAACAATGCACTATTAGCAAAATAAAGAAAACAACTCCACTAATAACTGCAATAAAAAGAATAAAATACCTACAAGTAAATCTAATTTAGGAAGTAAAAGAGGGCTTCCCAAGTGGCTCAGTGGGTAAAGAATCCACTTGCAATGCAGGAGACAGAGGTTCAGTCCCTGGGTTGGGAATATCCCCTGGAGGAGGAAATGGCAGCCCACTCCAGTATTCTTGTCTGGGAAATCCCATGGACAGAGGAGCCTGCTGGGCTACAGTCCACGGGGTCATCAAAAAGAGTCAAACATGACTGAAGTGACTCAGCATGAGCAGAAAGTAAAAAACTTATACTCAGACACAGATGAAAGAAACTGTACTAATAAAGAAATTATACAATGTACTAAGACACTAAGATGAAGGAAATTGAAGACTACAAAAACAAGTGGAAAGGTAAATCATGTTTATGAATTGGAAGAATTAATATTGCTAAAATGCCACTCCCCAAGGTAATCTTAGATTCAATGCAAGTCCTATCAAAATAACAATGACATTTTCCACAGAATTAGAATAAATAATTCTAAAATTTGTATGGAAATACAAAAGACACTATTGAGAAAGAAAAACAAAGTTAGAGGTATCATGCTCTCTGATTTCAAACTATATTACAAAACTATGGTAATCAAAAAAGTATGGTACTGACACAACACACACACACACATCAAGGGAATAGATTTGAGAGTCCAGAGATAACCTGCACTCATATGGCCAATTAACCCATGACAAAGGAGACAAGACTATACAATGGGGAAAAGACAACCTCCTGAATAAACGGTGTTGGGAAAACTGAACAACTACACACAAGAGAATCAAACTGGACTAATTTTTCATACCATATACAAAAACAAACTCAAAATAGGTTAAACACTTAAATATAAAACCTAAAAACCTGACAAAACCCACTACAATATTGTAGAGTAATTAGCCTCCAACTAATAAAAATAAATGAAAAAAAATAATAATTAAAAAAATAAAAATAAAAAAAACTAAAAACCATAAAACTCATAGAAGAAAACATAGGCAGGGGACATACGTATACCAATTGTTGATTCATGCTGACGTATGGCAGAAACCAATACAATATCATAAAGCAATTATCCTTCAATTAAAAACAAATAAATTAAAAATATATATATCCAAAAAGCTCCCCCTCCACAAAAAGGAACAAGAGAACTTTTGGGGATGATGGATGTGTTCTTTATCTTGATTGTGGTCATGGTTTCATGGATATATACGTATGTCAAAACTTTACAAACTGTATAATTTAAATATGTGCCATTTATTTTACTACAATTATATTCAATAAAGCTGTTAGGAAAAAGAAAATATAGACAGTATGCTTTTTGACATCTATCTTAGAAATGCCTTTTTGGATATGTTTCCTCAGGCAAGAGAAACAAAAGTAAAAATAAACAAATGATACTACACCAAACTAAAAAACTTTTGCACAGCAAAGGAAACTATCAACAAAACAAAAAGGAAGTCTACTGAATGGGAGAAGATATTTACAAATGATATATCTGATAATACTCAAAATATGGAAAGAACTCATACAAGTCAACATCAATAAAACAGCCAATTTTAAATTTGGCAGAGATTTGAATAGACATTTTTCCAAAGAAGACATACAAACAACCAACAGACATAAAAAGATCACTAATCATCAGAGAAATGCAAATCAAAACCACAGTGAGATACTATCTCACACATGTCAGAGTGGCTTTTATCAAAAAGATAATAAATAACAAGTGTTGGTGAGGATGTGGAGAAAAAAGAACTTGTGCACTGTTGGTGACATTGTTAATTGGTGCAGTCACTATGGAAAACAGTATGGAGGCTCTTTTAAAAACTTTTAAAAAATAGAACTTCCTTAGGATTCAGCAATTTCATTTTTAGGTATTTACCCAAAGAAAGCAGCAACACTCATTTGAAAAGATACATGCATGCCAACTTTCATTGGAACATTATTTACAATAACCAAGATATGGAAGCAATCAAGCTTCCATCAATAAATGAATGAATAAAGAAGATGTGGTATATTTATGCAATGGAATATTATCTGACCATTAAAAATGAAATATTGACATTTCTGACAACACGTGTGAATCTAGAGGGTATTATGCTAAGTGAATAGTATGAGAACTGAGAACTTACAGATGTGCAACCTGGATTTAGAAAAGGCAGAGGAACCAGAGATCAAATTGCCAGCATCTGCTGAATCACAGGAAAAGCAGGAAATTTTCAGAAAAACATCTACTTCTGCTTCATTGATTACACTAAATCCTTTGACTGTGTGGATCACAACAAACTGTGGAACATTCTTAAAGAGATGGAAATACCAGACCACCTTACCTGCATCTTGAGAAACCTATATGCAGGACAAGAAGAAACAGTTAGAAACAGACACGTTCTAACTATTACAATGGACTGTTCCAAATTGGGAAAGGAGTATGTCAAGGCTGTATATTGTCACCCTGCTTATTTAACTTTTCTACAGAGTACATCAGGGTACAATCACAGAAAACTAACCAAACTGATCACATGGATCACAGCCTTGTCTAACTCAATGAAACTATGAGCCATGCTGTGTAGGGCCACCCAAGATGGGTGGGTCATGGTGGAGAGTTCTGACAAAACCTGGTGCACTGGAGAAGGGAATGGCAAACCACTTCGGTATTCTTGCCTTGAGAAACCCTTGAAAAATAGGAAAAGGCAAAAAGATATGACGCTGAAAGATGAACTCCCCAGGTCAGTAGATGCCCAATATGCAACTGGAGAAGAGTGGAGAAATAACTCCAGATTGAATGAAGAGTCTGAGCCAAAGTGAAAATAACACCCAGTTATGGATGTGACTAATAAAGTTCGATGTTGTAAAGAACAGTATTGCATACAAACTTGGAATGTTAGGTCCATTCAGTTCAGCTCAGTCGCTCAGTCATGTCCAACTCTTTGCGGCCCCATGAACCACAGCACGCCAGGCCTCCCTGTCCATCACCAGCTCTCAGAGTTTACCCAAACTCATGTCCATTGAGTCAGTGATGCCATCCAACCATCTCATCCTCTGTCGTCCCCTTCTCCTCCTGCCCTCAATCTTTCCCAGGATCAGGATCTTCTCAAATGAGTCAGATCTTCACATCAGGTGGCCAAAGTACAGGAGTTTCAGCTTCAATCAGTCCTTCCAATGGACACCCAGGGCTGATCTCCTTTAGGATGGACTGGTTGGATCTCCTTGAAGTTCAAGGGACTCTCAAGAGTCTTCTCCAACACCACAGTTCAAAAGCATCAATTGTTCTGCACTCAGCTTTCTTTATAGTCCAATTCTCACATCCATACATGACTACTGGAAAAACCATAGCCTTCACTAGACGGACCTTAGTGGTGGTGTTAGGTCCATGAATCAAGGTAAATTGGAAGTGGTCTGACAGGAGATGGTGAGTGAGCATCAACATTTTAGGAATCAGTGAACTAAAATGGACCAGAATGGGTGAATTTAATTCAGATGACCTTTATATCTACTACTGTGGGCAAGAATCCCTTAGAAGAAAGGGAGTAACCCTCATAGTCAACAAGAGAGTCTGAAATGCAGTACTTGGGCACAGTCTCAAAAATGACTGAGTGATCTCTGTTCGTTTCCAAGGCAAACCACTCAATATCACAGTAATCCAAGTCTATGCCCCAACCACTAATGGCAAAGAAGCTAAAGTTGGACAGTTCTATGAAGACCTACAAGACCTTCTAGAACTAACACACACACACACACAAAATGTCCTTTTCATCATAGGGGACTGGAATGCAAAAGTAGGAAGTTAAGTGATACTGGAGTAACAGGCAAGTTTGGTCTTGGAGTATAAAATGAAGCAGGGCAAAGGCTAATAGTTTTGCAAGAAAACGCGCTGTTCATAGCAAACACCCTCTTCCAACAACACAAGAGACAACTCTACACATGGATAGCACCAGATGGTCAATACTGAAATCAGATGGATTATATTCTTTGCAGCTGAAAATGGAAAAACTCTATACAATCAGCAAAAACAAGACCAGGAGCTGATTGTGGTTCAGATATTGCAAAATTCAGACTTAAACTGAAGAAAGTAGGGAAAACCATGGGACCATTCAGGTAAGACCTAAATCAAATCCCTTATGATTATACAGTGGAAGTGACAAATAGAGTCAAAGGATTAGATCTGATAGACCGAGTGCCTGAAGAACTATGTACAGGAGGCAGTGATCAAGACCATTGCCAAGAAAAATGCAAAAAGGCAAAATGGTTGTCTGAGGAGGCCTTACAAATAGCTGAGAAAAGGAGAGAAGCTAAAGGCGAAGGAGAAAAGGAAAGATATACCTATCTGAATTCAGAGTTCCAAAGAATAGCAAGGAGAGATAAGACAGTCTTCCTCAGTGATCAATGCAAAGAAACAGAGGAAAACAATAGAATGGAAAAAGACTAGAGATCTCTTCAAGAAAATTAGAGATACCAAGGGAACATTTCATGCAAAGATGGGCACAATAAAAGACAGAAACAGTATGGATCTAACAGAAGTAGAAGATGTTAAGAAGAGGTGGCAAGAATACACAGAAGAACTATACAAAAAAGATCTGAATGACCCAGATAACCACGACGATGTTATCACTCACCTACAGCCAGACATCCTAGAGTATGAAGTCAAGTGGGCCTTAGGAAGAAGCATCACTACGAACAAAGCTAGTGGAGGGGATGGGATTCCTTGAGCTATCTCAAATCCTAAAAGATGATGCTGCTAAAGTGATGCACTCAACATGCCAGCAAATTTGGAAAATTCAGCAGTGGCCACAGGACTGGAAAAGGTCAGATTTCATCCCAATCCCAAAGAAAGGCAATGCCAAAAAATGTTCAAACTACTGCACAGTTGCACTTCTCTCACACATTAGCAAAGTAATGCTCAAAATTCTCCAAGTCAGGCTTCAACAGTATGTGAACCGAGAACTTCCAGATGTTCAAGTTGGATTTAGAAAAGGCAAAGGAACCAGAGATCAAATTGCCAACATCTGTTGGATCATTGAAAAAGCAAGAGAGTTCCAGAAAAACATCTATTTCTGCTCTATTGATTATGGCAAAGCCTTTGACTGTGTGGATCACAACAAACTGGAAAATTCCTTTTTTTTCTTTTTGCTATATAAATTTTTAAAAATTTATTTATTTTAATTGGAGGTTAATTACTTTAGAATATTGTAGTGGTTTTTGCCATACATTGACATGAATCAGCCATGGGTGTACATGTGTTCTCCATCCTGAACCCACCTCCCACCTCCCTCACCATCTCATCCCTCTGGGTCATCCCAGTGCACCAGCCCTGAGCACCCTGTCTCATGCATCGAACCTGGGCTGGCGATCTGTTTCACATATGATAATATACATGTTTTAATGATATTCTGGAAAATTCTTAAAGAGATAGGAATACCAGACCACCTTACCTACCTCCTGAGAACTCTGTATGCCGATCAAGAAGCAAGTTAGAACTGAACACGGGACAATGGACTGGTTCCAAATGGGGAAAAGAGTATGTCAAGACTGTCTATTGTCACCCTGCTTATTTAACTTATATGTAGAGTACATCATGAGAAACGCTGGGCTGGATGAAGCACAAGCTGGAATCAAGATTGCTGGGAGAAATATCAATAACCTCAGATATGGACATGACACCACCATTATGGCAGAAAATGAAGAAGAACAAAAAAGTCTCTTATGAAAATGAAAGAGGAGAGTGAAAAAGCTGGCTTAAAACTCAACTTTCAAAAAATGAAGATCATAGCATCCGGTCCCATCACCTCATGGCAAATAAATGGGGAAACAATGGAAACATTGCAGACTTTCTTTCTTGGGCTCCAAAATCACTGCAGATGGTGACTGCAACCATGAAATTAAAAGACGCTTGCTCCTTGGAAGAAAAGCTATGACCAAACTAGACAGCATGTTAAAAAAACAGAGACATTATTTTGCTGAGAAAGGTCCATCTAGTCTAAGCTATGGTTTTTTCAGTAGTCACATATGGATATGAGAGTTGGGCCATAAAGAAAGCTGAGCACTGAAGAATTGATGCTTTTGAATTGTGGTGTTAGAGAAGACTCTTGAGAGTTCCTTGGACTGCAAGGAGATCAAACCAGTCAATCGTAAAGGAAATCAGTCCTGAATATTCATTGGAAGGACTGATGCTGAAGCTGAAACTCCAGTACTTTGGCCACCTGATGGGAAGAACCGACTCATTGGAAAAGACTCTGATGCTGGGAAAGATTGAAGGTGGGAGGAGAAGGGAACGACAGAGGATGAGATGGTTGGATGGCATCACCGACTCAGGGAGCATGAGTTTGAGCAATCTCCGGGAGATAGTGAAGGACAGGGAAGCCTGGCGTGCTGAAGTCCATGGGTTAGCAGAGTCGGACACGACTGAGTGACTGAGCGACAACAGCAGCCATGCTAAGTGAAATTAGACAGAGAAAGACAATGTTACATTATCTCACTTATATGTGGAAACTCAAAGACAAAATAAACAAAATAAAACAAAGCAAAAACAGATTCAGATGCAGAGAAAAAACAGATGGTTGCCAGAAGGGAGAGGGTAGAGAGTGGAGAAAATAGATGAAGGAGATTAAAAGGCAGATATCTCCAATTACATATCAGACAAATCATGGAAATATAATATACAGCACAGAAATATGGTCAATAATACTGTAATAACTTTAGGGACAGATGGTTACTAGACTTATTGTAGCCATCATTTCATAATATATGTAAGTGTCAAATTGTTCTGCAGTACATCTGAAACTAACATAATATTGTACATCAACTATATTTACATTAAATTTTTGTATTGATTACCAAAATGATAATAGAAGAATTTTCCTAATGTATAAAACCACAGATGCAACAGGGGTAAAGGAAGCAGACAATAAATTTCAGCAAATTTTTGGAATATAGAAAATAGATAGAGGAATCCCAGTTCAGTCGCTCAGTTGTGTCCAACTCTGTGACCCGATGGACTGCAGCACGCCAGGCTTCCCTGTCCATCACCAACTCCCAGAGCTTGCTCAGATTCATGTCCATTGAATCAGTGATGCCATTCAACCATCTCATCCTCTGTCATCCTCTTCTCCTGCCTTCAATCTTTCCTAGCATTAGGGTCTTTTCCAATGAGTTAGTTCTTCACATTAGGTGGCCAAAGTATTGGAGCTTCAGCATCAGTCCTTCCAATGAATATTCAGGACTGATTTCCTTTACGATTGACTGGTTTGATCTCCTTGCAGTCCAGTATCCGATTAAGAAAGATGGAGCAACAAACTGAAATGTAGCCACACCTGAAATGCCTTCAAACAGAATCAACAAGGGTGAACTGATTTACCAACCAATAACCCTTAAGAAGGGATTCCCTGGTGGCTCAGATGGTAAAGAATCCACCTGCAATGTGGGAGACCTGGGTTCGATCCCTGGGTTGGGAAGATCCCCTGGAGGAGGCTATAGCAACCCACTCCAGCATTCTTACCTGGAGAATCCCATGGACAGAGGAGCCTGGTGGGACTGTAGTTCATGGGGTCACAAAGAGTCAGACACAACTGAAGTGGGCACGCAATCCTTAAGAAACTCAGAACTTGTGAGTATATCAGGCAGGTGGAGTTAAGGCAAGGAATTGAAAATTAGTGAATGGGCTAAAAGTCTGAAATCATGAGTATCAGGATATCTACCACCACCTGAAAGAACAGAGAGTTGTTCTCTGAAGAAAGTGAGAAGAGATGTGGGACTTGGGGATACTAAAGTAGGTGGCAGGGTGAGGTAAAGCTGAAAGCAGAAAGTTTAAATGAAAATTTATAAAAGAAAAAAATTGGACCTCTAATTTCTCTTCTTATATTCTACTCCTAGAATGCTGTCAACCATGCAAAAATTTGAGTCTCCTTTGGAGAACTGAATGGTGTCTTAGGAGAAAAGACCTCTGGACACACCTCTCAGGTTTCACTGTGAGGTTCCCAACCTAATGAACCAGCTCCCAGTGATGTGGCAGTAAATGTTTAACAACCAACAATTTGGGAGGACGTGTGCCCTTGCTTGTAGCATTTACTGATTTTCCTGGTGTAAATATTCCACACACAATTTCAAGTTACCAACTTGATGTTGCTGAATGCAGAGCTGGGATATGTGTGCCCATTCAGCTTTTGCAAGCTGGTATAAGCCAGCTCCAGCACACCTTTGCCAAGTCCCCAACCTAACCATCCTTTGATATCACCCTGAAATGAAGCCCTTTTATTAAAGGGCTTGATTCATCCCTTCTCCACGAAATGGCAACCCACTCCAGTATTCTTGCCTGGGAAATCCCATGGAGAGAAGAGGCCTGGCAGGCTACAGTCTATGAGTTGCAAAAGAGTCAGACATGACTCAGCTACTAAACAACAACAGCAACGTGAACACACAAGTGCTTTTATGTAAGCTTCAGTGCCTGCTTCTTTTTAAAATTATTATCTTTACAGTGCTTTATTCTCAAACACAGTCAAGGATTACTAAATATTTGAGCAAAGCCTCCCATATGAAAAAGAGAGTCTAAAATAAATAAGCAGGGAAAAAAAAGTTTTGGGAAAAAAAAAACAGATACATTGCAAGAGGCAAGGGAAAAACTCCATCTTCCAATCACGATGTTTAGAGATATGAAAAGATCTTTTACCCATAAGAGAAATGTAGGGTGCTATAAAAACATTTGGAAGACAAGAGAGAGTTTGTAGAATTCAAAACAAGATAAGAGAAATTTTAAAGTCAATAACAGAATCAGAAGATAAAGACTAGAAACTCACTTGAAATACTAAAATAAAAAGGAAATTAAAAAAAGTTAGGAAATAAAATTAGAGAATCACCTTGGATATCTACCATAAAACTAAGACATTGAGAAACATAAAAGAATGGATAAAAGGGAAATTTTCTAAGAATGAGGAACAGAGTGTCTGAATTGGTAGTTCTCATTGAATGCCCCGGAATAAAAGACCAAAAAAATGCTTCCAACCAACACATATAATCTAGAATGTTCAAAACCCTGGGGATAAAGAGAGGATCCAAAGACCCAACACAAAGGATCATGAATTAAAATGGCATCAGACATCTTCAGAGCAATACTGAAAACTGAAAGACAATGGAAACATGCCTTGGCAATTTCAAGAGAAAATTATTCCCAACTGAGGCTTTTATATCCAGCCAAGCCACCAACCAGACATGCAAGTGAAACAAAGATATTTTCAGACATGTTGAACATGTTAGTTTTACCTCTTGTACATCATAAAACTCCTTCAGAATAAAAAATGCCCTTCAGTAAAATAACAAAATAAACAACGAAATGGGAAGACGTGATCCAGGAAACATGAGATCCAACACCAGAGAGACAAGAAAGGAATTATCAGACTGATGATGGAGGAAAGATTCCAAGAGAACAGCTAGTTACCACATGTTACTTTCCCACCCCGAGAGGAAATAGTTTCTCTTCCTCTAGTATACGGTCTCGTCTTAACCAATAGAATGCAGTGTGAGTGATGCCGTCCCAGTCTCAGGCTTGGCTCTTAGTGGTCTGGAAGCTTCTGTCTCACTCTTTTGGAGCCCTTAGCCAAGAAACAGAACTTTATTGCTGGAAAGAAAAGTCCAGCCGCTACCTGGTGTTCCACATCTGTTGAATGAGAGGCAACACCTGTGGAAGAAAGTTTCCCCAAGTTAGCCTTATCAGATTTGCATGGTTTAAAAGTCAAACATGACCTTACAAAGACCATCAAGCGTGCAAGAAGGCAAACACACTATGAGTGAGGACCAGAGGAAACAACATATTTAGGCAGTATCCCTACCACCACCCCCACAAAGACAGCAGATGTTGAAAATTTCAAATATAAAATACAGAATGACTATGTACAGAATGTTTACAGAAACAAAAAATGCAATTATAAGGAGATTATAAAACAGAAAATCATCAGGATTGTACAGATTGGAAAAAACAGAACTTATAAAAACACAAAGTATAACTTTGAAGTAAAGCAATGGAGATATAAAATACTTATGAAAAGTGTCTTGTAAACTATGGGAAAAAAAGCCCTCAATGGATGGGCTAATCAATCAGCATGTTTGATATCATTGAAAGTAGACTTTAACTTAAAAATACATCCCAGTAATTTATCCAGAATTCAGCAAAGAAAGGCAGGGGAAAATATAATAGGGAGTTGTGTGGCATGAATAATAATAGAATAAAAATGTCTGACATCCATCTGATTGAAGTCCCAAAGGGTGAAATTAAAGAGAATGGAAAGAAGCAATATTTAAGGGGATAATGAAATAATATATTACAAATCAACTATATTTCAACTAGAAAATTATAATTGACTGAGAACTTTCAGAACTGATGAAAACCACGAGCGCACAGATCCAGGAAGAACAAAATATCCTAAATATGAGCAAGAAAAATAAATTCATAACTTGTAACATTATAGTGAATATTTTGGACATCAAACATAAATAGAAGGTCTAGAAAGCAGAAAGAAAAAGACAAAGGACCTGTGAAAGAATGGCAATTAGAATAGCATCAGATTTCACAAACAGCTACAGAAGATAGAAAACAGTGGAATAACTTCTATTAAATGATAAGACAATTACTAAACATTTAAAATCGTCTTCTCAACAAATCTCATTTATTAATGCAGGCAAAACCAAGCATTTTTATAAGAAACAAGCACATGTGGAGTTTACAAAGAGACTCTCTCTAAAAGAACATATAAAGGATTTAGCTCAAGAACTGGGAAAATAATTCCAGAAAAAGGTAGAAATGCTAAAAGGAAAAATGAACAAAATAAATAGCAACATGAAAGTAAGCCCAAACAAATACTGTCTCGGTAAAATAATACAGGAGTCTAATCTGCGGGGAATGTTCAAAAATCAGTAAGTTGGGGGGCAAAAGCAATAGCGAATCAGAGGGGTAAGAGCAGAGCTAAAGTGATCTAAACATGAGTTTGAGCAAACTCCGGGAAATAGTTAAGGACAGAGAAGCTTGGCGTGCTGCAGTTTATGGGGTGGCAAAGAGTCGGGCTTCCCTGGTAGGTCAGTTGGTAAAGATTCTGCCTGCAAGTGCAGGAGACCCTGGTTTGATTCCTGGGTTGGGGAGATCCCCTGGAGAAGAGAGGCTACCCATGCCAGTATTGTTAGAACTTTTCTGGTGGTTCAGACAGTAAATAATCTGTCTGCAATGCAGGAGACCTGGGTTCAATCCCTGGGTTGGGAAGATTCCCTGGTGAAGGGAATAGCTACCTACTCCAGTACTCTTGCCTGGAGAATTCCATGGAAAGAGGAGGCTTGCAGGCTACAGTCCATGGGGTCACAGAGTCAGACATGACTGAGCGACTTTCACAAAGACTCAGACATGACTTGGACTGAACAACAACAAGGTGATCTAAAACTGTTTTATTGACCAGAATGGAGGGCGGAATATCATTCAACACTAAGTTGTTAGATTAAATGTGCATCTAAAATGTCTAGAGATAGCATTAAAATGAGAGAACTAGGTTACAGAAATACCAACCAGCACTAAGGGGAAAAGTGAAGTAAATAGGGGGAAATCATTCTCCCGAAGGCAAGGAACTAGTGTTTGTAGTTCTGGCCAGTACAATAGGATAAGAAGAAAAAATTAGAAGGATAATGATTTAGAAGGAGGGAATAACATTCTCATCACTTGAAATAACCAGGTTTCCCATAAAGAAAGTAATGAATTTATAGCAAACCACTAAAAAATAATGAGCTTAGCAAGATGGCTGGATCTTATGATCAGCATACAAAAATTAATTATAATTCTACACACCAGGAACAATTAGGAAATACATATTTTTAAAAGATGCCTTTTACAGAGAAATAAAACTTAATACCTAAGACTAAACCTAATAAAAGATATTCAAATCTATACTTAGAAATTAATAAGCTTTACTGAGAGAGAGATCTTAATGATGACCTAAATAAACAAAGAGGGACTTTTCTGGCAGTCCACTGGCTAAGACTGCACTTCCACTGGAGAAGGCAAGGGTTTGATCCCTGGTTGAGGAACTAAGATTCCACTTGTCCCGTAGCATGACCAAAAAAATTTTAAATAAATAAATAAAAGAAGGAAGAAATATTCCATGTTCTTGAATAGAAAGAAAGATATATACATATTATAAAGTTCAAACAACAAAAAGCTAAATAACATAATAATTAGATATACAAAGTGTTAATTTTAAAAAGCAAGAAAAAATGAACACAAAATTCAAGGTTGCTGCTTGCTGCTTAGTCGCTTCAGTTGTGTCCAACTCTGTGCAACCCTATGGACTCTAGCCCTCCAGGCTCCTCTGTCCATGGAATTCTCCAGGCAAGAGTACTAGAATGGGTTTCCATGCCCTCCTCCATGGGATCTTCCCAACCCAGGGACTGAACCCTGGTCTCCTGCATTGCAGGCAGATTCTTTACCACTGAGCCACCAGGGAAGCCCAAAATTCAAGGTGCTGGTTATCTATAATGCTAGCTATGATGTTATTAATGTTTTAGTCCTTAAGTTGTGTGGTGAGTTAATGTGATCATTACATTTATGAATAAATAGAAAATATTTTGTGTCCTAAAATTTGATTTTATAGGCTTCCCTGGTGGCTCAGTGGTGAAGAATCCGCTTGTTAATGCAGGAGACATGGGTTGGATCCCTGATCCAGGAAGATCCCATATCCCGCAGAGCAACTAAGCCCGTGGGCCACAACTACTGAGCCTATTCTCTAAAGCCTGGGAGCCACAACTATAGAAGCCCACAGGCCTTAGAGCCTGTGCTCTGCAACAAAAGAAGCTACTACAATGAGAAGCCCTTAAACTGCAACTGCAGAGTAGGCCCTGCTCACCCCAACTGGAGAAAAGGCCCATGCAGCAATGAAGATCCAGCATAGCCAAAAATAAATAAATAAAATTTGTAAACAAAATTATAAAAAGATTTTAAAATTTGTTAGTTTGCTGCTTAAGACAGACATAACTACAACAAAAATGAAACTAAAACAATATCAACTAAAAAAGAAAACTTACTAGATAAAGTCAAATAAAAACAAAGCAAAAATTAGCAAATTAATAGAGGCTTCCCTGGTGGCACTAGCGGTAAAGAACCCGCTAGTCAGTGCAGGAGATGCAGGTTCCATCCCTGGGTTGGGAAGATCCCCTGGAGAAAAGCGTGGCAATCCATTCCAGTATTCTTGCCTGGAGAATCCCATGGACAAAGAAGCCTAGTGGGCTACAGTCCATAGTGTTGCATAGAGCTGGACATGACTGAAGCGACTTAGCACGCACGCATATATATATATATATATATATATCATGTGAAATGCTGGGCTAGATGAATCACAAACTGGAATAAAGATTGCTGGGAGAAATATCAACCACCTCAGATATACAGATGATATCACTCTAATGGCAGAAAGTGAAGATGAACTGAAGAGCCTCTTGATGAGGATGAAAGAGGAGAATGAAAAAGTTGGTTATCAAGGCATCTGAGCCCATCACTTCATGCAAATAGAAGGGGGAAAAGTGGAAGAAGTGACAGATTTTGTTTTATTGAGCTTCAAAATCACCGCGGACAGTGATTGAAGCCATGAAATTAAAAGATTTCCTTGGAAGAAAAGCTATGACATACTTAGAGTATATTAAAAAACAAAGACATCATTTTGTCGATGAAAGGTCTGTACAGTCAAAGCTATGGTTTTCCTAGGAATCACGTACGGATGTGAGAGTTGGGCCATAGAGAAAGCTGAGCACCAAATAATTGATGCTTTTGAACTGTGGTGCTGGAAAAGATTCTTGAGAGTCCCTTGGACTGCAAGGAAATCAAATCAGTCAATCCTAGGAAATCAATCCTGAATATTCATTGGAAGGACTGATGCTGAAGCTCAAGCTCCAATACTTTGGCTACCTGATGTGAAGAGCGGACTCACTGGAAAAGACCCTGATGCTGGGAAAGACTGATGGCAAAAGGAGAAGAGGGCTGCAGAGGATGAGGTGGTTAGATAGCATCACTGACTCCATGGGCATGAATCTGAGGAAACCTTGGGAGATAGTGAAGGACAGGGGAGCCTGGGGGGCTGCAGGTCACGGGGTCACAAAGAGTCAAACACGACTTAGTGACTCAACAACAATATACATAGGGCTTCCCAGGTGGTGCTGTGGTAAAGAATCTGCCTGCCAAACAGGAGACACAGGAGATGTGAGTTTGATCCCAGGCTCAGGAAGATCCCCTGGAGAAGGAAATGGCAACCCACTCCAGTATTCTTGCCTGGGAAATCCCATGGACAGAGAAGCCTGGTAGGCTACAGTCCTTGGGATCTCAAGAAGTTGGATACAACTTAGGGCCTAACTACCACCACCATATACATGTGTGTATGTGTGTCCTCAATCACGTCCAACTCTCCTATATCTTGCATGGCATGTGGGGGTCTTAGTTCCCCAACCAGGTATTGACCCCAAGCCCCCTGCATTGGAAGTGTGGAGTCTTAACCACTGGATCACCAGGGCAGTCAGACTGTATAATTTTAAGGTAAAATGCACTACACTGACTAAAAACTCTGTGTATGTGGATTCATATATATTCAGTAAAATAAATATATTTTGGAAAATATATAGTATTTGGGAAGGTTCATGGTAAAGAAATACTAGTAATAAACTTTTGTGAGTCAAATAACAAAGCATCAAAACATCTGTAACCAGACTTCTAGAAGAAGATAGAAGACTATGACTTGATCACAACTCCTTTTCACTTCATATCTAATGAAGTAAACCAAAACCATTTAAAAATAGTGAGGGAGAAAAGTATTATAATTACCCACCAGAATTCCCAAGAAAAGAAATAAGCTCAACTTAGTATCATTAACTCCAAAGAGTGACAGCCAAGGGGTAGGGGAAGTGGAGAATTAATCTGTATTCACAGAGTCCAATATGGCTGACTTCCTCATGTCATTTTAAAAAGGTGAACCTCCAAATTCAAAGAAGATGGAACCAAGTATAAGACTGTCTCCTTATCTTTTCCTTCTTCTGACTAGATGGTGATGAAAATTTCCTCTGGGCAGAGACCAGTGAAAGAGTCAATGTGAACTATGAAACATAAGCAAAATTGTCCAGGCTCCAAACAGAACTAGAACAACACCCCAAAGCCTATAACATTGTTCCCACATTAGAATGGGGTATACTCTGGACTGGGGTGAGGCAAACATAGTAACTCTGACCTTTTACTGTTTCCCATAAGCTCCTTTTTTAATCTTTGCATGCTTTTTCAGGAAATATTTCTCATCTTGAAGGAAGATTTATTTTGGGTTCAGCAATTCTCTTCACTCATTTGAGAGTTTGGGGGGTCTTGATGGTTTGCTTCGTGGGTTGTTATTATCATTATCATTAGCTTCTGTTAATGAAAATTCAATAGTTTTCATTAAGAAAAAAGCATTTTCAGTATGATTCCCATATCATAAATATATTTCTGTCTATCCAATCCACCTATTGTTAATACTAATTATTGATAGGTGGTAAGATTTAAGATAATTTATTGTTGTCTTCATACTTTTCCATAATGTTTTAATTCTTTAAAAGAAGCATGTATCATTTTACAACCACAATTCAGTATGTGTGCAAGGAGAGAGAGAAACAGCCAGAGAATGATAATATTGACAATGACAGTAGTGTACACCCTGAGGGCTTACTGTTTTTCTGGCACCGTTCTAAGCTCATTACATTTGCTAGATTGGATCAAATGAAACTGCCAATATTTGGCTGTTCTTGACCTACGAAAACAGCAATTTCATGTGGTCCTATTTACATTTACTCCTTTAATCTTTGAACAACCCCAAGATGAAGATGGAGATCCCAAGCTGCCAGAAATGCACAGAAAAATCAAGTGTCATCTTTTTCTGCAGAGCCCCCATCCTCTGGTCTTGCCCTCACACCCTGCTCTACAGTCAGGGTATCCCAAGATACCTTAGGAGGTGGCATCAGCCATCAACCTCAGCACCAAGGCAGGACACGTAGGATTGCTCTAATTCAGTTTATCCCCTGAATGAAATCACCTCTAGTTTCTAGGAGGGTCTTCGGAAATTCAAGTTCTGTTCTAGAGCAGAGAGAACAGTTTGGGTACAGCTGCAGTTCCCAGGAGAATCACCGCCTGTGTCCCCCACCCAGGTACCAAAGCAGGACACGCTTGACAGTTTTGTGTTTATTTCCAGAAAGTGATGAAGACAAAAGTAATAATCTGGACACCACTCTCTGTACAATAAATAGCCTCCCCTGTTCCCCCAAAAGAAAAATGTATCCTCACACACCATCCCCTGTTCCCTGGGCAAGACAGTGCTTCTTTTTAAAAAAAAAAAAAGAAAATTATTTTATTTATTTATTTTTGGCTGTCCTGGGTCTTCAATGTTGTGTGGAGCTTTTCTCTACTTGGAGGGCTACTCTCTAGCTGTGGTACGTGGGTTTCTCATTGAGGAGGCGTCTTTTGTTGCAGAGCACAGGCTCTAGGGCTCGCTGGCTTCAGTAGTTGAGGCACATGGGCTCAGTAGTTGCAGCTCCCGGGCTCCAGAGCATAGGCTCAATAGTCGTGGTGGATGGGCCTAGTTGCTCCATGGCATGTGGGATCTTCCTGGGCCAGGGATTAAACCCGTGCCTTCCGCACTGGCAGGCAGCTTCTTCATCACTGAGTCACTTGGGAAATCTCAACACTTTGCTTCTTGAGTCATGCACAAGCCCCACGCCCTTGCCAGCCCCTTCCTCGGGACTCCACTGTGTCTAAGAGGGTGGGGCCCAGGCCAGCTGTTCAAAGTCACTGGGGTCCTCTCCCTGGCTGGCTGGCTTAGAAAATCCACATGTCTTTATTTCCAGATCAGGGATTAACACACACACAAATGAAAATGTTGACAGTTACTCTACAGAGGAAGAGATCTGAGTCTCCAGCCAGGCCATCCCACCTGACCCTGATCCCCTCACCCCAGCCTGCAGAAGAGAGGAAGCTCTTTTGTGTCCCAGACCTTCCGTGGTCCGTTTTATGTTCTCCAGCTGGGAGCCCACAGCTAGAAGCAGCACCAGGTATATGACTGTAGTTGGGGCAGAGGAAGGGGCAGAGGCCAGTCCTTGCAGGTTTCCCGGCGGGCCAGGAGACAGCAAGTGAACCTCAGAATCCTTCTTGGCCCCCCTCTTCCTCAACCAACTACAAAAGGAGACAGGACAGAAGAAGCTGGGGATGGCTCAGTCCTGAGTTTGTGGTATGGTTGGCGTCACCAACCTAACAACGCTCTTCCTGTTCCTTTCACGTCATCTGTTCAATTGGGAAAATAGTTATAAAACTGGCCTTCAGTTTCCTTATCGAAAGGAGAAGGGGCCCCCGCAGGGGAGGAGCTGTCACCGCTGGAAGGATAGGGGGACACACGCCTCCTCTTAGAGTCTCCTTCGCCCAGTCCTGAGTCGCTGGACTCTGGCCGGAGTGGGGTGATCTCAGTCCATAGGGAGGGGGAGCCCTGCTCCTCTGGCCCCCGCCCCTCTGAGGCTCCAGGGCCAGGTTCCATGGGCAGAGTTCGCATGGAGCGGAACCAGTTGGCTGGGCCCACCTTGGGAGGGTACTGGGGGGCCACAGGCCAGCCCGCTCCAGGCGCCAGGACTTCTTGGCTTCGGTAGTAGGACATGGTGGGCCCGGGCGCGGAGGGCAGGAATGCAGGCTTCATGCTGACAGCGCGAAACTCGGCCTCATAGCTGTGGTCCCGGGGGGCTCCCAGCCAGTAAGGCTGGGGAACCACATCCTTGGCCTGGCCGGGAAGGTCGTGGTAGAAACGGCCGGAGACGGGATACTGGTTGGGGAGAAGAGGAGAATAGTGGTCTCCCCCAAGCAGTTGACAGTTGGGTCCAGGCGGGGAGGGGACGCTGGCGTCAACAGATGTATACATGCTTTTAAAAAGAAAGAAGCGGGGGCAAAAGACAGGGGTCATGAATAGAACTGGTCAGGTAGGAGCCTGCCTGCGCCACGACCCTCCCCATACCTCCTTCCTGACCTGCCCGCTGCCCTGCACACTTCCCCGCCGCAGAGGCAGAGAGGGGACTGGGTCCTTGTCTGGAGTCCCAGTTCCAGACAGACAAGGAAGGCCTCTGCCAATACGAGCTGAACCCAGGGGCACTTACGACTCAAAGTTCTCCCGGAATCCTTTGGCAAAAGGGTTATTATCAATTTTCAGCTGAGTAATCTAGAGAGAAGGGAAACAGAGTCATCTGAGTGACGAGTCTGAGGCTGGGGAACTTCCAAATTCACTCCCAAGAAATCGAGGTGCTCTGTTCTCCCCTTCTTCCCACCCCACCCGCCCAGGCTCAGCCCACCCTCGCCCAGGCAGCCCTCACCTCGGCGTTCTGGTAGGCGGTCACGGCGATGAACTGGGTTTCTTGGAAAGTGAAGATGTGCGTGTTGCAGGCCGCCTCCGGCTCTCCATCGTTGACTTCGACAATGTGCAGCCGGGGCTGGTATTTATGGAGGGACTGAAGCACGATCATCTGAGAGGGGGTGAGATGGCTGTGAGCGTGGGGGAGGGAGTGCAAAGGAGCCCTCCCCTTCCCACCCCACCTATGGCCCACCCTCCGGCCAAGCTACAAAGGACCCTGAAGTCATCGTGACCATTCTTCTGCTCTGCCGACATGTAACTTCTCCCAAGCCTCCAACCTCAGTCCTGAACCTCCTCAGGGCACCAAGGGCACTTTTAATAGGCTTGCTCAACTCAAAGAAACTCTGCATTCACTCCCTAGGACCACCAGTACTGACTCGATACCAACCCCCAGGCTGGGCTGGCCCATATTGACCTGAATGTGACCCCATCAAGGTGGGTGGAAAAGAACCAGGGTCCGAGAGGGAGAGAAGTCGCTCTTATAGAACAGAATCAGCCTGCAGGACCCACTGTGGCCTCAGGGACAGGGAAAGATGGGGGGCTGTCCCAAGGGGAGGCGTCCCACCTGGGTCACATTGTTGGAAGCCCCCTTGTTGTTCGTGAGCTTTAGTTTCCCGAATGACACCTCCTGGCGCATCCAGTGGGCTCCGGTGTTGGGGGAATCTGGATGGACGTACAGGCGGTTCCCTGTGGACAGTTAATCTTTTTGGCATGGAGCCCCTGGGACCAGGCCCCTGGTCATGTGAGGCTTCCTTTGCATGTTCTGAGGGGCACGGCAAGAAGGATGGAGGGGGAGGACAGACCGGGCAGGATGGGGGAGGTGTGGGCAGAGGGCCAAGCTGAGGACAGGATAGAGCAAAGTAGAAGAGATGACAAACAGAATGAAAGTGAGACGTGGGAGGGGAAGGGATGGAGTGGGGTGGAGTAGAAATAGAGAATTAAATCCTAGGAGTCAGAGGCAGGGGGTGGGGTGGGCGGTTCCTCTTGGATCCACCAGGGGGCGCACAATCTTAGAGAAAAGTCATGCCCCCGGTCCCCAAGGAGGCACGTACCTGGCATGCTGCCCTCAGCCTTTCCACATTGCACCCACTTGCCGCTCTGATACCGCCAGTGGTGCTGGTCCACCAAGACCACGTCCACAAACATCCGGTAATGGCTGGTGGGCTCCAGCCCAGCCACAGTAAATGACAGGAATGGGAACATCCGCCTGGGGAGAACAGAGACACCCACCAATATCATCAGCCCCCAGCCCCCCGGACAGCCGTTCCCTGGGCCAAGGCCGTCCATCAGTGGTGTGCTGGAGCCAGCTCCCATCCTCACCAGAGCCAGCTGGGGAAGTCCAGGAAGTCTGCCAGCCCGTTGTTAGACAGCAACAATTAAAAATTAAACCAGGACTTCCCTGGTGGTCCAGTGGTTAAGAATCCACCTGCCAATTCAGGGAACACGGTTCAATCCCTGGTCGGGGAAGATTCCACATGGTGTAGGGCAACTAAGCCCATGAGCCACAACTACTAAGTCCTTTGAGTTCTAGAGCCTGTGCTCCACAACAAGAGAAGTCATTGCAATAAGAAGCTGCTTACCGAAATTAGAGAAGTCCCCGCTTGCGGCAACTAGAGAAAGCCCGTGCAGCAATGAAGACCCAGCGCAACCAAAAATAAATATCAATAAAAATTAAATCATATAAAAAAATTAAATCATATAAACTACCATGAAATATATTACATCACAAGTCAAGGTAATAAATACTCAAAAAAATCACTTCTCGATATTTTTTACTACACTTTACTATTATCTCTGCTCTTGAGATTGTTTATCGGTATGGTGGAGATAAACTAGATAATATTTGCTGCCGCACGTCTCTTCCCAACTCCAAGTTCAGTGACAACATGTGGGCAGCTTGCAAGCAGCCATTATAGGGGTATTTACCATGGAAATCAGCAAACACTATGAAGCAGGGCTTTAAAAAATTTTTTTCTTTTTGAGCGTCAGTTGCTAACATTAGCTGCACACCCGTCTCTAGCCTTAGTTTGCTCCCTGGAGGGGAGCAAAGCCACAAGCTAGCCCCAACACAGGCTGTTCCTAGTAGGTCTTCATCTCTGAGTTCCCCGAACCCTGGTCTGGCCTGTCTGTCATCCATCCTCTCGCTGTGGCTCTCATGGTGCTAACACACACCAAGCCTCAGAGTGGTCATCCGCAGGCTTTCCCTGCCCCGTCCTCCTGGGCCTGACGTCTGCAGTGCCACCTGCTCCCGGCCTGGGTCTTCAGAGAAGTAGCTGAAGTCCTAGCCGGAGCTTTCCATCCACTTGGAAGAACGAGCACAGTTCTCGTGATCAAAGTCCTGGTTCCCAGGAAAAGTGGAGGAAGTTGAATTTGGGATGTTGTGCTATTGTGCTGAGTAACAGATTCAGAGGAATAAGCACTGCCCTACCACAACCATCTCCATCACCTCCACCATCACCACCCCATCACCAACATCACTTCAACCAGCACCTCCACCACCATCATTACAACCAATATCTCCACTATCAATATCACTGTTACTACAACCGACACCTCCACCATCACCAGCATCACTACAAGGAACACCTCAATGAGCACAACTCCCATCACCACCATCACTACAACCAGCACCTCTACCATCACCACTGCCTCTCCGGCTTAGCCTCTCTTTCGACTCAAGCAGGAAGAGCAGACTTTTTAAGATGGCAGAGTCAAATCCTCATCAGAATTGCTTTTCATTCCCACACACACTTCTCTCCTCCTCCTACAAGAAGCCTTGCAGGGTGGGAAGAAAGGTCCTGGTCCATGAGTCAGGAAACCTGGGCGATTTAAAGTTCCTGGGGCCAAAGAGCACTTTCAGGTGGATCCCAGTCTACAGTCCATGGGATTGCAAAGAACTGGACACAGCCAAGCATACGCGTGCACACACACACAGTCCCCAGAGGGTCCTAGAGCAACCTTGGAAAGATCTCCCAGGAGAGTACTGTCACATTCCTGCCTTCCCCAGACTCTTCTTGGCTGAGAAAAAGAAACTTACTCAGTAAGTTAATTTATTAAAAGTTAATAAAGATAAGTGAGTTCCTAAACCAAACCTCACTTTCTTCACCCATAAATGGAGATAACAATTCCTGTCCATTTTTCCTCTCAGAGCTGTTAAGAAGCTTGGAAGATGTGCAGCTCAGCTCACTGTCTACCCTATCCCACCCTCATCCCACCTTCTCCCAGGCCCAGAGTGGTCAAAACCCTCTGGCCTGGCTGAAGAACCCCAAGTAAGAGTCCAGAGTTCTGGTTTGAGGCCTTGGGTCCCAGGAGCTTAGCATGCCAGTCAACTGGAGAAATCAAAGTTAGGGATGAGGCTTTGAGCAATCGAGAGTGAGAGAATATTTTCAACCCATTGATACCACTAACTCATTTTGCAACAGTGGTCAGGTCATTCATGCTTCCTATATTGTACCCAGTTCCTATCCAGACATGTAGTAATAAAGAGAGAAGGGAACTTATTCATTGTGCCTCTACATATGCAGTAGCCAGTTCACTGAAAAAGTCCTCTGAGGTACAAATGTTCTTTTCCAATTTTATATCTGAAGAAAATGAGGCTCAGAGAAGTTTGGTGATGGCTTCTTGGTGGAATCACCGAGCTGGAGTCTCCTGATGGCAGGGGACATGCTATAGTCTCCACCGCCCCCTCCTGCTTCTTACTAGTAGAAGGAAAAGCAGGAGACACAAGAAGACCGGGGTGGGGTAGGGGAGAGGGAGAGGAGAAGGGAGGTCTCAACTTCACCCTAAAAATCTAGACTCACCACCAGCTGGGATCCCAAAATAGCCCTTGATTTACATGACATTTTGCTGGGAAGGAAAAGGGAGTCTGGTGCCAATCTGAGCCCCTAGAAAAGACAGCTCACCACTCCTTAAGGACCATCCACCTTGAAATGATTCGAAGAGTCATTGTACCCCTTCCCCATCCTGAACACTTCCGACAATGCTCCAATTCGCGGTTATTAGGCACAAATTTAAAGGAGATGGTTTTTATCAGTCTGGGCTTCCCTGGTGGCTCAGACGGTAAAGAATCTGCCTGCAATGCAAGAGTCCTGGGTTCGATCCCTGGCTCGAGAAGATTCTCTGGAGGAGGAAACGGCAACCCACTCCAGTATTCTTGCCTGGAAAATCCCATAAACAAAGGAGCCTGATGGGCCAGAGTTTGTGGGGCTGCAAAGAGTCGGACATGACCGAATGACTAACACTTTTATCAGGCATGTTCGCAAAATGTTTCAAAATTGATAATACCTAATTGCTATTGAGCCTGCAGGATAATTGGTCCTTTCTTCCACTATCTGTGGGGGTGTAAATTGAAACCACTTTTGAGGAGAGGTGTGGGTTTTTTTTGGCCATGCTTCACGGGGAGTGCGGGATTTTCCCCAACCAGGGATCAAACCCCCATGATCCCTGTAGTGAAGTGTAGAGTCTTAACTACTGGACCGCCAGGGAAGTCTGAGGAGCGCGTTCGGCAATGTCTTTACGGATCCAAATGCAAAACGCACCTAAGCATCAAGGGAGTGCCTCCTCGAACTAACCTCGGATCCACTGAATAGAAATCAGACGGCCACCAGCAAACAGGGAAAGAGAAAAAGCAAAGCCATTTTCACCGATCCCACGAGAAATGAAACCCATCAGCCCAAATTAAAGCAGGCTTAAAGCTAAAAATATTTTTTAAAGATCTAAAAAGTTCTTGGAGTTGAAATGTAGAGAAGAGAAAACCAACAGGGCTGAGGCCTGCGATCAAGGATAATGCGGGACTGAAATTGTTTTACCAAGCCCTAACCTCGCACATACATACACAAATGCAAATAGAGCTGCTTAACAACAGAGTTATCTTAATTATAATAATCAACTAATCACACCCAGAAAAGTGGGGATTGCCAGCAATTACTGCACACCCACACACCCACACACGGAGACAGCCGCCTCGCTCTTCCTCTGCTGAGAATGTCTACCATTGACTATCAGACAAGCTGCCTCCCAGAAACAACACGAGGCCCAGCAACATGAGTGCGCTTAACGGACCACAGACACACAAACTTGAACTCCAAACCCTCCAGCTGGCCAGTCCATCTTCCTATCCTCCATTTCCCCTCCTGGTCCCATCTGAGCCACCTGGATTAGTCTCTGGACCCCAGAACCACCTCCCGCCCTGCTCCCCATCCCATTCCTGCCACGGAGGAGAACATGACTGTGTCCTGTCCACACTGCGAGGTGGGTCTAGGGTGGGTAGGAGAGGAAGAATCTGGGAGGGAGTGAGTCAGCCCCAAGGCGAAAGGCTACGGGGCTGTGGGTGGGCCTGCTGGAAGGATTTTTCAAAAAGGAAGAAAGTCGTGGGTGATGTGGTGTTGACTGACGGATCACTGGAAACCATGGAGGGACAGACCAGTCTGCCCTGGTCTGAAAGGGGGCAGAAAGGGAGCTGTTCTCTGAGCCCGTCTTACTTTTCAGAAGCCAGTAGCAGAAGGAAATGGCCGCCGACTTCCCAGATCACTGGAGCCTAAGTTCACAGACCCGGGTGCCAAACTGGAAGCGGTGTGTCCTGTCTCCTCCACCCCACCCTGAGGCCTGATCCAAGAGGAGGCCTCAAGGGAAATGGTGAGAGGCCACTGTCCCCTTCCAACAGCTCCAACCCACGAAGTGTCCGAAGCAGTCCTTCAGGACGATTTGAAAGCGTAAGGATTGTAAAACTGGAGAGTGCGTGAGCATACAAAACAATCAGGGAAATTTGATGATATTTAAGAATTTCTTTTCAGGTTTGCTAATGGTATTGAGTTTATTTTAAAAAACCCATTTTTAGAGGTGCACAGAGAACTACTTAAGGATAAAGTAATACAGTATCTAGGATTTACTTACTAATTAGCTATCACTAACATAGTTTCAGACGAGGTATGGCCGTTAACACAACAAAGGAAAAGTAGAAACAGGATTGGACTAGTATCGACAGCTAGGTAATGGGTAGATGGAGATCTGTTACGTGTTTCTCTTCACTTTTGTATATATTGGAATTTTTCATAATAAAGGAAATTAAGTGTGTGGGTTTCAATAAAAAGAGAGACAACGAGGAACTTCCCTGGTGATCCAGTAGTTAAGACTCCAGGCTGCCTAGGCAGGGGCTCAGGTTCAAACCCTAGTTAAGGAACTAAAATCCCACATGCTATGCAGGAGTGCAGGATGGCCAAAAGACGGAAAATTAAAATAAAATAAAAAAATAAAAGAGAGACAACACAACTGTCAAGAGAGGATTATTCAGCAGGAATGTAAAGGAAAAATGAGGTTGTAGATGTAAAGGAGACAGCCAGTACAGCAATATGTACTGCACTGTACCCTAAGACCCACAGCCAGTCCTGCACCCCCAGATCCCTGAAGTTCTGCCGAAGCTCTGTCCACCCCAGCCCTCAAGACTGGAGGGGTGGGGGCCTGGCCGCAAGTCTGTGGGGAGACCCCAGCAGGCCCCGGGGTGAGAAGGCTTCCTGACCACTCAACAGAGTGGAGGCTTGAGTTCGGGTCTGCCGTGTGACCAAGTGCAAGTCATCAGCCCCCCGGGCCTCAGTGCACTCAGCTGCAAACGGGGAGGCTGCTTGGCCTACCTAGCGTAGTGAAATAATGGAAGTGAAAGCACTATGAATGCATCAAGGCCTTCGGACAGTGTGGGTGGCTGTTTTTACTCCTGGTCTTGGGGGAGCAGAGAAAGAAACCCAGGCACATACCATCTGGGAGCTGGTGCCAGTTCGGCCAGCGATGGATGTGCTGTGTGACCTCGGAAAAGTCTCTTACTGTCTCTGGGTCCATTTCCCTGTCTGTCCAGGAAGAAGACGGGACAGGATCTTCTGGGTTCCCTCCAATTTAGACATGACAGCCTAGAAGCCTGGGCTGTGCCTAGGGTCACCCAGAAGGGGACTAGGGTTGGGGGAGCAGAGAGGAATTATCAGTTGGCCTAGAAGATGAAGGCCAGGCCATAAAAGAAAATGCCGTCTTTCCTGGGTTCATCCCCGAGAAAGAACAGTTCAGCAACTTGAAGCCAATTGTGATTGGTGGACAGGTCCCTCAATTCCAAGCCGTCTCATAGAAATCATTCATCAGGACGGAAAAATGTTCCAGCAATGCCCAGACATTCAGTCTACCCTGAGGGATCTAGTTCCATGGTTCAGGCCCCCCTGAGCCCAGCGCATGCAGGGTAGGGTTTGGGGCCAAGGGTGCTGCTTGAATGAATGTCAACCCTCTGGCCCAGCATGGCCTCTCCCCTCTCCCTTCCCGAGCCCCACACTTCCTATCTGCTCTTCAACACCTCTCGGGTCCACTGATGACACAGCTGCCTCCACACAGAGGCCCTCGCTAGTTCTCTGCCCACACAGACCCCTCCCCGGGGAAGGGTGCATGCACACTCTCACCCACCAGACACAGTCAGGGCCCACTCAGAGTGGAGTCTGCTACTCAAATAACACACAAGCTGCAAGTTTCTCTTTCTTTCCCCACGTAGGAGACTCTCTCCGGAAGCAGCACCCTTGGCCCCAAAACCCTACCCTGTACGCACTGGGCTCAGGAGAGCCTGAGCCACAGAACCAGGGGTTCCCCAGGGTGAACTGAACGTCTGGGTCAGGGTGGGGCAGGCTTTCGGGGACAGGCCTTGAAGGGTGCAGAGACTGGGACTGGCTGCCAGCTGGGACCCTTGAGGTAGCTTCACCTGCTCAGGCCCATGGACATCTGTGCCCTCAGGCAGGGACCGTGTCTGGAAGGAATCTATGCCCCCTCCCACGGTCCCACTCCCTCCCCCCACCACACGCACACACCAGACATATGATCTCAAAGTACTACCGGAAAAGAAACTTGGCGACTAGGTCTCCATGTCACCAAATCCCAGCTTTACACGTCTCCCTCCCCCAGGGCTGACCTGTAGACAACAGCGGCAAGGGCACGGGGAGAGGTGGGCAAAGACGGCCCCTGAGCGGAGGGCTGGTTTGCCGTCCGCTCCACTGCAAGATTCTGCCCTCCCCTGGGTTTCCCAGCACATAGGGGCGAAGAGGTGCCCTGCTCTGTCAGACCCACGGCACACGCTGCCCCTGCGCCCTGGGCGTCCCCCACTCAGGCACAGAGCGGCACCCCAGTGCCTGGGAAACCATCGGCACCCTCGCCCTAAACCCGGACCATGGCTCCCTGTGTCTCTCGCCTCCGTCACTCATGGGTTTCGGGTTGCGCCTGTCGGTGCAATGTCCCGAGAGTAAACAACCCCCAGACTGTCCCCACCTCAACTCCCTCCTTCCCCTCAAGGCCTGAGCCAAAGCTGTGAGGGACACGGAGACACTAGCAGTCTAGACAGGAAAAAAAAAGAAGCGCGTCTCGGTCAGGGCAGGTCAGGGACGAGGGGGCTCCCATCGCTCGGCGCTCCGGCGCGCGCCTCACTCACCGTCCCTGCTTGGTGATGATCATCTCCGTCTGGTGCTGATTAAACTTGGACCACAACAGGTGGTTGTTGAGCGCAACCCTCAGCTTCCCGGACACCTCCAGCCCCGCCGGCAGTGCATAGTCCTCGCGCGGCGCCGGGTAGAGTGTGGCGCGCGGGTCCGGAGCCGAGTAGGCGTCCCCCGACTGGTAGCCCTCGGCGCCCGGCGTCGGCGGGAAGGGCTCGCTCGCCCCGGGGAAGCCGGCGGCCTGGGGCCGGGGCGGATAGGCGTAGGCTCCGAGGAAGCGGCCTGGCGGGGAGGGCACCAGGGCGCCCCCGGCGTAGGGCGCCCCCAGGCCGGCACCCCCGCGACGGTCGGTGGCGTCCTGCGCGCCTGGCTCCGGGTAGAAGTAGCGGTTCTGCGGGTCGGCGCCTGGCGCCCGGCCCTCGTCGTTCGCCGGCATCGGCTCGGTGCCCGTTAGCATGTCTCCGCAGCCGAGCTCCACGATGCCCATCCGGGGCGGGTTGGCACCTTCCCGCGGGCCGTCGAGGACCGGCCCCTCTCCGCGCGGGGGCGGGCGCGGGGGTCGGCTGGGCAGAGGTGGGCGGGGGCGGGGCCGGGGCCCTGGGGCCGGGGGGAGGGGCGGGGCCCCACCGGAGCCCGGGCTCGGACGCCTGGGTCCTGCGCCCGCGTTTGGCGGGCGCGCGGCAGCTCCCGGGCTCCCTCTCCAGCGGGCCGCTGTCACTAGCGTCGCGGCGCCTTTGCTGCGGCTTTATGAAGCTCTCTCGGCCACCCCCCCACCCCGCCACCTCGGCCCCGCCCCGCCTCACCCCGCCCCTCCTGGCTAATAACGGCAAATTCTACGCGGTTGGTGAGGACTCTAGGGCCCCCACCGTGCAGAGCAGCGAGTCTCCGGCGCGCCTTGTAGTTCACGCTCACAGACTTTATGCCTTGTGGGAGAGTCAACCCCTCCACGTGAAACGCCAGACTGTTTCTCTCCTCTGGACCCTCGTGGAAATTCCACCCATCCTTGAAGCTTCAGCTCAAAGGCCCCCTCCTACGGGAAGCCTTCGGTGATGACCCAGATGGGCTTACTCGCAGGCTCCAAGCTGCTTTGCCCATGGCCATGTGACAGATGTTCACTGATGCTCGCTGTGTGCCCAGGCTCCGAGCTGAGTGGCTTTGTGTGAAGTGTTGCCCTCTTCCTCTTTGCCAGAGGCCCAAGCAGGCTGTGTTCCATGCATCTGTTCCTTCAGCCCCAGGGCAGACGTGGGACTTGGTGGGCAGCAAGAAGAGTTCCATCAAGCGAAGTGCATAGCAGCGGCTGAGGGTTTGCACGTGGGTGTGTCAGCCAGGGGCACTGGAAGCTGCACTGGACTGCCAGTGCTCAGAGTCCCAGGACTGGCTCTGACCATCACTCAGGTATATGTGACCTGGGCAAGTCACTTTCTTTGCCTGAAAGTCATCCTCAAGTCCCCCAGGCTAGAGAAAACAAACTGATGCACTTTTTTTAGAGGGCCTGTGAGCCTTACATGAGAGAGGACACCTGAGTGGCACTTTACAGTCTATTATTATACCTGGATGGAAAAGCAGCTTTGAACAGACCCAGAGTGGGCTGACAGGAAGGAAACCCACCACATGTTCTGAAGGGCTGCCTTGGTGGTAGGACTCTGGGGGCTTATCTTTCTCTGTTTTCCTTTTCTGTTGACTAATGTAGTTATATTCCTTTTATGATGATTGTTTTCCCCCTGGTTGAAAATATCTTCATTGGGAGTTTTCCTGTGAAAAAAGATAAAGCACACTCATATAGAAAATTTAAGCAGTATAAAGAAGTAAAAAAATAGGACTGCATAAATCACACCAAATTCCACCCCCCAGAGGCAAAGAGGATTACAATTTTGCTGAACACCCCAGACATCATTCCTTGCACACCCCTTCTTGGTCTGTCTTTTGCACATGCACACACGCATACCATACATACATATATACACGTAATGTTTTTTCACTCAACAAGGTGTAATGGAATTTTTCACATGTCAATATATGAAGATTTACATTTGTAAGAGTGTTTTGAAAAATATCTTAACATTTTTATCATGTTAAAGGTTAACCTCTTCTCTCTCCCCTTCCCCCCGCCCCCGCCCCTCCCCAGCCTGCCTCTGTTCTCCCCTGGGAGCTGGCCCCATCTCTGCATCCCTGTCCCAACTCAACAGGGCTTCACCCTCAGGGGCCCATGGGGACTCTCTGCTCCCAACTAGAGCTGAACCAAGAGGCAGGTTGGCAGGTGAAGGCAAAGCTGGGGACCCCAGGAGGCGGGCATGACCCAGGGAGGGGGGGAGGAAAGAACATAGCACATCCTCTGAGCATGGAGGCCAGCACACCACAGCACCAGAACCCAGGATTGGCCTCCTCCTGGCCCTTTACCCACCTTCTCCATCCTTCCCGAAGGGGGAAGTTTCTGCCTGCTGGTCCATGTGGGCTGCATTGCTTGAAAGAGAAGGTGATCTTGAGACCCTTGGCTACTTTTGGGGAAAGATGAAAGATTTTAGTAAGTCTACCTTGAATGACTGGTTTCCCCAGGAGACATGAGGCTGTTGAACGCTGACACCTCTTCTGGGAGACATTCTCGCTAAGTGCTTGGCTGTGGAGGGCCAAGTGGGGCCCCGTTCCTCCCTGTCTTTCCCCCTCCTCCTCTCCATGCTCATCCTCGGGTCAAGTGATCCTTCCCCTACCCCTGAACAGAAGAACCTAAGTCCCTGCCCAGCTTTGGGAGCAGGAGGGATTATGAATTTCAGAATCAGGTGAACCTGGGGACATATTCCTGGAGGAAGAGGGTGGCAGGAGGCAGTCTTTGTGTAATCTGATGAACTGTTAGAGGGTCTCACAGTCTGGCTCATCAACCCCAGGTCCCTCACTCACTCCCTCCAATTCCTTCCACCCAAAAAAGAAAGTGCCTGTGAAAAGCGGGGGCTGAGTAGCCCCGGTGTCACCACTGCCAGGCCCGCCTCTCTGCCAGCTCGGGTGAGAAGAAGAACTCTGGCAGTGACACCTCCTCCTCCCCTTGCCACCTCATCCTCTTCCCAAGCCCCAGGACTGGAGAGGTGGGGGAGGTGGGGCAGGATACAGGGCCCCTGGGATCTGCTCACTTCCATCGCTGCTCATCCCAGCCCCTCTCTCATGGATCTACCCATTGATCGTCCAGAAGGTTGGTCTGGGTGGGGCAGGAGCAAAGGACAGGGTATGTCTCCAGGATGGGAGAGACACTGTCTCCAACAAACATCAAACGTCACAAGACAGGCTGGATGGGAAATGTGGGAAAATGAACAACCTACCAAACTCTCACACCCAACTTGTGGCAGAGCCAGGGCTGGAACCCCCATCTCTTGACTCCCGATCCAGTGCTCTTCCCACAAGAGTGTTGCCTTCCCATTTTGAGGGAGAATAACTGTAATAAATGAAAAGTCAGAAAAGGTTTGGAAAACAGAAAAGTAAATTGCCCCATAACCCACCAACCTGGACAGCGGTTTTCTTCACCCTGTTCTGCCTATATTCAAGGCTTCTTTTCAAGCCATTTCCTATCAAGACTCAAAAAGGAGCTTGGCTCCTCTGATGCCACACAGCACCTGCCATGACTGTGCATCACAGGTGGTGCCTGGAAGCTTTACAATGTGAATTCCTCAGACCTCCCTCTGGAGATTCTGATTCCCAGGTCTGTGGCTGGTTCTCCAGTATCTGTCCAGGTGATGCTGGCCTCCCCCCCACCCCAGAGTCCATGCATCCCACTCTCAGGCCCACTCCCGTTTTGCCATTCTACCTCCAAATCATGTCCCAACTTGAGAAAGCCTGTGCCCTGAGCCTGCTTGTTGTGTGCCCCTTGGCACCTGGAAGACTGTGTGATGGTTGAGGATGGCCGCTCCAGGCACTGAGTATATTTTCTTATTGAAGTGCCAGGACCAGGCAGTTCCTCACCCCAGAATCTAACCGTCACCTGTGTTCTCTCCTTACAATGTGCGGATGCTTGGCACTCCCAGGACCTGGAAGGCTCTTGAATGGGCTCATGCTGCATGGTGCCAGGGTAGGGTGCTGAACGGCCCACGGGTCAGTCACAGGGGGTGGCTGTTGGCAGAGACGTCGCATGTCAGGACTCCAGGACCCAGGATTTCTGCCTCCACCCTGCTGGGCATAACCTGAGAGGCTGTGAGAGGGTAGATGAGTGAAGCGGGAGGACGGCATGCTGGAGAAGAGGCAGGGCAGGAAAACGAGAGAGCGCAGGGGGAGGGGGCTGGGCTGGGTTTCTGAAAGATTCAGAGATGGAGGGGGACAGGGACGACAAAGTCAGAAACCCAGAGCGTGACTCAGTGGGCAAGTCTCAGGCCAGGAGAGGGAGATCTGAAAAGAAGACAGAGGAGATGGGCCAGGGAGAGGGAGGTTTGCAGGCAGAGATACTTGTCGCAACGGAAATGATGTAACTGGCTTAGAACCCCAATTCCAACTGGCCGTGTGGTCTGTTCAAGTATCTTCACCTCCCTGGCTTCCTCTTCAATAAATGGAGCTAAAAAACTTTCTGTCAGGACGACCAGGTCTCAAGAGAGGTGTGAGGCAGTGTGAAGGCCATGGGGTTCTGCCCCGAGGCAAGAGCAGAGCAGAGGCACTCTCTCTCTCTCTCTCTCTCTTTAGTCGCTAAGTCATGTCCGACTCTTGCGACCCCATGGACTGTAGCCTGCCAGGCTCCTCTGTCCATGAGCAGAGGCACAGGCTATGCTAAAGTGCCTTCTCCCCTTCTCCTCCAAGCTGCCTGCGGTTCCCTTCCCTCCCTCTGGCATCCACTGGTTTCCCACAAAAGGCCCTTCAAATCCAGACCTGTCTCCACTAGGGCCCTGGGCCCAAAAAGAACCAAGATCCCATCCCAGGAAGGACAGTCTTCCCCTCCAGAGACCCATACACCATTCCCTGGAGACCGGGACAGGCCAGACCCCAGGGACCCGGGGGTCACAGAGATAAAGTAGGCTCAGCCTCTGCCTCCAAAGAACTCCTAGCGAGGTGACCTTGGGATCAAAGTTCTCGAGCCCCTCAGTGCATTTGCCCTTCAGATGCAGGCTTGAAACATGCTAGCCTGTGCACATACAATGGACAGCACCCATGTGTGAGCAAGCACATGCAATGCACACACACACAAACACACAGCAACGCTAGACAAATCCCTGCAGCCTCACCCCCTTCGCGTGTCCCACATGCAGCCTCCCTGAGCTCCTTGGGCATCTGCTCTGCTCACCCCCACCCGCTCTGCACCTCCTCCCGCTCTGGGCCCAGACTGCCAGTCCTTCAGATAGCATGGCCGGAACCATCGGATTAACAGCCAGGGAGGGCAGAAGGCGAGTGACAAGCACCTGTAGAAGCCCTTCCCTATGACAGCTGCGGGAGTTCCGAGTCCCCAGCACCCAGCACCAGGTGATCAGTGTGGGCGCAACACCAATCAAGGTCAAGGGCCCCAGGCTCTCACTCCCAGGCTGGTTCCCCTTCCCCACCCCCCACCCCCTGCAAGGCTGGGAAGCCTTATCCTTTAGCTCCAGGCCACACCAGGTTCTCCTGTATTTCAGGCCTCCCCCGGGGGCATCTTATCTTGGATCAGCTCTCCTGTCTCTAACTGCTGTCACCCGGGGGCCCCAGCTCTTCACACTAGACCCACACCCCCCACACACACCAACAGAGCACCCCACCTTCACTGTGTTCCCAGGCTAGGGTTCCTGCCCCCTCTTGAAGGGACCTCTAAGATGTTGGGTGTTTGAGCAACATCTTGGGGGCATGCCAGGCTATGAGTGGGCAGTCCTGAGCTTCAGGAGGCCCTGGGGAGAGAGTGTGTCCCTCCACTTCCTGGGGAATCTCAACAGACAGGCCCTTAATCTCAGGCAGGAAGCAGAGTCTGGTTACCAGGAGCTGGGGGTGGGGGGCGGGGGGGAATACCCAGGGCTCTGGTTAAAGGGAGCTGGTGTTGGAGGGGTGCAGACAAGAAAGAGCCAAGTAGTGGGATGCGGGCCAGGGGTTAATCCCTCCACAGCCAGGCTCCTCTCTGCTCCCCATCTTGTGCCTTTGGAGACCGTACAATCCCTTGGCACTGTCAGACCTCTGCCAGGCCAGGCCTCTGGAAGGCCACTCCCCAGGGCCTCTGGCCACAGGTCAGCCAAACAGCCCCTGCCTGGCCCCTCGCTCTCTAAGGCCCTTGCCTGGCTTCCTGTGAGCCCTATGTATCCCTGTTTGCCCCGTGACCCTATTGGTCTCTCAAGGCCTCTGAGTCTCTGAGTTTCTTCTCTGCTATATCTATCTGATTCTGGGTCTCTTGGGGTCCCCTGTGTTCCTGCCTGCCTGGCTGTGTGTTTTCTTCACACCCATCTCTAGCTCTGGGATCTGTAAAATCTTGAGGTGCTTGTCCTGAGAGTAGTTTCTTTGGCACTCTCTCGGTGTCCATCCATCTGCTTACTCCGGGGCTGAATTTGCAAACATCTCTGTATCTCCACATCTCTGTCAGGGCCTTGAGGTCTCTCTAGGTCTCAGTGTGCCTGTTGCATGTCTGTCTGTCTGTCTGGGACTGGGCCCCCACCTGTGAGTCTGCTCTGGGCCTGTCTCTGGCCCGAGGCCCTATGGTTTGTCCATCTGGTTAGCACTGTGTGGGTGGTGACGAGATGAGGCAGACTTAGGGGCTGGACCTGGGATGGGCCAGAGAGGAAGGGAAAAGGGGGGAACAGGTGGTAGTGGGGGAAGGAGGTGAGGGGACAAACCCCATTCTTTGAACGTTGCCTGAAGCCAGCTGGACGGCCCCGAGAAACCAGGCTGGAGCTCTTCCCGGTCAGTGGGCAAGGGAGAGAGAGACCTGGGAGGAGCCCTTCTGGTGGGGGACGAGGGTAGAGCTGCACAGAAACTGAGACAGACATCAGGGGAGGAAGACTCAGAAAGAAATGGAAAGGCAGAAGGGGAGCTCTGGGTTCTGACCACAGCTCCACCACTAACTCCCGATGACCTCGGGCTGGGTGCTTTCCCTCTTCGTGCCTCAGTTTTCTGCTCTGTAAAATGAAACAGTCAGTAGAGACCATCCTCTAGAGCCAGGGGGAGGCAGAAGACTTCTCTAAATCCAGGGCAAGAGACTGGTTGCCCTTGTCGGTCTCCTGAGGGGTATCCCAAGGTCCCTTCCAATACCAACATCCTCTGGGTCTGTCCCTCTGTCCCGGCAGGACAGAGGGAAGAATGGGAGTTAGATAGCAGGAGGGACTTCCTGCTGCACAGGAGGAGGGTGAGGACTCTCCTCCCAGCGGTCCTGGGGCCCCTCTGCTGGGGCTGAGGGTGGAGGGACAGGGAGGAGATGGGGGCTCAGCAGCTGGGTAATTAGCCCTCGCTCTCAGGCCCTGGGGGAGGGGCTGGCTGGACTGAGAAGCCAACGCAAAGTGACAGGGGCAGTTTTGACGCGCGGTGGAGCTGACGGGCCCAGGGGGCCGAGGCTTTGGCTTGGTGGGCGGGGGATCCCATCAGATGATTAAAAAATAGGTCAGAGGGAAGAAGCCACAGCAGGCATTAGGTCCGTAGTGAGAAGGCCATGCAGCTTCCCCAGGGCTGCAGGCCAAAATGGGGCGGGGGGGTGCTGAGGAGTGTTTGCAGGGGTGGGAGTGCTGGGAGTGGGGACAAGGAGGCTGCAGGCCCAGCAGCTGGCCCTCTGTCTCCCTCATCCCTGTCTCATGGGGACACTCTGAAGTCCTACCTGAAGTCCGCCTTCTGGCCTTCCTGCTGCACCGTGGTCTTCCTCCTCAAAGGCAGGAAGATATAGCTCTTCCTCTGTTTGGCCCTATCCTACCCACAATATATATATACACATCCTATTCCAGAAACACTAAGACCACTGCCCACTTTGGAAGTCCTCCTTACCCTCTGCTCTGTCCCCCTCTGCAAAAGCAACTTGCTGACTTATCCCTCATTTCTTGCCCATCTGAACAAATTCACTTCCCACTGTGCTCTTTGTTCTTGCCAACTCTGCATCCTGCTTGGGGTCCACTTTGGCCCTCTAGCCTGTTCTCATGGCTTTCTTTTCTCTCCTTTCCTCCTTTTCTCCTTTTCAACTCCATGAAACATAACAGTGGCCTGGAAATGGCATAAGCCAGAGAGCAGGGAGGAGTGAGGTAGGAGACCCAGGAGCCTGGGGCAGGTTCATCTTCCAGCACTTCACGGGTGAAGGCTGAGTAACCAAGTCTGGACTGTATAATATAAAGCCCTGAGACACCTTGGAGCATTTCTTCTGTTTAAGCAGTTTAGAGTCACCTCCCACCTCATCCACTTAAGGCTGAGAAGTTGCTGTCCAACTTCTGCATATTACACACTGCAGCTCAGTCTCATTTCCCCTTCTGAGATCCCCCAACTTGGGAGAGTATGGAAAGATTAGCACCCACAACTTGGGAGGAGAGCCAAGGCCTTGGCCCTCTGTGCTGCGCTCCATCCTCCTAAATCCCAGGCACAGGCAGAAATCCAGCAGACAGCCAGCGGAAGTCCGGGGAGAGGAACAGAGCAGGCAGGAGCGGAGCCATCTCCAGCTGAGTGGACACCTGGGTCCCAGCCACTGCAATGGAGGGCACCCGAGGCCATGTTGGCACGGAAAATGGATTGGCTAGGTCTGACCTTGAGTTTAACCCCACTTACGATGCCAGACGCAGATCTGCTCTGACATAGGAGTCTGAGATTTCCCTGGGAGCCTGTTGGCTGCTGCCCACCCCCCTCAGTTACCCAGGAAGTGTCACAAGGCGTCCTGCTAACATTTTTCTACCAGAGCCATGGGCAGCTGGAAGCCCCTGGACCCTCATCTCCAGCCACAGGGGTCGGGAAGCTGGTGTGACTGCCCTTAGCCTGCTCACCTCATGCCTGCCTCCATTTCTTTCCAACCACTGACACCAGAACCTGACATGTTCTATGGGTTGGGGAGGGATGACTTTGGCTAGGCAAGTTCTCAGCAACTGGACCAATGGCTGGGGATTGAGATACTGGGCCCATGGTCTTTGAATTTCTCACACACACACACACACACACACACAGACCTGGAATTGCCACCCAAGGCTCAGGGCCCCAGGAATGGACCGTGTACTAGGGTCCTTGGGCTCCCACTGTCGTGGACATACTGCTGAGTCCAGTTTATGCTTTGTCTCCTCTGTTGACTCCCAGCAAGTTGGAAATTGGAAAAACCTGAGTTCTTCCTGATGATCCCGCTGCAGCTTGGGGGCACAGAGAATGAAAAAAGAGAACACTCTCAGGCAGTTCACACCCTTGATTTCATTAAGCTCCACAACACTGCAGGTCAGTGGGGCAGGGATCACTGTACCCATTTTGCAGACAAGAAAACCGAGGCACAGAGAGGTTAAGAACCTTGTCAAGTTGGTGACCCCACAGTGAACCCTTATGCTTGCACAGTGCCCTTCCCATGACCTCACCTGTAAAGAGGATACTATCTTTCTTCATTTTACAGATGAGGAAACTGATGCTCAGAGGGTGATTTGATTTCCCCAGGCTCTCAGCTATTTTTATCCCCTATCCTTCTCTGCTCACAAGGATCCTACTCAACCAATTCTGGCTCAGAGTCCATCCCTCGCTCTGGAGAAAGGCAAGACCTTAGGGCCGCCCCAGGTCACCCGCAGTGTGTGTTCCTCTGTCTTTGGGAAGTCATTCCTAGTGTCCTGTGTGATGATCCTGCAGAACTGAGCTCCATTATTCAGCAAAGCCCACCCTACTTATGGGGCAAGGGGGTGGGAGAGCAGGACTGAGGAAATAAAAGGGCCAGGCACTGGCTCAGCCACACAGCCCAGGCCAGGCTAGGCATGGCGGCAGTAGAGGAAATCAGATCCAGATGGAAGAAGCCAGAAGTTCTGATTTCCAGGTGCAGGTTTCCAGAAGTGGGAGCAGGGACCTTCCTCACTGTTTTGAACTCCCTGGCCCTGAACACCAGGCCCACTGCCACACATCCAAGCCGTTTGGTAATTCTGTCTGAGTGGGGAGGAGGCCTGGGCAGCTCTTAGAGATGGGAAGAGGGCGCCACTGGGCGTGCTCCCTGCCAGGGAGTGCTGCCTCCCACTCTGCCCACTCCGAGGTTCATCACACCTCGGCTCTGCCCTTCTGCTAATAGAATCTGTGCTCACTTCTCATCTTGCTTCTCACCTGGAGACCTGTGAGAAGCACGGCCAGTGGCCAGGGGGTGGCACAGAGCTGGCTGGAGCTGACAGTCGCTCCACCCCTCTCCATGCCACCTGGAATGCTGGGAACCCCTTTAAGCCGCTGCTGTAGCTTCAGTAGCTCTGGGACAGCAAGTGGGGCTTAAGAGCTCCTGTTCTTGGCTAGGAGGGAGGAGGGGGCTTCCTCTGACAGCTCATGTGGGGAAATCGTGGGCCCCAGACTCTTCTCCAGATGTAGACCCCTTAAAATGCTCCACCGTTCCTTAACAAACCCAGGGAAGCCTTCCAAAAAGATCAACCAAGACAGTCCTTTTCTCCCCTGCACTGTAAGTTCTTCCTCGAACCTAACTGTGATCCCTTGCAGAGGGGTAGAAGGGGACAGAGATGAATCGCAGTTTCTTATAAACCTGGTGGCTTCTTGTTCCCCGACGACAATACAGCGGACGAGTTCTGTGGTTCTGGCTCTGAGTCAGGCCCCATCGCCCGGGCGTCCCCAGTGCCACCTCGCTCCGCCCCGCCCCAGACTGGAAAATCAGGCTCATGCCTCTGCCCGAGTCAGTGCTTCCCCTGCTTCCCCTCACGATCTCGCTTTCCCCTAAAGGGAGGTATTTCCTCGAAGCTGGGAAAAGTCAAGGGGGCAGAGACCTCGCCAGTTACCGGGAGGCAGGAGGCGGACGGTGGGCATGGGGCATGGGGTGGGGGTGGGGCTACCCTGCCTTCCTGTCCCTCCCCTCTCCTCCCCTCCCCTCATTCAGCCCAGCTCCTCCGTGCTGCTCTTCTAGCTAGTCAGATGTGTGTGTGAGTGCAAGAGCATGGTATGCGTGTGTATGCACACTTAACACACTTGTGCAGCTGGTATTGGGGGTGAGCTCCTTAATCCCCAAGGGTGAGCATGGGGTGAAGGAGGGGAGAGGTCATGCCACTGGTGTGTCTGTGAGTGACACAGGGTTTTTCCACACGTATGTTATTCACATGTTCCTTGTCCACCATGTACTCTTCAGACCTCCCAGAATCACAAGTCTGGTCCATATGGACCCCACTCCTTGCAGCCTGGGTATTAACCATATTCCCTCCCTCTCCTTAAGTGTGAAGCCTGCCCTCCTTGAGCTTGCCCGAAGGATGAGGGATTCAGGGATTCAGTGAGGAGATAGGCCCCTCCCTTCGCAGAAAAACGACCCTTCTTGGTCCCACCAGGGGACCCCCAGTCCTTAGCTGCTCCGGACAGGTGACAGCTAGGTCCTGCAGGCCTTCAACCTTTCCTAGTCAGAGGCTCAAAGAGACACAAACCTCATGAACCCCACTCTCGGACCCCGGATGAGGGCAGGATGAGTTTGGAGAAATTGAATCCAGGGGAGGGGGCAGTTAGAAAAGTCTGAGTCGGCAATCTAGGACTCACGTGCGCCCACCCGCAGACTGGGGGCGGGGAGGGGCGGGGCGGGGCGGGGCGGGGAGAACGAGGGAGTGAAACAGGAAGAGAGATGGAGAGACAGAGAATGAAAGCCGGAGAGAGAAACTGAGACAATGGACAGTCAGAAAGAGATCGAAGGGCCGAACTGGGGCGGGGGGCGGGGCACTGGGAGCAGAAGTGCGGCGGCGACCGCGGGCGCTGGCAGCAGGGGTCAAGGGAAGGCTTGCCTTTTCCTTTTTTCACGGGCGTCACAGATGCACAAGCGGTCAGCGCGGAAAGAATGCAAGTCTTTTGGGGAACACATGTAAATCCATGGCTGATTCATGTCAATGTATGATAAAAACCACTACAATATTGTAAAGTAATTAGCCTCCAACTAATAAAAATAAATGAAAAAAAAGAAAGAAAGAAAGAAAAAAAGAATGCAAGTCTTTCATGTAAAGAAGGGGAAATCGAGGCTTAGTGATAGAGTCACTTAGAAGGGAAAACCGAGCTGGGGAGGACCCACCCTCCTGCTTCCCAGATCGAGTTCGTTTTCCCCCTGCCCCACCCAAGCCCAAATGGGTTTCTGGAGGATACTCAGGCTCAGTCGGCACTTCCCACATTCTCTGTGGCGGGGCTTGGGGTGGGTGGCAAGGGGGAAGGAGACTGGAGATTAGTCTTGACACAGATTTGCATGGCAAGCGCACTTCTTCCCCTGAGATGTTACAGATCAATAAAAATAGCAAAACTTTCGAAAGGATGCTTTTACACCACTTTACAAAACACAACATTGAGAGCAGGGAATGCAACCTCCTCACTTGGCTCAGGAAGGAGGAGGTCAGCAAAGGGGCAAAGAGTGTCAAATCCAGAAGAAAGACAGCGACTCTCTTACCCACACACCTCCAGCCCACACTCAGGATGACCTGGATTGTCTCTTCCTGACTCTGAGAAGAGTCAGGAGAGTTAGGCCCTGTCAAACTCCAGATCATCAAATTCTAGGTGGCACTGACCAGGGGCTAGGCATTCCCATTTCAGCCCGGTTTCTCCCATCTGCAGCACCCTGTCTGAAAGACCACCAGCAGAACTTGGCCCAGAGAGTGGAGGGGATCATCTCCAGGTCACACAGCCACCTGGGAGGGAGATGGGAGAATGCCACCTGAGGACTCTGGTCCAAGTCCCAGCACCCAGGCCCTGCCCATGGGACCACTGCAGCCAGTCACACCCGCAGCAGCATCTTGGCTTCTGGCTCCCTTGAGAATTGGAACTGGAATCCCAGGCTGATTGAAAGGAGACTTGCTGGGGACCTGGTGTCCTCACCCTAAGACCCTGTCTTCTCTAAGGCACCCCAGGGATAACAGCTCCCTCTACCCAGGGATCACCCGAGACCTCGGGCCCACAGTCACGCTGGATACAGTGACTGCAGCCCTGCCACCTGGGAGCTCAGCTTCCAGCAAAAACATCCAAAAGAAACCACTTTTCCAAGTCTGCCTCTGAAAATATGGGGGGCTCATAGGAGGGGCTTACAACCCCCTTAGTCATCCTAGGAAGCCAAGCTGAATAGCAGTGACTGATATTCACCCAACCACAAGCCAATTTTGTGGTTTCAATTGTTTTCAGAAGGAGCAGCAGTGCAGCGGCAGGAGGCCCTGGGTAGAGGAGTGGGCTGCCTGCTGGACCCCAGCCCCTTCCTGGGCACTGACGGGGCAGCATCGGGGCACTCTACTCTGCCCTGGCACAACTCAGTCCGAGCTCAGGAAGGCTCAGAACTGCCCCCACCTCACAGATTCACAGGGCAAGGGTTCATAACAACCAGGAACACCACCCTCCCCAATCCTCTCCACGTCCCCCCAGCAACTTAACTGGTCAGGCTGGCCGCTTCCTGGATCCAAGGTGAACCCTTTTCTTTTCTTTCCTTTTTGTTTCATTTTGTTTCTCTTTCCTTTCTTTTTCCTTCCTTTCTCTCTTCTTTCTTCTTTCCTTCCTTCCTTTTTTCCTTCCCTTCCTTCTTCCCTCTCTCTCTCTTCTGTCTCCCTCCCCTTTTTCTCTAATATGTGTGTGTGGCAGGAATAGTTCAGGAGCCATAGCAAAGTGAACAGAGGCTGCTGGAAGGTTCCTGCAAATGAATATGGCCTGCCAGGCCCCAGATCCAAATCTATGGATACCCAGACCCAGCCTCCAGTTCCTTGGGCTGTGGCACTCACTGCTTCCCTCAAACCGCATCTGATCACTTCCCTCATGAGCTGGGAAAAGATCTGGATTAGCAATAAGGGAGTAGATTTTAGAGGAATTTCAGCAACATAGAATGCCAAAATGTCAGAGCCAAGAGGGAGATTAAAACCATCCGGTCCAGTCCTTTCCTCTTTTTTTTTTTTTCCTCATTGGGAAGCAAAAGCTCTGAGAAGTGATGCAACATTTCCAGAGCTTGAGTAGGACAAGAGGTCCTCACTGTCAGGACAGGCTCTGGGCACCTCTGGCCACTGTCCCACAGGATGCAAACTTTCTCCCTTCTCAGCTTTTAATGTTGATCAACTCCTGGTCCTGATGACCAGGGAGAAGAATCAGGAAACGAGGGGCGGGCCAGAAGCAGATCAGAAGCAGCTGGGTACAGAGGTTTTTCACGCTTCCCTGAGAACACGCAGCATCTCCTTGCCCTCTTCCTCCAGGAAGCCTGCCTGAATTACATTTGGTGGGTGGGGGGACCGTCACCCTCTACACTTGGGACAGGAAGTGGGGTCTGGACAGGAGCAGGGGGGTTGTGTGTGGGAGAAGCTAGGAAAAGGGACGCCCCCCATGGGGAAAGAAGCTGCCCTAATGAGTCACTGCTGCCCAGGTGCAGCCCTCCTGGGGGCTGCCCATCTGTGGTTAAGATTTATCATGTGGTTTCTACAAAGGATTGTGGAGTGGTGGGCTAGAGCTGGCTGCACCAGCTCGCAAGAGGTGATTGGGTCTCTCCCCACTGCTCAGTGCCATCCCAGTGGCAGCTCAAGTTGGAGGGCCGGTTGTTGGACATGTACCAGCACACCATTGGGTAATGGGGTCAACTGCAAAGCCCAGAGCATACACATGTGGGACTTCACGCATGTGTTAGTGCACACTGTTCCGGGGGTCCACATGGGTCATGTGCGAGTGAATGGCAGTGTATGTCCATGCCCCGTGGCACCTGGGACATACTGTGTGGCACTCTGGTCCTGTGAGGCTCTGTGTGCATGCGTGTTGGGAGAAGCGTGTCTCTGCAGATGGGTGTCACTGGGAGCCTGGTAAGTGAGGAAGGGTGTGTGTGTGTGTGCAGCTGGGTCTTTGGAAGGGTGTATCTGGGGTTCTGTGTGACAGGGTGAGTCTGGAGGACCAGCGTGGGGAAAAGACCCACATGTACCAACTGTAGGGGACTGAGGCTGCGCCTGAGATCAGAGATACCCAAAGCCCTGAGCTCAGAGACCCCCTGTGCCAAGTCCTGCTCAGGCCCCCCTCTGTCCTCAGGCTTAACCACCTGCCGTGCCCGGAGCGAGTGGAATGCCAGGGCAGGCAGGGTCTCGCTGGCCCCCCAGGTGAGCTCTCTGTGTGTGCTGGGCACACCATAAAGGCCAGCACCAGGGGGCACTCTCCCCTTCCCTGCCCCTCATCCATGCTTCTGGGTGACCTATCTCCTTTACACCATCTCCTCCTTCCCCACCTCCCACCCACAGATTGCTTTTGCTGTAGTGGGTGAGGGTGAGAGAGTTTAGCTCCTGCGACACTCACAAGGTCATGGGCCCCAGGAAGGGGGAAGGACCTGATGATCATTCAGTTGGCCCCATCCATCTACTCACTGTGGGCTGAAAGCCTGCACTGGGCATCCCTCTGGAGCAGGGGGCCCCAGACAGAATAATAACACAGGCTCCTGCCTCCCCGTGCCCCTCTGCTGACCACCCCCAGCTCCTCTGCCCCAGGGAGTTTGGCTCCACAACCCCATCTCCCCCACCCCCACGACCAAGAAGTCCTGCAGGCCTCCTGCCCCAGGCACAGGGGGAGCAGCCTGTTCACCATGACTGTTTTCCTCTCCTCTCCTTCCCTCCCTGGTCTGTAAAGGCCAGAGGAAGAAGAGCATGATGCTCGGACAGTGGGAGAGGGACCGAGATGAGAGACAGTCTTTCACACCTGTGATCTCACTCCAATCCCTCACCTTGTCTGGTGTGGGGCCATATGTCTTCTGATGCCTGAACCTCACTCATCCTTCCTCCTTGGAGCCTTCAGTCCCTGCCCTGGCTGTGGGTCATTCCGCTCTTCTATCTGCCTCCGGCCTGTACTGCCTCCATGCTGGTCCAGCCTCCAAGGGAGCGAGGGATTCACTGTGGAAAACATTCAGGGAACTGATTCCCTCGGTTCCTCTAGGAAATGTGCCCCAGTGTCTTCACAGGAAGTTCTTCCTAAAGTCTAACTTAACGGTCCTTCTGCTGTGACCGTGCCCAGCATCTTCCCCTCTTAGCCAATCTTGCTCCTTTAGCTGAAGCTGCGCTCTCAGGCAGTAAAAAAGTCAAGCTCCAAAAACGAAAACAAAAGTCTCCCCTTGTCCCCAGAGCTCTCTACACGCCCTGCCGCCACAGAAACCCGCAGGGCATTGGAGCCTTCATCCCAAAATGAGTCAGGGCCCCTCAGAGAGGTTGATCTGGGGCACAGGAATTTCCCTTCATGCCAAGCAAGGCTCTACTTGACACCGACCCCTGTCCAACCTCCTTGGTCCAAAGGGGCAAGATACGGGCTTCCACCCAGAGGGACTGGGCCTCTTATGGGTGAACCCAGCTGGCCCTGGAAGGGGCCTCTGCCCTGGTCTCTTTTAACACCAGATTCACTCCCTGTTTGATGCTAGAGGGGGATCCAAGCCGAGCTCCTAATTACGGAGCTGGAGGCAAGAAGTGTGCAGGCCCCCTGAGCAGTCTACAGTGCCTGCCCCACCCTATGTTCCACTGTACCCACCATGTTTTCATTCCAAGGCAGGCATGGAAATAGAAGCATCTCCCTAGGTCTGAGGACCCAGGGGACCCTCAGGTGGGAGCCAAGAAGCCAGCTGCAAACCTTCGGGCTCCTTTTTTCTCCTCCTGTGCTCAAAGGAGCAAGATTTCCCAGTGGGGAGGGAAGTGCTGGGTGGGGGTGGGAGTGGGGAAAGGGTTCCAAGGCCAGTGAAGACGGCTGGCCCTGGCCGGAAGAGGGGAGAGTGCAGGCAGCGGGTGGTCCCGCTGACCCCTGTGGAAGCTGGCATACTCCCCCTCCTGCCTCCTGCACTGCATATATTCTCTCCCTCCAAAATAGCATCTCTGGAGGGGGAGTGGGGGTAGTTCTCAACTCATCCTTCACTCCTTCTCGCAGTGTGTTCACAGCTCTTGCGGCTGTCTCTCGCGACCTGGTTTCCCTGCCAGGCCCTTCTGTTCTGCTTCCACCCTCACCGTGGGCTCTTCCAGGTCCCAGGACCCTCTGGCGGAGGGTCCCATCTCCCTCTACTTGGCCCATCACGTTCACCATCTCCCGCCTCCAAGCCGTGACTGCCACATTGTCAAATCGTTCCCTGCCCTATTCGGGACCGAAGTAAATTCAATGCATGTAAACTGAGCACCAAATGTGTTGGTGGGGGTCTGGGTAGTAGTCCCTGGGGCAGTGAAGTCAGTCAAAATGAACAGTCCTGGCCCTTTTCTCCAAGGATCACAGAGGACAGACAGCTGACAGTTGGCAATAGCTCCAAGTAAAGGTGGACAGAGGCCTCTTCCAATGGAGCTGGGAGTGCCCGCTCCCTCCCACTTCATGACCCTAGGGCCAGGGTCGCACCTCTGGTCTTCCTCTCACCATTTCTAGAATCTACTCACAAGCTCCCCTGATAGTGTTGGGATTATTTCTCAGGCAGAATGTTCTCTCGAGGTTGGCAGGGGATGTCTGGGCCCTGCCCTGGGAAACGCCTAGTCTGAGGGGGGAGGCAGGACGAACTGAAGAGAACATGCAGCTGGGCAGAGCTGGGGTCAGCACAGCGGTGTGAGGGCTCCAGGGAGAGGGTTCCCAGAAGAAGGAAGGGAGGTGGTGCAGGCTCCCAAGAAAGGGGCCAGGCTGGGGTGCTTGGGGCCACGGGAGGTGGGGGGCTGGGACGGGCTGACTGCCCAACCTGGGGAGGGAGCAGCAAATATAGGTACATTTCCCCACCAGGGGCCGGCGAGTGACGGTGGGGGTGGCTGCCTTCTTGCCCTCAGCACTGGGAGTGTTGGAGCAAGGAAAAAGAACCTCAAAGGCCCCCCCAGGGAATCACCTTCCCCCTTGTTATTTCTGGCTCCATTTTCTTGGTCAAGAAGGGTGTCAGTGGTAATGCAAATGAGGAGGTGTTGGAGGTGCTGGCCGACACCCATCCTGTCCCCCTCCCAGCCCTCCTCTGCCCTCCCTTCCCCTAGGCCTGCACTCACAGCGGATTGGAACATAGGCCGGACGCGCCTGGGGCCTTTGCCCTCAGCTGAGTCGGCATGGAGGGCAGGGTGACGCTGCGGGTTCTGGGGGCCTCTGCCTCTGCCGCAAGGACAGGGCAGCTACCACGAGGGCCTTCAGCAGATGTCCACAGGCCTTCCCCTACCCCAAGCCCTCCTGCCCTCAGCCCTGCCAGGCCCCCCTGGGTTATTAACATCTGCATAGTCAATGCCTCAAACCAGGCTGCCAATAGGAAGGGCACAGCCCGGAGCCCTGTCTGCAGCACCCCCTTAATCAGGGCCCTCTGCAGAGGTCCATTAGATTTCAAAAAGCACTGAGGCAACCAGGAGGCACAGCTCTGCCAGAAATTTCTCTGGAGTGAATCAACAGGGAGATTAGAGGACAGGCAGGAACAGGAGCCTACTGGATCTCTCACGGTTCCCCTGAATGCGGTCTCTGCCCAGACTCCTGGTTCAACCCCTTCTCAGTGAGGACTGCCTCGCAGCGGGCGGTTCATCTCTGCATCTAACCTCCATTCTTCCTGCAGTAGCCAAAGTGGCTGTGTTCTTTGCCCTGACTAAGGGAGAGATGGGACTCGGGGAGCAAGCAACCCTGTCAAGATATCACTGACTGAAACCCCCACCCCCCTCTGTTCTTCCTCATTAGCCCTAATCAGCGGGGTGTGGTGTTTCTCATTAACACGGCTGACTCACCCACACACCCCTCCCATTTGCTAGCGATCAGCTTCCCACCCCCCCAGCCCCCCCCAGCCCCCGCTTCGCACACACATACCACCAACAGCAGCGGCGACAGCAGCTTCTGATAGAAGCTCTTAATTCCTCAGCTAATCGCCAGGCACAGCTTCTACAGGGACCCAGGAGAGGGGTGGGGTGGCTTAGGCTGGTAGCTCTGGCTGAGGAAGTCAAAGATGAGGCAGGGAGGCCCACAGGGCAGCTGGTGGATGAAGGAGAGACAGAGGGCAGTGGGGCTGGAGCTGGGATGTTGGGTGTCGGCCTTTCCTCAGGCACTTGGAGGTGAGGCCACAGATGGCTTGGAGTCTGTGACTCCTCCCTGCCACTGACCCCCCTCCTCCCCAAGTCCAGCTCCGCATCTGTGCTGGTTAGAGTGGGTTCCCAGGTGTCATCTCCAGCCTCGATAGGGTCTTCCCCCGCTTTGCTCGTGTGCAAGTAGTCCCGCCCTCCTCACCTCTTCAGAGGCCCAGAGATCCAGACCCCTCTGCCTCCCACTCTCTCAGGCCCTGGGGTCCCTGAATTACTCCCATAGAGTAACGAGCATCCTCACGTCTGATCGCAGCCCAGAATCCCATTGGGAAGAGAAGGATGAGTGTTGGCAGGGCTCCCCACCCCCTAGTCCTCTCCTTTGGGCAGGCATTAAGTTAAAGGCTGCAGGTCCAGAGGAACTGGGCTGGGGAAACACTAGCTTTTTCTTCCTTCTTCCCCTTCCCTTCCAGCCCCAAGCAGCTTCCCGTCCTGCATCTGAGCCCTTTCCCACGTCCCCAGAGATCGAGGAGACATGTTGCTGGAATCTGCACCTGACGTTGCCATACTCCCCTCCCCCCATGACAGGAGTGTACAGGTTGAGGGTAGCTGGGTTTCCTCACGCCTTCAGACATATACCCAAGGATCAGGTGAGGTTACACAAGCCATGCCCCCACACAGCTCAATTCCGGGTCATCCTTTGCCCTTCTTATCAATGGCTGGGATTTCTCTTTGCTTTGTGTCTTTTTACCACCCCTAATTTTCTCATGTCCTTCTAGCAAATGCTTCCAGGGATCCAAACAAAACCCAGACACCTGGGTGCTGCCTTCATCCATGACAGAAAGAAAACCTCTTCCATGGAGTGGGAGAAAACCAGGGGAACTCCTGTGCCAGAGATTCCAGAGCCCTCTCTCCCAGGGCATGTAAGAAGCCGTGTCCCATAAGGATGTCTGTTCTTGCCTTCCCTGGCACTCAGGACTTGGCTGCAGATGAAATCAAGGTTGGATAAGCTTTTAGCAGCTATAGTTGTCAACTGCAACAGAGGAGCAGGGAAGTCTCCCTGTGGGGGCTGCACCTCGGCACTGAACAGGGAAGGATATAAACCCCAGGTCTGGAGCTGGACCTTGACCTTGGGTCTTCGGTGAGCAATGGCTCCTGCCTTTTGCTTTCAAGTGAATCCTTGGCCAGAGTGTCACATAGAAATGAAAGGCACCAAGATTTGATGAGTAAGTAGGTCAGGCCTCTTCTGCAGACAAGAGGGCATAGCCCAAGCTGGGGCAGAAGTCATGGGTTCATGACCTGGCTCTGACTTCCCAGGCTATGGCACTTTTCAAGGCAGCCGCTGAGCCGCTCCCCGCTCTCTGACCCACAAGGACATGGAACCCAAATAAATGTTCCTTCCTTTTTGAGGTTCCAGTCTGGTTCCTGGCATGAGAAATCATTTGATGAAAAAAAAATAGTGCTACGGGTAAACGAATCCTCAGGCTACAGAACCTCTACCTGCCAGACCTGCTGGGAGGGAAAATTCACGAGTCCCTGACACCTGCTCAGGGCTGGTCACGAAGACACCCTCTGCTGCTCCCCATCTGTTCCAAATAAAGTCCACATCACAAGTCACCTGTAGCCACTCGCATGTCTGCGTCTCCAGAACCACCTGGGAACACAGCGGCCCTAAGCTTCCCCTACTTGCCCTCCCCTGGTTGTGGTTACTTGAGACAGTTTCCAAGACCTTCCGCCTGGAAGGGTTCCCTCCCTCCCCCAGCCACAGAGAGCACAGAAGGAGCGCAGATGGAACAGGTTAAGTTTTATTTGGACTTTCAACTTGTTCAGAGAGCTCAGGGGCCCCACCTCCCCTTTCCAGTCCCCCTTCCCTGTTTCCCCTCCCTAGGGGGACACTCAAGGTACAATGCCACGTGTCCCTGGGGTCCTCGGCCCCTTGCCCCCCGCCCCGACACACCCCCTCCCTCCCCTGCGCTGAGGAGGAGGGGAGGGGTGTGGGGAGGTGGGGGGCCTGGGAGAGTTGGATCAGAATGGTACATGCACTGACCACAGCACCCGCTGCCCCCGCCCGGGCTGAGACGGGGGAGAGGCTCGCAGTGGGGGGGAGTGGACTCATCGTGGGGCCGCAGGCGCTGGCCTGGGAAGCTCCTCACCTCACCCCTGGGGACCCCCTGGCCTCCTGCTTACCCGTCCTTCTGAGGGTACGACTCTGAGGTAGATTTCACAGAGGGAATGTGGGTCGCTGGGGTGTGGGAAGGGGGTTAGCTCTTTTGAAGTTGATCTCCGCAGCACCCTGGGCCCATCCTCAGGTTCTGGCCTGGGAGGCTGGGCTGATGACATCCACCCAGCTAACGGAGGCTGAGTCACACCTGGGCTCCAGGGCACCTGTGGTGTCGGGGCTTGAGTGGGGTCAGGTGGGGGGGCAAATCTGCCTTAACAACCTGCACCTTGACACTGGGGGCTCCAGAAGAAGGGCATGGGCCTGGGAGGCAGACACAGGCAGACACAGATGGTTCCCCGGCCTGAGGGTCGTGGTGCCTCAACGCAGCCTCTTGGGGCCAGATGCTCCCAGTCTTTCAGGGTTCTCCCTCTCCTCTCCCACCCTCCCTATTCCCCAGGGTGGGCTGAGGGGGAAAACAGGGCTGCCCTACAGGGAATGGCAAGAAAGAAGATGCCTCCTTCCCCCAATGGAGGGGGGGGGCCCATGCCACGAGCTCCAACCTGGCCAGGGGACAGAGGAACTGGCATAAGTGTGCAGGGCAGGCTCTGGGACCCTACAGGGAGGCACTCCCTGGACAGACCACAGCCTGAGAAAGCTGGCCATCTGGGTAGGGGCTGGGGGAGCTTCTGGAGTCTTCTGATACCCTCCCCTCCCCCAGGCCCAAGCACTAGACACCTTCTTGGACCCAACTGTTTGAGAACAGAAAGGCAGAAGGAGAGGCTGGGTAGGATATGCCCCTCCCCATCCCAGCCCATCCCACCTCCCCAGCAGAAGCCAGGGAGCTGGGGAGAGCCTCAGCTGACCTCCCGGGAAGAGCCAGGGCTGAGTGGTGCCTGGACCAGGGGAGACGGCACACACGTTGACTCAGTAGCTAGTGGAGGTATCTGGGGGTCGCAAGGGGCAGGGGCCCCCTACGAGATTCATGCAGCATTCAAAGTGAGTGAGTGAGTGGGGGTGATGGGAGAAGGTGGAGAAACTGCCAGTGGGTGGGGGGAGGCACCCTAGATCTTGCTGTTCTCCAGGTGGGAGTCAATGTGTTTGATGAGGGCATCATCTGGGTACCCGACTGGGAAACCCAGCTGGCAGAGGGGGCAGCTGCGGATATCAGAGCCCACTGTCTCCATCAGCAGCTGTGGGGAGAGAAAGGAGTTGTTTGTGGTCCACATCCGTCCTTCACAGTCCCCACATCCCAGCTTGCCCTTTCCTAGGTCTCAAGGCAGGGAGCACTGCGGCATGAGAAGGCGTCTGGGCACTTCTTATCCTACATCACCCCCTTCCTCCCCCTCCCTAACCACTTTCCACCAGTTCGACACCCACTCTCCCAATCCTGGGCATGGTGACGGGGAGGGAGGTATGCTCAGCCTGCCAGGATATCTGCAGTAATGAGGAGAGCCAAGACCCAGACATGCCCTCAGAGTGACTCAGACACAGCTCCCTGATAACTCAGAGCAACGGATAACCCTAATAATGTACAGCCCCGAAATAATTTTCTGTCTGACTTTGGAATGTATTTTGTTCCTTCCAGGTGGCAAGGGCTGGCTCTGACATCCAGGAAACTCACTATTTCTGTGAAACGATACAGCCCTGAGAAACGGTTGTCTTCTAGGACAGACATCAAAGGGCAGGGGCTCTGGGGCCTGATGAACAGAACTGGATGAGCAGGGCTGTCCCTGTCGGGACCCAAGACCCGGGTCAGCATGGCCTTCATCACCAATTAATAGCAGATGTTTACTACTGAGCCAGGCACTGTGCAGAGTGCTTTGGGTTCCCTGCCTCCCTCTTTAGAATTCTCTAACGGAACCAGATAATAAATCATTGTCCTCATTTTTCCAGATGAGAAAACTGAGGGCCGAAGAAGACAAGGAAGTTGTCCGAGGTCCCAAAGCTATTAGGTGTTGAAGTCCAGAATCAAAGCAAGGACTGTCACTCTGAAGACTGGGTCTTTAACCATGAAGCTGAACAAGTTTTAAAGAGTGTGGCCCCAACTGAAGCCAACAAAACGCCACTGGAGAGAGAGGGGACGCGCCGTCCGGGGGGAGGAGCGCGGAGTCAAAGAAGCGGGCCCCGCCCACCAACCAGGTGCGAAGCCGAGGGCGGGGCTCCCGGGTCTACCTGCCAGAGCGCACTCACGTTAATGGACGGCCAGGACTGCGCGTGCTCGGCGTGGGCGTAGGCGGTGGCGGCGGGCGACTCGGGGACCGGGAAGCCCGCGCAGAACGAGGCGCAGCGGATGGCGCCGGCCTCCGGACTGGGCGGACTGGCGGGCACGGCCCACTCCTCCTCCTCCGACGGCTGCTTCTCGAAGCGCAGGCGGATGCCCTCGAAGGCGCGCCGCGGGCTGAGGGGCCGGCCGGGGCCGTAGAGCTCGCCGCCGTAGGCCCGCGGCTTGGGCAGCGTGGCCGCCTCGGCCTGCAGCCAGGGCGGGGAGGCGCCCGCGTAGCCCGCGCCCTCCGCCATCTCTGAGTAGCTGCGCCGGCCCTGGAAGCCGGCCTTCACGTGGTGGCTGGGCGGCTTGGCGTAGCCTCGCTCGGCCAGCGTCCTCTCCCCGGGCGGCGGGGGCGGCGGAGGCCGGGGCTGCGGGGCCGGGCAGGTGGGGGGCCCTGGGGAGCGGCGCTGCGGGCTGGGGGACTGACAGGGCGGCGGCACCGGCGAGCGGCGCTGCGGGACGGGCGACGGACAGGAGGGCGAGGCCGGAGAGCGGCGCTGCTGGGGCGAGGGGCAGGGGGGCCCAGGGGAGCGGCGCTGGGGGACAGGGGACTGGCACGGGGGGCATGGGGGCGCCGCGCGGGCCGGCGGGGAGTGCGAGGGGCACTGGGGGGCCGGGGAGTGGCGCTGCGACAGCGGCGAGTGCCTCTGGCCTAGAAGAGAAGCAGAACAGGTCAGGTGAGAGTGATGGGGAGAGAGGACGTCAGGGCTGGGGAGCCCGGGCCTTGCCAGGGACCAATGCCCACCCACTCTCCTCCCGAGTGGAACGGGCCGGGGCACCGGGGAAGGAAGTGGAGGGTGGCCACGGCTGCCCTCCACCCTCTGGGTCCTCTCACCGCCACTCCGGGCCTGCTCCTGCAGCAGCGTCCTCAGGATCCTCCCCTGCAGGGAACTCAGCTCCCGAAGCCGGCCAAGCTCCTCTGTCAGCTCCGTGTAAGCCAGCGCCAAGTTCACCCTGAAGGATACCCAGTCACCCGGGTCAAGGCTTGACCGCAGCCTGCCCCGACCCTCAGGTCAGAGGGCAGCGAGTGAGGAGAAGGGAAGTGGGTTTACTGTCACAGCTGTGGAGGAAGAACGGCCTCTGCCCTGGCATCTGGCCCTCCCCTCCCAGACCCTCCTACCCGCCCCCCCCCCCCCCTGCAGAAATTCTCTTGGGCATTAAGGGCCACCTCAAAGGGGAACCTCTTCCAAGGGGTTCCCTACACCTTACCTGGGGCTAGGGCAGTGGTTCCCAGACTATGGGAGGGGGGGCGGGGGGCTGGAGCCCTCAGTGATTTCAAGGGCTCCCTGAATCTGTGTATTCACTGAGCACTGTCTGTGGCCTGAACACATCTCATACAGGTATGTGTGAATGCGTTTCTAATCTGTGCAGAAACTGTGGTGACAAAACAGATTCATCAAAAAGCTGCACTGAATTTATAGTAGCTTTTGTTGCTGTGAGATTTCTCAAAGTATTCATACTAATACTTTGTGAAGTACAGTCTGCATGTGGGGGCGGGGGGTCAGAGGAGTTCTCACCTTTGGAAGATTAGAGACTGCTGTTGCACAGCCTACGAAGAGCCCCATTCTGTAAGTGAAGACATGGCCTCCTGGCTTGGCAGAGGTGCCAACTGATACACTTGAACCCAAGTATGCCTAGGTCCACTGCTTTGCTCCTTTCAGCCTTGCAACTCCCAGACCACCAGGGAGCCCTTTACCTGGAGATCTCTGTGAACAGCTATTGTGCCTGGCACACCTCCAGGGGGCACCACTCATGTTAAGCACCTAACAAAAGTTGCCTTATTCTGGAACTTCACTGGGAGTTCCTCAAACGTAGAGATTATCATCACTCTGTTCGTATTCCCAGCATCTTGTCCAGGATCTGGTACCCAGTAGCTGTTCAGTAAGTCAATATTGAATTGAGCCTCTCTTACCATTCTTCTTTTTTGTTCCCTTTGTTCTTTTCTTTTTTGCCAGGCCATTCAGCATGCAAGATCTTAGTTCCCTGGCCAAGAATTGAACCTGTGCCTCTTACTGTGGAAGTGTGGAATCTTAACCATTGGACCACCAGGGAAGTCCCTCTTCTTCCCTTTTTTTCCTCCCACTTCCTGCACAGGCCTCCAGGGCACCCACCCTCATGGAGCTGGAACAGACTCAGCAAAGACTTCAACCACTTCCTTTTCTCTCCCTTTCTCTTCGGGTCCCTTTGACCCAGAATCACTGAATGAAAGTTACCATTCTCAGCATTGCCCCTCCTCTCTTTCCCACCCCAGCCTGCACACCTCCAGGGAGCCCGTCCTGACATCACAGGAGACTCTGCCATGGCCTTGGGTCACCACTTTCATCTCTGATCTGGGCCTGGACAGAGCCGGGGAGGCAGGGGATATTGTTTCCCCAGATCTTGCCCCTCACCCAATCCAAAAGGGACTCTGGAACTTTGTGGAAGTTGGAGCTGGAGGGGAAATGGCAGGCAGAGGCTTGGCCACTCCAGAGGAATTTTGTCTTGCGGGGGCGGGGGGGGGGGAGGTTGCCCCAGTAGCTGGGAGGCAAGGAAGGGGCCCTGCTCTCATCTCATGGTAATGGGACATATAAGAGAGGATCCGTGTGAACGGGAGGGAGCAAAGGGAGGTGTGAGGCCAGTGTGATGAGTGAGGAACAGGTGAGTGAGTGAGTGAGTGAGTGTGTGTGTGTGTGTGTGTGTGTCTGACCAACCCCGGAGAAGAGGACGGGAAGTCGTGAGGTTAGGGCTTCAGAGGGCAGGAAAAGCCGAGGTGCAGCGGGTAGATGGTGACTGAACTCCCTCGTTCTCGCCTTGTTCTCTCACTAATCCTGGGGCAGAGCTGGGTGGAGGGGGAGCCCCTCCCACAACAAAACTATTTTTAACCCATCTGGGCCAAAGCCAAATTATTACAAACAGGCTGCGATTCTGGGGAACAACCCCACTTCTTAGGGAGGGAGAGTGCCCTCTGTCAGTCTGATGGTGGACAGGGGTGGACAGGAACAGAGGGAAGGAGTCCTTTGGGGAGCCTTTGCCAAGGTGCTGCAGCCTCCGTCCCATCTTATCTCAGCCCTCGGGTGTCCTATGTCCCCCACCCTCCTCCTTTAGCATAGGTCTATGGGAAGGAACGGCATCACCCTCATCAGAGTGAGAGGTCCGGTCTATGGCCCATAGTAAATTGGGGACTTTCCAGTGGAAGGCTCCCCGCTTCAAACCAAGGGGATCTGAGGGCCAGAGCTGCACCTCCTCCCTCAGACTGGGGGCCTTCCGGACAATCATGCTAACCCCCCAGTGGTGAGGGCAGGAGGGGGCTCTGGGCAGGGCACAGATGGAACATCCCCTCTGACCGAGCAGCCAGTTTCTCTCCACATCTGCTTTCACTGCCTATCTCAGGTGACAGATACAGGTCGTCGCCTTCACACCCTGCCTCAGAGATCTCACCTGCCACACTCAGTTGCCAGGCCCCATCTCTCCTCTGCCTGCCTTCCTCCCCTTGTCAGGAGTTACCCCAGTTTCCAGCACCGAATTCCTGGCACTCTCCTCGCAGCAAAATGGACAAGGCAGCAGGAAATGGAAGGGAGAAGGACCTAGTCCAGGATGCCCAGCCCCTCTTCCAGCTCTGCCCCCGCCCACCGTGTCCTCTAGGAGCTCCAGGCAGCCCTCAAAACTGCCTCTGAGACCCTGGGCAAGGTTAGGGGGACCAGACCTGATGCTCCAAGGCACTGTGAGACCTCCCTCCTGCATTGGGTGACTACCCACCTCAAGATGCACAGGCCTGGGCTGCTAAATACGCTAACGACCTGAATGACTCATGTTAGAAAACACTGCCAATTCAGTGGAAAAAAAATCTCAACTTCACAACACAACCAAGAGTCGCATGCATGCACCTGAATACACATTCCGCTTCCTGGCCCACACCTGAGTGCTATTTTCCACCATCACGGCTGTTTGGGAAGGTTGGGTCAGGTGAACGGCAGCAGATGCCTGCATCTGGGTGCTTCCTCATTGCTTAAATTATGGGGGACAAGTTCCGTCTGAGTCTCTCAGAACTTGGGAAGCACCCAGAAAAGAATCATAATCTGTATGAGCCCTTATCAGAGGCCAGGCATTGTGCTAAGAACTTAGTCTTCAGGACAACCCTGCAGTGTTGGCCGGCTTGTTACCTCCATGTTACAGATGAGAAAACCGAAGCTTATGGAAGTTAAGTCAGTTGACCAGAGTCATAAAGCCTAGTAATAGTGGAGATGCTAGAATGGGAGCTCTGGTCTCCTGGACGCTGAAGTCAAGGCTGCTCACGACTCAGCTATCAACTGCCTTCCAAAAGGATCAGGGAAGGGGGAAAGGATAGGTGGGAAGGCAACAGAAGGCTAAGAGGAGGAGAAAGAGGCTGGGGACCTCCAAAGTGGCCTGGGATCCCTGAGCATCACCAGCCCTGCCTGGGGAGGGGAGAGGAAGGTGCTCGACACGTGTGGAAGTGGAAGGACAGAGTTTATATTAAGAGGCCTGCTCAAGGTCACAGAGCAATAGTGGTACAAAGCAGGGACTCCACCAGGCTCTTGGCACCTCAGCCTGCTGAGCTGGCACCTTTGGAGAAGCCAGAGTACAAATGGCAGTGCTGGCAGGAAAGAGGACTCCCAGCCCCTGAACATCATTCCACCCTCTGTTGACTTATCCTTTCATTCTTTCTTTCCACGAATAATTCAGGGAGTTCAGCAACTCATGTGGAAACAATCATCTTCACTGTTATTGATAAAGCTACAGAGATGAGAAAGGTTAGAGACCTAAGCATCTGCCTCTGTAGAAGGCCTCTTTCTGCCCCAAACCAGCTGGGAGACACACGGGCTTCTGAGTGCAGTGTCTTCCTGGTTCACTGGGTGCCCTGTGATGCGCTGGAGCCTCCATGAGGATGCGGATGTGGCAGGGTCAAGATTCAGGCTAGCACTGCGTCATGGGATTAGAACTAAGGACAGGCTCGAGGTCAGGATTAAGGCTGGAGTCAGGGTCTGATGAGATCATCTTTGGTCAGGACTGGAGACCGAGTTGGGGTCAGGATGAGGGATAGGGGTTACAGGCAGGGATGGGATCAGGATCAGAGCTGGTCATGTGGTCAGAATCCCTAGCTGACAGAATCAGGAGGAAAACAGAAATCCAGCATTCCCAGCTCCCCCATCCTTGCCCATAGCTGCCCCCGCTGCCCCCCAGCCACATCACCCTTGCAGGGGCATTTAAGGACCAAACTTTCCACTACCCACAGGCACACCCAGCACTAGTCTTCCCGCCCGGCCTGACCCTCAGGGAGGGACCACAGGCACCCGGCCGTGGAGCGGACTTGAGGTTGCGGGCTGGGGGGAGGAGGAAGTCGCTTGCAACAACCCAGCGATCTACCACTTCCTTTCAGGCGCCTTGAGCCCCTTCACTCTCCTCGACCAGCTATGACTTGCGGTCCACAGAGCCCGGCTCTTCATGGCAGCCCCTGCCACGCTTCCAGCTCAGCCAGATGGTCTTTGTGTCTAGAAAGCCTCCCCAGATGCAGCTAAATGGAGAAGTTTCACAGCAGGGTTGGAATCAGAGTCCTCCTCCAGGCTGGGGGCCCACAGATCCCAGTTTGCCCAGGGCTGTCCTGGTTGACAGGAGTCACCTGGCAGAATTATTAATAGGACCTCCTTTCACTTTCAAAACCGATCAGTCAGCAAATCATCGGGCTGCTCCTCGTATAAGGACCTCCTACCTGGACAAGAATTTGAACCATAAAAACACCACAGAAGGGCTATTACCCATCGTTTCACGACCTGCTCGGTATTTGCACTTAATTTCTCTGATTACTTCGTTGTACCCTGATTTGCTCAGGGGACAACACTGTCACATGGTTTTTGGTGAGACTCAAATGAGATTTTATAGGTAAACTGCCTCACACGGTGTCTGCTGGAATGAGGACTCGGGGAAACGCCTAGGAGATGGGAGGTGAAAAGGGGAAACCAGTTTTGATCCATTTAAGGAGATACCAGCTCAATGAGTTTGGTTTGAATGAGGGGAGGATGTGGTGTTCCTCATCGAGGGAGAGAGCGTGGGTAAGAGCTGCTCTCTGCCTCCCTGGCAGGGAGAGGGTCAGAGGTGGTTCAAGGCCCACCAACCCCTCAGACCACAGGTGGGCGTGGTGGGCCCCCGACTTCAGAACCCCTCCCCACCCTTGGGGAGCCCCGAGGCTGCAAGTGCTCAGGGCTTCAGTTCTGTGGGCCTGGCGTCCGGGCTGAAGGAAATTTGAAAGAAAGGAAGTAGGGAGGGTGAGAAGCGTGAAGGGGGAGGCCCTGGGCCTGCTGGCTCTGGGGCATGAGGCTGAGCTCAGGGTACACGGGGGTCTCCGACTTCCGTCCTGACCCCCCTACACTGCCCTTGACCTCTGTGCAGAGTTTCCATCCTCTCTCTCTCAGAGTTCACACTTCTCCCCTACCACTAACCGCAGCCCACGCAGAGGCTTGTGGGCGGAGAGAGGAGTGGGGGGGTGGTGGGCGGAAAAGCACCAGGCTGCAACACTGAGCCCCCCATGTTGGGGAAAAAGGCCTATAGTTTTCCCCCTCAGCACTCGTGCTGAACCCCCATCTTCTCACAGTGCTCCCCTCATGGGTGAGCCCCCTCCTTCACCGGCCCGGCGTCCCCTCACTGAGCCCCTTCTAGAAGCCCCCTCTCCACAATAGCCCTTCCACCCTCAGTGCTAGCCACATCCTCAGGCAGGCCGCACTCAGGACCTGAGACCCTGAGTAGGCCAGAGCAGGGGGGCCATGGGTCTGCACCTCTCGCTTGGCTGGGACCCTTTTGGTCTCCACTTCCACCTCTTCCTTCATGACTGCCTCTAGCTCCTGGTCACTGAAGGTGGGTCACCTTCAGGGGCTCTTCCCCTGGGCGCTGGCCACACGGCTGGGAAATCCTGCCCCGAGGTCAGATGTGGAGGGCGGCGGTCTGGTCTGGGTGCCCATTTTCAGAGGAACACTGAGGATGGGCTTGTAAGCTGGGATGGGGGAGCCTGGAAACCCTGGGGCTGGGACTGCCTCCAGGCCTGGCCCCTCAGCACCGGGAGGCCTCACAGAGGGGAATTAATAGAGGCAGCAGCAGTACAGGGGAAGCTATGTGAACAGCCAGGACTCCCACGGTAAAAGTAACGACCACCCTGGAGGCATCCACGCCAAGGAGGGGGAGCACCTCTCGGGATACAACGGGTTCCCACCGAGGCATGGGCTGGACTCAGGAACCTCTCTGGCCCCCTCTTCCGCCTTCACACTTCCATGCGGATAACCCACCTCAGCTATCCTCTCCTAGAAGGCCCACATGTAAAATTCCCACGCGCCTGAAGGGTCAGGCAGAAGTAGAAGGAAAGGGAGGGGCTGGTGCAGGGAAAGGAGCTGAGAGCAGGTGACTGAGGCCTCCTCAGGTGGGAGGACAGGGGAGGGAGCACTCGGGAAGCAGCTTATTACCAAAAGGAGCTGAGCTTATAAGAAAATAAAACTACCGGGGGAGTGAGGACTTCCTCTGAGAATTAACTCTTGCCAAGCTGGGGCTGTCCAGAGATGCTCGGCCTGAAAGGAAGTGTGAAGCTGGGCAGGCAGGGCCCGGCTGGCTCCAGGGGCAGAAGTCTTCGAGGCCATGACGCAGAGTCCAAACCATGGAGACCCAGAGGAGGAGCTGGAGGTCACCTCTGGTAGGACCAGCCTGGAGCAGAGCCCAGCTCCCTCTGGCTAAGAGACAGGGTGGGGATAAGTACCTTGTAGGGGGCAGGAAAAGGGGCTGTTCTGGCCAGGAAGAGTGGCGTGGATGGCACGACCTCCAGAGGCATCCGTGGGACGGGTTCTCTTTTACCCACTCACTCACTCGGCCCCTGGGGACGTGCCACCTCTTCTTGGCCTCCCCCACATCACCTTCCACTCACATCCCTCAGCAGTGATGGACTGCTGAGCCTGGGAGGGAAACCTGGGCCCAGAGAGTTGAAATCAGCAAAGCTGAGCCACTCGGCATCCCAGGAGGGCTCCCTGAGATTTGAAGCCTGGCTGTTCAGACTCCAGTCAAAACCAAAAATCCTCTCTTTGGGTTCAACCTCTTGAGGGAGGCTTCTCTACTGGTCTTCTGGGAGGGAGGTGGATTAAGTGAGCCATAAAGGGAGCTACCGTGTGACTTTAGGGGCAAGTTAGGATTCTAGAACAAGTATGTGTATGTGTGTTTTCCGGGTCTGGGCATACAGGCTAGGACAGGCTCTGAGCCCCAGCCACAAGCTAGGGTGGACCCTCTCTGCAGAGGCTCCTAACAGTGAGGAGTCCCACCCATTAGTCCCACAAACTAGGTTCTCACTCCCCAGCTATCACAGCTCCACCCAGGTCTTCACCCCAGGGTGCAGGGGGAGGTGAGGGTACCCCTGACTGACCAGAAGCAGGCAGGAGGGTGAGGAGGCCCAGGGGGTCCCAGAGCCGGGTGTGTGTGTGCTGGAGGCTTGGCTCCTGCCCTCTCCAGGCCTTAGTCCTCCCCACCAATGAAAGGATGGAGTCTGTGTTACACTCCTCATCTCGTGGGGGGAAGGCTTAGGCGGAAGGAGGTTTGTGCTCTATTTCTCAGAAAGTGGGAGAGGGTGAGTTCGGGTGCGGATGTGAGAGGCGCCAGGCTCACTGCTGCCAGGCTGTGTGCACTCTCTCCCTGGCTGCCCAGTGCTGGCCCACGACTAGGCGCCCCACTGACACAGCACCCTTCCTACCTACTGCTGGTTCTCTTTAATGGCAGGATCCCCAAGGGACGCCCCAGCCTAATACGTTCTCATTCCCGGCTTGCTGCTGCATGAACTCAAGGAAATATGTCCTCTCCTAAGTCTCTGCTTTCTCTCTCCTGAGGTAGGAGACAAGGTACCACAATACTGAAAGAGACCATCATCTCCTTCCTCCCTGTCAGGGAGGAGCTGGTTAACCCAACTGGCTGGGCCTTGTTCCTGGGATAGAAAACGAGTCCCAGAGAGACGCAAAACTCATCAGAGGACGCAACATGGCAGCAAAGCTGCCGAGGAAGTCTCTCCCAACCCGACACCTCGACAAGACATAGGCCTGGGTGCCAGAGAAAGCAGAGGGAACCTCCAAGAACCTGAGCATGCCAGAACCTTGCCTCCTTCCCTGTGAAGGACGCAGAGCCACACAAGCAACCCAAAACACAGCCCTGACTACTTGGAAGAGAGGTCCCCTAAACAATGCGGAGGGGGAGGAGTGAACCAAAGAAGGAACCTGGAAAATGCCACCCCCTGGGTTGCAGAGGTTAAGAGGAAGAGGATTATAAAGTGACTTACTGATCATCCCCAACTCTTTTCACCCACGCCATGTCCCGCTCCGACTGGTTGGAGGCTAGATCCTAAGGGAAAGATGGAACAGTCAGACCCCAACCTCACTGGCTGGGACCTCCCTTCTTTACTATTCCCAGGGCTGGTCTGTACTCAGTGAGGAAACCCCTGATCTCTGTAAGAGTTCCTTCTAGCAGCTCCCAGCATTCCACAGGTGCCAGAGCAGGGGCCTGGGGTTGGTGCCCCTGCTTTTACCTGGGCCCGGGTCTCCTGCAGCTGCTTCAGCTCCCCCTGCAGCCGCTCACACTCGGCCTGGAGCTGCTCCTCCCGAAGCTGAGCCCCCCGAGCCTCTCCCTGGGCAGCCTCCAGGGCCTCTTCCAGCCGCCGCCGCTCCAGTTCACTCATACTCGGCGTGGCGCCTGGCCAGCCTGCTGCAGAGGAAAGGACAATGTCACGCTGGAACCAGCTGCTGGGCACCCTCCACCCACTCCCAGATCAACACAAAGTGAAACAGGTGAGAACTGCAGCGTGAGGGTTCCAGGAGAGACAGCCAGAGGGCAGCCACCCCAGCATGACAGATAAACCTCTACTGAGAGCAGAGGGCACTGATGGGCTGAGTTGCTTTTTCTAACCTTCCTGGAGGTCAGGGGAGAGATAAGACCGACTTTGGAAGAGTTTCCCTGGTCAGACTTAGTGGCCTCTCCCAATCACAACCAAAGACAAGCAGGGGGACTCTGGGTGGGGCCGCCCTCTGCTGGCATATATAGGAATTGCAGGAGGAGCCTGTGAATGAAGGATTTAAGGGCAGGATGTCAGTTGGGAGAACCTGGAGTAACAGTCGTGAGGTGAGGGGACAGTTGGTAAGGAGGGATGAGGTGATTATCGTAGAAATTTAAGACAGTATAAGCTGAGTGCGGAAGAACTGATGCTTTTGAACTGTGGTTTTGGAGAAGATTCTTGAGAGTCCCTTGGACTGCAAGGAGATCAAACCAGTCAATCTTAAAGGAAATCAGTACTGAATATTCATTGGAAGGACTGATACTGAAGCTAAAGCTCCAATACTTTGACCACCTGATGCAAAGAGCTGACTCATTAGAAAAGAGCCTGATGCTGGGAAAGACTGAAGGCAGGAGGAGAAGGGGACGACAGAGGATGAGATGGTTGGACGGCATCACTGACTCAATGGACCTAAGTCTTGAGCAAGCTCTGGGAGATAGCGAAGGACAGGGAAGCCTGGTGTACTGCAGTCCATGGTGTCACAAAGAGTCGGATACAACTGAGTAACTGAACTGAACTGACTAGGGTGTTGACTATCAATCTGAAACCCTGGAAGTGTCCAATGGGGTTGAAATGGGGGGCTGGCAGGGGGGACTTTGGAGTATGGAAATCAGGGGTCACCGAGATCTCACCGTGACTCAAGCCGGATCCCCCTCTCAGTGCCAAGTAGTGAAGGTCCAAATCAGCACAGGGCGGGGCAGGGGCAGGTGGGGGGCTCAGGCTGGGGAAGTCTACATCCCGGACGCCTTGCTGCTGCCGCAGCTGCTGCTCCAAACCACAGATCTGCCGCAGGTGGGTCTCCACCAGGGCCCGCTATAGAGGGAGAAAAGGGCGTGAGGATCTGCACCAGACCAGGGCACCCCAATGGGCTCCCTAAACCCAGGACTTCCCCATGTCTGGGTATCCATCACCCCTCTAAACTGAGCAGAGGCCCCAGGTCTCACATCCCAACTCCACTCTCCAAGTGGCCATGAGTACAAGATCCCTCCCATCAACTGCAATGCAGATGTTTCTGGCTACTTGCAAGGTCACAGTTAATGCCTCTTCCCTGTCACTAACACGCAGAAACACTTCTAAAAACACTCAGCCCCCTATCCAAACACTGCCACCCCCTCAAGAGCATAAAAGCTTCCATTCGAATGTGTGGTGTAACTACCCTGGGCTTTGTGTACCTCATCTGTAATATGGGGCTAACCACACCTACCTCTGAGGTCAGTTTGTTACAAGGATTAAAATCAGTAAATATACCTGAAGAGATAAGAATTATGCCTGGCACACAGGTAAATGCCATGTAAGTGTTTGCGATTAAATCAAGGCATTTTTACATGAATGTCCCATAACAGCTCAGCAAGGTTGTTATTATTTGCCTCACTTCTCAGAGGCAGGACAGAAGCTAAGTGACTTGACCCAGGTCATAGCTAGGAGTCAGTAAGAGACCATGTCTCCTGACTGACACCTGCCCACTTGCTGACCGGCATGGCCATACCGTGACTTAGAATCACACACAGGCCAGGGCCCATCCCAGCAATCACAAACACTTCCAGTCCCCTCTGCCCCCACCCATACAGCCTTCCAGCGCAGTGCTACAGGCATAGGGTCAACCCAGCATGAGACCCAAACATACACACAGACTCACAGTGTTCTACAGGGCCACTCGCATAGTCATCTGTCACTGCAGAGTCAGGATGTACACAGAGTTGCTCACAACTTGCATGACACACACAAGCCCACTCACCGGACGTGGACACTCACAGACAGACATGAACACGCCGAGTGCGTACCACAAGCACATAGCCAAGGTCACACCCTCAAGCACCCAGGCTCCCGGGACCTCACCATCTCTCCCAGCTCCGTCTCCAGGTCATTCTTCTCCACGCAGAGCTTCTCGTAAGCCTGGATCATCTCCCCAAGCTGTTCTTCCTGCTCCTTGTTTTTCTGCAACTGGATGAGGCCCAGAGAGGGGAGAGGGCAGCCACAGTCAGGCCCACCTTGACTTGGGGGCAGAGCAGCACCCTGTGCCTCCCACCCCCACCGCCAGCACCCAGTGGAGGGGCAGGAGGAGTTGAAGCTGGTCCTGTGGAGGGCCATGGCCATCTCTGATCAAAGAGAGGGAAGGCCAGAGGCTGGGGGTGGGGATTATCAGAGGGGGATTGGAGCAAAACCTCAGGGAGGGCTCACCTCATGCTGGAACTGGTTGAGCCGTTGCTGCAGGCTGACTTTCTCCACCTCCAGCAGGGAACCATCCTTGATCTCATATAGAGAGAAACCATGCTCCTCCCCAAAGTCACTGATCAGTGGGTACTGCAAATGAGGTAGGCCCTCAGAAGAGCTTCAGCCTAGCTGTGTCCCCATCCCACAGCCTGGCTCAGAGTTCTAGCCTCTCCCTCCCAGCTCTGATGGGATCTGTTCATCCCGATTCCCACGGCCCAGAAGGCGTCTCCCACAAACCAGATCTTTTTAGATCTAAGGTCTGGTGTTCCTAAGAGGAATCCTCCTGATCCCTTCCTGATTGGTGCTGGGCTCTCCAGAGTCCCCATCCATCCAGAGCAGCCACAACCCTCATGAGGGATCCTCGAGTGCCCCATACCCCTCTTTCGGATCCCTGGAGTCTCTGCTGGATCTCCAGCAGCCCCCTCCCCTGCCACACACACAGTCAGACCCCCATCACCCCCAGGTTCTGACCTTAATCTCGTAGACTTTGAGACGGCGGCGGAGGGTGGCATTCTCCCTCTCCAGGCCCCCCAGCCTCTCCTTGATGTCTCCATAGGCCGTGATCAGGGCAAAGTGGGAGGCAGAGCACATGTCCTCCCCCAGCGAGGGGTCTCCAGGGGCATCCAGCCACACCTCACTGGGCCCCAGGGCCTCCTGGGTCAGGATGCTGATGTCATCCTCAAACATGGACTCCATGGCAAGGGCCTGGGCCTCGGCCCGCCCTGGGCCTCCTGGGAGAGCAGGAGCAACGGTGGGGAGGGGGGCCCAGAGCTTGTCCCAACACCCCTTGTCCTGGCCTGAGGAGCTCTGTGGCCAGCTGAGATGCAACCTGTGTCTCACAGTTCCCTCCCAGCCCCATCTTCCCTTCTCTGCTGCCCTGGGGAAGGGGCTGGGACCAGAGGCAAGTAAGACTTCCGGGGGACAGGGGGAGCGGTGACAAATAGGGACAAGTAAGCGAAGCCAGAAGCAGAGAAGGACTCTTTCCGGAACCCAGGGAGACCTGTGGACAGGAGAGCGCTGCCTTCCCAGCACAGGGGGCCCAGATGAGGCCTGCCTTGACTGACTTCTCAGACCCCTCCCCACCCCAGGCCTCACCTCCCCAAATACCTCTCTGACAAGCTCCTCATGCCCAGCCTCGGCACCCTGGCTCCTCCCTAAGGAAGGCCCAGGGCTTCTGGGAGGGTCAGCCCCACCACTGTCGGCACATCCTCTGCTGGGCCCCCGCCCAACTTCCCAGCTTCCTCCTGTAGGATCCCAGAGTTCAGGAAAAGGAAGCGCCTCCCCAACTCACACTGGGTTTGTGGCAACCCTCCAGGCCCTCCTCACCCCTGACCTGGGACCCACAGGAAGTCCTCGGCTGAGTGTCTGAGGGAACACAGAAGGGAAGGGGGCTCTGGGAGAGGGCCGCCAGGCTCAGGTGAAGAGGGCAGACAAAGAATTCCTAAGCCCGGCCTGTGTGCCAGCACACAGGGAAGTGGGGAGCCCTGGGAGGGGGCAGGAATGACTCAGGGCTCCCGAAAGAGTAGGCGAGGGGGTGCGTGTGTACTTCTCCTGGCCCTGTTTATGAATGTGTGTCTGTGGCTGGCATGTGTGGGGGGAGTGTGTGTGTCTGTGAATGAGTGTAGGTGTGTCATAGTCAATGAGCGCCTTAAGCGGGGATGCAGGCGGGGGTCGGATGGAGGGGGAAGTGACCGGGAGGCCGTGAGTGTTTGTGTGTGCGTGTGTGCACGCGTGCGTGAGCGTGTGTGAAGGGTGGGCACGTTCGGGGCCGTGTGTCACGTGAGGCACTATGGGAATGTCCGAGGTGTGCGCGCGCGCCGGAGCATGTGTGCGCGTAAGAGAGGGGGCTCCCGAGGTGTGAGTTGCGGCAGTGGGGTCCGCGACCTCCCAAAGCCCGGCAGCAAAAGCCTTGGGTGGAGAGGACTCGGGCCCAGGCCCCAACACCGCCCCGCATTAAGTGCCAGGGAAACGCGTGTGACCGGGTCTGAGTAAGAAGTGTGTGCGCGTGTTTGTAGGGCTGGCCCCACCTTTAACCCTCTCCTCTCCAAGCCTATTCCCCTCTCCCCCAGCTCCGCTCACCAGCGCTCACCACACCCCCGACCCCCGGCCCGCCACCTCGAGCCCAACCCCACCAGTTGGGGCTCTGCCGCTAGGGCGATCGCGACCCGCGTTTGCTTCCTCTGCATTCTTTCCCTACGGCCCAGCGGCCCCGCGCCAGCGCGACGACAGGCGGATGGGGAAGGGGTGCCTCCTCGGCCCGGGCCCCTTCTGCGGCCCCTTTAAGAGCCGCCCTTTAAACCCCTTTAGCTCGGCCGACAGAAATTGTCGCCCCTCCCCTCTCAGAGGCCGAGACCAGGCAGCCCCCTCCCCCACTGCCGCCGAGCCCCGGGCCCCTAGTTCACCTCCCGGGGCCGGGGAAGGGGCTCCGGACGCGGTGCGGCCTGAGAAGCGGCGGAGGAGGGGGGAAAAGGGGAATGCGAACGGCCGACGCCGGACCCTTCCCCTCCCCGCTACCCTGGACCAGCTGCGGGCCAACCTCCTCTCCAGCCCACCCCGCGACCCCCGGGGCCGACCCTAGGCGCCGCTCCCCTCCCCCCGCCCAGCCCTGCCGGGACTCACAGCTGCTGCCGGTTCCTGCTGGTAATCGCAGCTTACCCCCTCCGCCTGCTCCCTCCCCAGACGGGCACCGGTGCCCCCACCCCCCTGGCACCGCGCTCCGCTCTCGCCCTGTCGCCGCCGCCGGGTCTCTCCCCACCCCCCACCCCTCCCCCCAGCCCCCCTCCCTCGCTCCCGCCCCGCTCCTCCTCCGCCGCCGCCGCCGCCTCCTCCTCCCCGGCTGCTCCGGGTTTCTCTGGCTGGGAAGGCGCCACGGACCCCGCCGCGGCCACCACCACGTGGCGAGGGGCGGCCGGCCCCCGCCGTGCGGCCCAGCCTGGCTGCGCGCCCGGCGCCCACCGGCTCCCTGCCGCGCGGCCCGCGCTCCGCGCCCCCTCCCCGACGCCTCCCCACGCAGTGTGGCGTGGCGGGTGTATGGGGGCGTCTGCGGACAGCGTAGGGACTTGGGTGGTGCTTTGGGATTTGCTTTGAGGATGTATATTTTAGGGGAAAGTGAAATTCTTTATTGGATTGTTTTGGTCTTTGCTCTTTTGAGAAGGAAAACATTAGACCTACTCTTCATTGCTCTTGGGGGAAGGGGCATTGCTTTGATAATAAATACAGTAACTTTGAAAATGAGAATGAACCGAGGAGATAAAAGTTCATTAGGAAGGAGAACAGCTTCCCTCTCTCCCACACAACCCCCTCCCCCAACACACAGAGGCACCCACAGGCCAGCGAAATGAACAAACAGATTTCACCCTTTCCACAAAGAGTATTTGAGCACCTGCCAAACTGCTGGGCAGGAGTCACAAGTTTTTGTCCCTTTCCCACTGTGTGACCTTAGGCAAATTACTTAACCCCTCTGAATTAAATTGGAGATAATTCCTGACCTGGGCAACTGTAGAAGAGGAATGGGGATAGGAACTCAAGGTGATCTGTGACTCTTCTCCTCCGGGCTGTTAAAGTCTTTTTGGTTATTCTCTGATGGATTAAAAAACGTGGGCAGAGGCATGGTCAGCCTAGCTGCAGTAGGGAATGATCCGGGAAATTCTGGAGGACTCTGGCTAACTCCTGACAAGCCAACCCTGGAAGCGGGGTATAGGGTAAGTCAGGGGCTTTGGGTGGGTTCAGCATTTAGCTTGAAGCCTTACATCTGGAGGGAAGGTTCAGGCTGCTGGGAACCTGAGCCTACCTTTTTGGCTACTGGAGGAAGGAGTGGTGAATGTGGAAAGGACGGGAAAAAAGGTTTCTTGCTTGTTTTGAGAAGCAGCAGCAGCAGCTTCCATTTTGCCCCACTGTAGGGAGAAGAGAGGGCTGAAGGGTGAACTCCTCCCAGAAGAGCCAGCAGAGGCTCTGTACTCCTTCCTTTCAAAAAAGGGGATTCTCACCGGCTTCCTACCTCCTCCTTTTCCTGCTGTTTTCCCTTCCAGTCTCTCCTGCTAGCCTTTTACAGTCCACAACACTGGGTTTTTCTGAACCATGTGGGACAAGCCACCTGCCCTTTAGATATGAAGGCTACCCAGCTGGGACATCTGTCACCCCACTAATCCAGAGGGCTAGGCAGGTGTCATCTTCCTTAAGACTGCACAGGTTCTCTTTCAAAACTCTTAGAGGACCAGGCAAAAGACTGGAGGCTGGACTTAAAAGTTAGTGGGGTTCCCTGAGGTCTTAATGAGCATGGACTGGGCCATCAGCTGGACCTGAAACTGACTGGCAGACCTCCTCTCACTGGAAAGGGTAATGGTCCCAAGATAGTCTAAGCACATACTCTACAGGATTAGTTGTCAGCTCCTGATGCTTCTGGGCTGGTCAGGGTTCAGGCCTGAGTCAGCTGGCAGGGCCAGCTGGGTGATTTATTTGGGGTTCTAAGCAGTTGGTAGCAAAAGCCCAACAGAGATTATGCCTGGTTCAGGTGCCCCCAAAATACCTCCTTGAAATCTAGACCTGATTTCATAGCATTCCCCCATTTCTGGTTCTGTTTGTATTGGACAGACTTTGAGAACAGGGACTGCATTTTACCCATCTGTATCCCCAGCTGCCCTGATAGTACTTGCTCACTCTACACTTATTTAACAAGGATTTCCTGAACACCTGTTGTCTCTCCTACCCTCATGGAGCTTATATTCTAGGAGTCAGATGGGGAAAAAATTTTTACTAACTGAAACAATTATAGATTGTGATAAAGAGTCAGAAGACAAAAGGGGCAACAATAAAGAATAATTTTTTTGGAGGGTGGGAATCTGCTTTAGATAAAGTAGTCAGAGAAGGTCCTCTGATGAGGTAATGTTTAAGCTAAAATTTAAAGGGTAGGAAGGAGTGTTCCTGGTTGAATAAGTGGGTGAAGTTGTGTGTCTTTTGGATGTTACCTCTCTCACCTGAGAAAACTAGCAATTGGTCTGAATCCCTTCTAAGAACCCATATTATCAGGGTTCATCATGATAGAGACAGAAAAAGGTAAAACCCAAGGTCCTGGGGAAAGTGGGGGGTAAGTGAGAGGAAAGGAGGGAATGTGGTGGATGGCTGAGTTACTGCTGGGAGAGACAGAAGCAGGGCCCGTCACCCCGACATGTTTTCTCCTTGGAAATCACTGGGGTGGGGACTGTCTCCCACTCCCAGGACTCTCGCTCTGGAGAAACATTATCTTTCCTGTCCCATTCTTGCCTGAAATGGAGGAGGTGGTGTTTGATTCAAAAGATTGAATCAAAATAAAATGCAGATGACTCAAATAGAATCAGGCAGGCAGAAAAATTGATTAGACACATGTGACAATGCTGGATTCAGTTGCCACCTTAACCCTCCCATTCTAGACCCTAGAAAATTAGGGTTTGCTGCAGAACCATCCTGGGATTCCAACTGTAGTTGATAGTCTTCCATCATATCAGAGGTTTGCACAGTGGTGGCAAGACTCATTCCTTCCCCAGATCCCCCAGTTTCTGTGGAGGTAATGTACATCCTCCAATCAAATCTGCAAGGTTTGGGTGCAAAGTTTACAACTATTTGTGCTTCATATTTTTCACAACTATGTGTATTTCTGCTATGTCCCAATTAAAAATTAGTCTATAGGCATAGCTTGTTTTATTGTGCTTCACTTTATTGCACTTCCCAGATACTGTTGTTCACAAATTGGAAGTTTGTGGCAACCCTGCATCGATCAAGTGTATTGGCACCAACTTTCCAATAGCATTATTTTTAAATGAAGGTTCGTACATTTTTTTTTCAGACATATTGCTGTTGCACACTTAATAGACTACAGTATAATATAACTTTTACGCACAGGGGAAACCAAAAAATTGGTATGACTTGCTTTATCAAGATAGTCTCTTTTCGGGATGGTCTATAACAGAATTCACAGTATCTTTGAGGTATACCTCTGCTGAATTTTTGAATACTATGTGCTGTCCAGCAGATGTGAGCTCCATGGGAAGGAGGTTTTATTTGCTACATTCACCACTGTATCCCTGGAGCTTGGCACATAATTCGGTGATAGTTATTGATCAGTTAATTTAATTAATGTATGTGTTGAGATCCTGTGCTTAGAACTTTCTATTTTCCTTCATTGAGACCCCTATTTTGCAGACGAGGAGTCTCCTGGTCAGAAAAGAAGAATTTGCACAAGGTTATACTCTAAGGATTTAGACTATTTTGAAGGGCAGGGCTCAGAAAATAGGAGGCATTGCTCATTGCAATGAAGAGCCAATTCACAGGAAGCCATTTCTTAATTATTTTCTTCAGGATGGTGACAGGCTGCCCTTCTGCATCCAGAGCTCAGGCCTGGCTCCAAAGCTGAGATGTACTTTGCTTCTAAACAAGAAGGTATGTTTCATACAAAGAGTTAAGCTCAGGAACTTATGGCCTAGGAGCACCTGGGAGAGGGAACAGCTCAGGTCTCCTACCCGTGCTGCACTGCCCAGGACTGGCTGATGGCACATGGGTAATTCAGAGGTGGAGTGTACCTTTGGGCCACCAGGCACCAGCATCCACCCTGCCCCCCCAGTCCTGGTTCCCCAAAGCTTTTAGCTCAGAGGGAAAGTGAAGCAGAACAGGGAGAAGATTCAAACTCCAGCTGGGAGTAAAGTTGGCTTTAGGGAGTATGTCACACACCTGCCCCCTCTATCCTTAGGAGTTTGACAGTTGACAAAATGTTCACAGTGGACCTCATAGAATCCAGGCAAAGTGACTTCATCATTTAATTCCCAAACCCCTTCGTCCATGTCTCTCCCTGCTCGTTACCTGTAAGCTCGCTGGGAGCAGCGGCTCATCTGCTCACCCGAGTCACGCACAGCACAGCCTGCAGCAGTTCAGTGGGACGAGCACAGCGCGCGGAGGCAGCACTGCTTCGCTTACCAGTGTCTTGGAGCAAGGTTCTTGCCCCTCCTGCACTTCTCTTTTCTCATCTGTGAACTGGGACTAAAATGGTCTTTGTTATAGGGCTGATGAGGGTTACTTGTATTAGTCTATTTAAGATGCCCGGCATCTTGTTAAGTGCGTAAAATGAACACTATATGACCATTGACTAATCCTGCCCCCATTCCTCCAATTAACCCAAGGTGAAGAGGCTAGCCTGAAGTCATCCAGCAAATGCGAGGGTAAGAGCTAGGAACCCAAGTCTCTGCCATTCCCAGGTTTCTGAATGCTCTGTCCTTCAAAGGCTGTGATGCCATTTCAGAGACTCCCTCAACTGTACTAGCATGTCATTAGTTCAACAAATATTTATAAAGGTCTACTGTAACTTCAGACACTATCCTAGGCTGAGCAAAGACAGTCAAGGTCACCAAATTTGGGAGCCTTCATTATAGTTGGCAAATCTGGCAATAAATAAGCAAATGTACCTTTAGATAGTGCTGTGAAGGAAATGGATGGCATATCTTAAATACATACAGTATGGATCCTTGTTTTGTATCACCAAAATGGACACTTATCTGTCTAGGACAAATAAGAGAAAAAGCTTGGGTTTTGGTATCTGACTGACCTGGGTTTGAACTCTAGCTCCATTGTGACCTTGGTCTGATAAATTACCCTTTCTGCCCCTCATGCCTGTGTATTCTCCCATACAGCATTCTGCTAAGGTTCTGAGAATTAAGGTATAATAAAACATAAAGTCTTCTCAGCGTTTAGTTTTTCACATCAGGGAGGTCAGGCTGGAATCCTTGATGAGGCCAGGTGCAGCTCTAACCCTGTACTCTTTCGTCCTTCCTCGGTGTTAGTTGAGGAGGGAGTTAAATAGGAATGGGGAATTATCTGGAGGACTGTTGGGAAAAACCTTCTTAGGGAAAGCAGCTCCTCCTTATCATTTGATAATGAACAGATACCATTCTTTCCTCGAAGTATACTTTCAATGGAGAAATGTTCTTGCCATCACTCAATATTTAATGCAGTCTAGTAAGAACTACAAGTTACCCTCTATAACCCAGTAATCTCTCAAAGTTGGGTACAGAAAAAAAATATTAGAACTCCTACTTATATTTATTTTTCATATAATTGCTTTTTAATATCTATTTTTGTGTCTTATGATTACACAATATATGGGGTACAGTAGTACAGGTATATAATTTATCAACACATAGGGGTATGCATGATCAAAAATTTCTTACTGACGGGTGTGCAATCAGAAATGGTGAAAGGCCACATGGAGGCTAAAGTAGGAAAATGAAGGTCAGCCCTCATTTTACTTGCCCAACATAAAGTAAGAAAGTGCATTTTTCCATAAAGTAGCCTGCAGGCATCTCACTGCACTAATAAACAGCAGGATGAAAGAAAGGACCGTTTCTTAATCTCAAGTTAGTGTTCTTTCCTCTACAAGTTTCGGGCCTGGGGGGGGGGGGCAGAGGTGGGGAAAGAGTGTGAGTAGAAATTAAGTACACGCTGCAAACTAAAAAATCCAACTTTTGGATAAGCCATTACAGACCAAATCATTAGCCTGAAAAATATGCACAAGACAGGAGTCTCCAGCAGTTTCAGATTTCTCTGGACAGGAAACCTCCTCCACGTAGTTCTCACTGCCTCACTTGTAGGAAATTGTTTCTTACTCATTTCCCATTGTACTACAGCAGAGCTTGTCCTTAGATGTGTCCTTCCTCTCCCCAACTCACACATCTATCACCATACATACCAGCTTCTTTCAAACAGCTCATTTCACCTCCAAGAAGGTGACACCATCTAGAACCAAAAATGAAGCGGCAAAATGTTGAAAATAAAAATAAAGCGGACTTTATTTAGAAGATAAAGGTGGTGGTATCAGTTTTGGTTAATAAAGTTGGGCTCAAGTGTTTTAACAGGTCTTTTACTGCCATCACAGACTGGCATGCCAAGGGCATTCTGAATGCCAATTACAGATTGAAGTTGTTTCAAAATCCAAGATGCTATCAAAAGCTGATGGAGTTTGAATTTTTCTTAAAGTTGGACTAACACACTTTTATATAAGAGTGACTAGATTACTTGGTTCTGAAAATGAAAATACTACACTGAGCAATTCCCCTCCTCCACAAGTCCCTAAGGCAATGTTGCAGTTGCCTCTGACAGCCAAAATCTCAACATTTCAACAGAAGGGAGCTGGGAGGAACTGGGAAAATGAAAAGCAAAATTAATGTAATTGTAATCAATATAGGCAGCTGCCACTTGTGGCAAACCAAAGCCTAGTCTGATGCCTGTTTTCTTCACATTTCACTGACATCTTACCAGACGGTAATGACATTCTTGAAGGAATGTGCCAAGACTAGAGTGGGGAAGGCCCAGACAGTGAGTGGACAGAATGCATTTTGCATCCAGTTGCCTTAGGTGGTACAGTTGATTAAGGACAAATACCCAGTGGGAAGACCCACTAGCCAAAGGTAACTAGAAAAGAGGAGGATAATAAATGCATAACCAGTGCAAAGAAAACTGCGAGGCACCAAGACCACAAACCAGCCAGCCCACTTTCCTCCTCTCCATCACTGAACGGTCTGGGAGAAAGCATTAGGAACAGCACTTGTCAACTGCTTCCCTGGAACAAAACATGACAAAACACACGGAAGGTTTTGTTTTCATTATGGTTCTCGGTGTACTTTATTCTCCTGCTGTCTAGCTAAGCAGCCCACACAGGACAGAAATGGGTAGCACTGAGGAATGATCAGATTTTTTTTCTCCCCAATATTCCTGCCCCCTCCCTAAGCCCTGACCAACGCTTATCAGGAATGGTTAGTATATCATCCTTTCCCTCAAGGAACAACTAAAATTTAAACAAGGCATTAGAAAGCCAGGTCTCTTCATAGGGCTTAGGAGCTGGTGTGAGCTCTCTATTCACAATGGAGCGTCTTTCCTTCAAACACCTGGATTTTTTTTTTTTTTTTTTGTACACTGGTTCATAGATCGGCACTTGACTTTGAACCTGGCACCAAAAGGCACAATATCTGATACCCTGTACAAGAGCTATTAGAGATGCTGCCATATGGATGGGCAAAACTGAGCCAATCCCACTTATGAATGGAAGGCCTGAACAGGGAGTTGGCAAAGAGAAAAAAATGTAAGCCCATATTTTTTGCTAGAATGGAAGTAAAAGTGGGAAGTTAAGGTCTTATTTTTTAATCCTCCAAATACCAGGAAGCAATTTAAAATCTTCCGTGGTGCTTTTGAAAGCAGCATATTCAAAATGCCAGCAAAAACTCCTAATAATTGCAAAACCAAAAGGGGATCAAAGCTCACTGACATCCCTCCTTATTGCTGAAAGAGGCTAAAACCAAAATTCAAGGTGCCCTGTTCCCTTGTAAAAGGGAAAATAATTGATTTATCGTTATCATAGCACATCACACTTTAAACAAAAATATTAAAGCGTGTGACCAGGGGAATGTTTTGACACCATTTTATTCATCTTCAACTTCAGTGGAAAAATATAACCTTTTCAAGTGCCATTTTCATCACAAGAGTTCTAATGTATATATGTGTGTGTGTGTATACACACATACACATACATATGTATTCTTTTGATCACTTGGTTTTGAAGTGCAGCAAGAGACCAATACCTCATTATAATCAATCAAATAAATGAGAACAGAAGGCCAAGCAGTTTCCAAATGGTTATTTTATCAGATTGTTTATAAACATTAAATTTATCCTTGTTTGCAATCCAAAATAGTTACCTGAAGTTTGCTGTTTGTGTGTGTTTTGTTTTTAGTATATGTTTTCTAAACTCTTTGGCACAATTTTCTGGGGGCGTTTCAGACTGCCACAATACATGTCAGGAGAGAACTTTTCTTTTGTGTTGCCAATTCTGAGCATTTAAATTTTGGTTTGTTTGGGTTGTGGCTTTCTTTTGAAGTCTGCATTCTTTATTTGTAACAATGTATTTTTATTTTTTCTATATCCTCTAACTCCAGAGTTTTTTTTTTTCTCCCCCCACCCCCCCCCCACTTCTACATTCACAGTTGAACCATATTATTAGGAAAGGCGCCTTGATGAAAAGATCAGGATGGGAGCTCTGACCATTCGTCAGTGTTTTCCCTAAAATTTAAAAAAAAAGAAAAAGAAAAAAAAAAAACCCAAAAACAAAACCTAAAGAGCGTCTTTCCTTTTTTTTTTCTTCTCTTACATCTCTTGTGCTGCATCAGTAGACCGAACTTCAGTTAGTTTTATGAAATGCAACATCTAACCCCTTTTTTTTTTCTGGGAAAAAGAAACTGCAATGACTTGAAGTTGAGAATGTGGATACCGCCTCATTCACACACATTCATTCTCAGACTGTAGAGAGTCCCTCACCCTCCTTTTAGCCGGCACGCATACAGTACCAGTACCATGTGGCAAAGGTACACCAAAGGTGGGCTTGAGACTCAGGCTCCATCTTTCTCATCAGTAGCAAAGGCCAGGCTGCCTTTTACAACAAAGCACCACAGCTGAACCCAGTCCCTCCTCCTCGCCCAAACTAGTCATTCCACTCGGCACCGGCCAAAAGACAGAAAAGCTAGTTCTAGCCTCTCCTGGGAAGAGAGAGCTTCCTTTTTTATAAGCAAGTAAATCCACTGTTTTTCTCTTTTCCAAGATGGCCGACGTTATGGATTTCTACGAAGTCAGTGCTTACTTAGCTCACTAACAGCACTGCTGTTGGTGGCTGCAGCTGCTGCTGTGGCAGGATTTTCAATATGGTGTGTTTTCAAGCCTCACTCACTCATTCTCTCATTCCCAAACATTCAGCATCCGTGCACACTCCTCACTTCCGGGTTTTTCAAAAGATTGGAGATTTCCAGTGGGGGTCTCAGGTTATCATCCCAATGGTAACAGATCTAAAAACAGATGGAGAAAAGGTCAATTTTTGAGATCGCATATAGCCAATAGAGCCAAACATCTCACTGATTCCTACAATTAAGTGCTCAAAGACATGAAGTGAATTTGTCAACTTTTCAAGGACTGATTATTTTTATTAGTTCCCTATATGCCATCTACCTGCTTTCATTAGCACTTACAAAGGGTGGGAAACTATAAAGATTAAACTCAAAATGGCCAATTTTACTGAGATATGTGCGTGTGTGCTAAGTCACTTCAGTTGTGTCCGACTCTGTGTGACCCCATGGACTGTAGCCCACCAGGCTACTCTGTCCATGGAATTCTCCAGGCAAGAATACTGGAGTGGGTTGCCATGCCCTCCTCCAGGGGATCTTCCCAACTTAGGGATCGAACCCACATCCTTAGTGTCTCCTGCATTGGCAGGTGGGTTCTTTACCACTAGTGCCACCTGGGAAGCCCTGAGATCTGTGGTGTAAGTGAGAGAAAAACAAAGCTACATTTCAAAGCAGACGTCAGATAACTCCAACTTTGGGTATCTTTTGTAAAATAAAGCCTTGTCTAAAAGCACTTCAGTAAAGAAAGAAAAGAACATGAGGAAAGAAATAGAGAGCAGGGAAAGATTTATGGGAAAAGGCCATTATCGGTAACTTTATTAAGGTTCCAAAATGATTTGGGGACTTCACTGAATTCTAGTCATGTAAATTCTGTCCTTTATCACCAAATACTTGGCTCAAGGAAAGATGGGCTGCCTGACCCTTCCACTAGTACAAAGCTGAGGAACAAAGTCCTGGCTCAGAAGCACTTATATGGGAAATAGTACAAAACACCAAAAGAAAGCCCTTGTCAGAAAAATCTAAAGGAAATGTACCTCCTCCCCAAGAAAGCAGAAGAAAGGGCAGTGGAAACAAGCTCTTACCAAGCTTGGTTCTTCAGTTTCCTCAGTTCTTTTGTTGCCCATGTAGCAAGGGTTTTTGCTTTGTTAGTCTTCGATCTCCGTCCTTCAGTTAACAGTTCATGGATCATTGGCCTAGCTTCTACTAATTTCAGTACATCCTTCCCAAATGCTGTACACAAGTCCCTGTGCAAAATAAATACACCTGAAAGTGAGCTCCTGGCCTCACAACAAGAGCACGTTCAGAACCTCCAAACCTACAGCTAAGCTAGCTATAGGCTTCTTGGTATTTACCTACTTTTTAAAGCCAGAAGAAATTTTCAATATAAGTAAGTCTAACACCTGCCCTCAACAGATTACAAAAATGAGATGTAAAAAAAAATAGAATGACCTTACCCAAGGTTCCACAGCTAATTCATGGTAAAATAAGAACTAGACTCCAAGTCTTTGAGCTCCTCAAAACCAATGTTCTGTCTTCTAATGATGCCTCAGAAACCCTCAGTAGAGAAGGCCAAACAGAGGTAATTTGTTGACCAACATCAGAATATGAGATGGACATACATCTGATGTTGCTTCTATACTTCTTTGAGAGCTCACTTCTTAAGAGTTTGGTGGGAGAAATTAGAAATCTGGAGGGTCTGGAATGAGATTAGAGCTAAGTCCGAAATGAATTATCACCTAAGAACTCAAAACAGGGTAAGATGTGGTCTATTAAAGAAAGAAGTCCCCTCTGTGCCAAAAAAGGTGGGTAATTACCATCCAGGCTACTCTCAACATTCTTTACAACACGTCTTCTCATGTTCTGTGAGAAGTTCCATTCAGCTATCAGAAGCAGAGCATAACCTACCCGATCAGGCCGGCAGCACAAGCTACTACTCCGTCTGTATGATCCTCATCTCCAGCAATGTGGTCAATGAAAGACAGAATAAATTCTACTCGGGGCTGTACCAGCATCACATCCGCTATAAAAGAAAGAGAAGGTCTAATGAGGTTGCCCTCCAGCTGGCAGACATACACCCTGTTTGAAAATTCCCAAATACCCGACCCCCATCATGGAGGCTTCGGTCCAGAGAACTAGTCATACACAGTGACACCAAACTATTTTTCCTCATTCTTCAAGTCAACAGAAGAGGTAGATACTCCTTAACAAACAGAAGTATGTATATATATATGTAGTAGGACAAATGCAAAAAGCCTATGATATCAGAAGTGTGAAGTACAATATTTCCCCAGTCAATAACAAAAAACATCAGGTGACAGAGGAAATCTAATCCCCCAATCCTTCAATTCAGATGACTGGATGGGGGGAGGGGCAGCACATCTCAAGAACTCCCACTTGGGGTTGGTACACATGCACCAGCATCAACAGCCTTGCTAGATTCCATCCCTTGCAATGATCAAGTTGTTAAACAACACAGCTGAAGACGCAGTGGTCAGAAATAATAAAGTCTATAACCTCCCCCCAAAGCTACTCCCTTCAGTAGAGCACTATTCCTCCTCCCCTTCTTTTAAGCAGTAAGTGCTAGTTTACATGTAAGCCATGCAATGAACACAGAGTCCATCTGGCTAAGTGCACACTAGACTAAGTCAACTGGAATGTATACTCAACGGTGTACGTTCTCCTGGTCTCCCTTCAATCCCTGGACAATTCCAGTATAGGCTTCCAAGCAGCCTTCCCGTAGCTCATTAAGATAATCCACCATGTCATAGTCTGACTGCAAGAGAAAAAGAACAGAATCACTGTATTTGATGGCCTTTGGTTGTGCATTTGTCAAAAATCCCGCTCCTCCAATCAGGGCTGGACTTAAAGATACCTTTAAGCTTACCTTGTCCACTTGGGCCTGGGAGGCCTGCTGAAGAGTATTCAAAACAACCTCTAGGTATTTTTTAAACTCTCCACCAATAGCAAGGGCAATATCACCAAACACTGACAGAATCTGTGGCTTCACAGACCTGTGGACATTTTCATTCTGACAAGGAGGAAAAAAAAAAAAGTTCTGTCCAAAGACTCAAAGAGCTTTTTTTTAACAATAAGCAACTAATATATTGGGTATAGACTCAATATATTGGTTATAGACCTGTAAGTGACATACACAAAAATCAGCAGTGGTCATCTCTAGATAGAGGGAGAGATTATAATATTTACTTTTCCTTTGCACTTTACAGGTTCCCACCAGTGCCTCTCAGGTTCCATACATTGAGCATGCATTCCTTTATTTCCTTAGGTAAGAATCATCTTGTAAAAATGAGCAATTCCCTTCATAAGCCCACAGCCAACATTCTGGAACATACAAACTCTCTGTCACGGATCTTGATGTTTAATCATCTTTCTAAGATTCTGTGTGTAGACACTCACCCCCAAGTTCTCCAGTAAGAGCTGCATCACCTCATCACAGAAAGGTAAGATGTTGGATTGCAGGGCGCGGCATAAATCCCCCACTAAGCCCACAGCTGCCAAACAAACCTGCAAAGAATCAAGCTGATCATCTCTGGCACAGAAAAGCCTGCCTGCAGGGGTAAGGCGTGATCTCTACCTAGCTACTGATCCTCTACCACATGAACCTAGAGCCAAAGCAGCAAAGACCCTTCTTCCCTGAGCTTAGTTCATTTTAACAACCAACATGGCAGAAAGAGAACTAGGATTATTTAAACTACCATTAAGAAAGGACAGAAAAGACAATATTCACCAAGGATGGTGGTGGCAGAGACAGATGGTTTATTGAAAACAAAACAAAACCTTTCTGAGGGTGCTACTCTAGTGTGTCTAATATCCAGTTTGTTACTGACTACTTTTAGTTCAGACACTTATGGCAACAAAGTAGCTCAACCCTGATACATGGGGAAGCACCACCTGGGTTACAGGATCCAGATTTCTGTACTATAATGCCTACCAGGTATAAATGAGGACATAAACATATTATTTTTGAAAAGCATAGCTTACCTGGTACTCAGCGTAATTTTTTAATCCAATGCCCAGGAAGGGTTTAAAGGCCTCCATGTACTTTAGGAATTCACCACCCAACACTGTAAAAAAAAAAACAAACCATCTATTAGCACCACAGGATCACAGAAGTGAGCAAAAATAACCATCTTAGCTCTCCCAAAATGTACGCACCCCAGTCAAAAGGCAGGGTAAAATGAGAGTTAAATACCAATTTTATCATAAAGACATTACTGCTGTCTTGGACAAGCCAAATTCATAACTGCTGGAGATAATGCCAAATCTCCAGAGTGGGATTTCACTCTGGTTGAAACTACCAAGTGGTATGGCTCTCAAGGAATGTCAAGGTTCATTACGAATTGGCTGATGTAGTCATACTGACTTCCACTTCTTCATCTGATTGTAACATGAACTCTTGTTTTTCTGGCCTTACCATGTGGCTTGTGGGATTTCAGTTCCCTGACCAAGGACTGAACATGGGCCATAGCAGTGAAAGCACCAAATCCTAACCACTAGGCCATGAGGGGTTCCCAGAAGCCAGCTTAATAAAACAGGATCTTTAAGCAGTTTCATCAAGGACTTATTTAAGAAGCCAGTCAAGAAAAGCTACCTGGGTTTCATATTCAATTCAGCTACTCTGGGAACCAAAATTAACTTCTGTGCCCTGCCAGGGTGGCCACAAGGTGCCAGACCAGTTGGACATAGGCTCCTTATGCTAGAAATGAGTCTGCCTTAATAATACACCTTACAGACCACCACTGAAGAAGCATTCCTGGTTTCTGAAGTCAGGTATGGTTTCCCCAAAGCAATTCCAAATAGTTAGATATGTAACAATCAGAAAATCAATTAATTCCTAGAACTCAGTGTTTCATCTCATTCAATACTAGGCACCATATTGTCTCACACCTAGATCCAAAACATTAAAACCCAAACCCCAAACCAGAAGGTACCAAGTGCCAGGAAAGAAAACATAAACCTTTGCTTCCTCCATCCTTTACAGGCGTCAAAGTTCAATAAAGCAAGTTAAGTTTCAGGGGGAAGAGGAACCCGAGGAACATGAGATAGGTAACAGTTCCCTCTACCCCACAAAGAGCTGCCAACCTGACTTGCAAATTGGCTCCCATTCACTTCAGGGAGAGTGGCAAGGCAGTTATACACAAATTTATACTTATGTTCAATCCAACTCTGAACTGACTCAATATCCAGTAAGTGAAAAGCAGGACTATGCTTTTTGCAGTCAAAACTTCTTCGTGGCTGCTGAAACTCTTGCACTCTAGAGAAGTTGGCTTGCCTGACCGCGGCTCACTGACCTTCCACCAGCGTGCTCACTGCCATCAGGGCGTCCTCCTGCACGCCCCCAGACCCAGCCGTGCTCTGGAACATCCTTAGCAGGGAGGCCATGACCACGTCAGAGATCTGCAAAGCATCTTGATGCTGCACCTTCCGGAGAACGTTCTGTAGAGTGAATAAAAGTGCAGAATCTGTTGATTCCAAACCCTCCAACCAGCACACCATACTGTGTCTTTAATTTTTTTGTTCTTAAATCAATTAAGTCTCTAGAAATTTTTTTGGGGAAAAGCTTTTTCTGCTCAGAAGTTTTGAAAGTGCAAATCACCTGCAACAAAACATACATCTAAATAACTCATCTATTTCCCAATTCAGAACAAACACAAGAGGATCTTCCATCAAGTGTGATAAATCAGCCTCCATATTTAGCTGTATTAAAATGGCAGTTAAATTATTTCAGCTTTGAAGAAGGACATGTCATATGAGAATTGCTACTCATAAAACAAAAAAGCAACCCTTTCTATGGCCTAACCCATTTACAGATTGTGGTCAAGAAAGTCTTGATAAAGCCAATCTGACTTTTCCCAATTCAACATTCCTCAAACCTCCCTCCTTACCCTTTGTTTCAACTAATGTCACTGGATCAGGAAAGACCTGTTAACAGCCATGTTTTAAAAAATTAAGTCTGGCATAAGGAGACTTAAGGAGAAGGGAGTCATAGGTAAGATGACCTAGTTGGCATCACTCAATTCTATAACCTAGTACCCACCCTAAGCACTAGACAAGTTCCAAGGTTTCCCTGTACTTAGGTAAAAAAGTGAGTAACTCTTCAGCCATGCCATCATGCTAGTCATGATCAAGGAGTAACATTTTAATTTTCCCAGTCTCTCCTCAGAAAAAAAGTCTACTGTCATTATCAGTAAATTATAAATTTATAATCTGTATATTACAATTATAAATAACAAAGTTTCCAATAGCAGTTGCTTCCAAAGATGATGGCAAAAACACAAGGCTCTGTTTTTAGCTCAGTGAACCATAGCTGGGAACCAAATCTGACTGGGCTACACTTGAACAACCTGACGAAAACCAAAAACGAAAGGCTGCTAATACAAAATAGCTTCTCATGTTTGGGAAGACCATCACAAATAGGAGGAGTTTCCTTCCCTACATTGTACAAAAGGTAAATTGCATTGCACTGTACAAAAGGCAAATTTTATGGACAGACAAGAAAGGAAAATGAGAAACTCTCCTAATCAATCAGACAAATGTCTTTTGAGCAGACCTTCTGACCATCATCACCCACAACATCATCTTCAGAGTTCTGTGTGTGCGTGAACTTGTCATCCTGAGACACGGTGCTTTCCCTGGTGCTATTAAGTGATAAGGCACCATCATACCTGAAGAGTTGCGCAGAGTAAAGACTGAAGGTCATTGAACTGGATCCTATCCGATGTGCTCTGGATATGTGACTACAAAGAAAAGAAGATCGTGTTCTGAACAAACACCTTCTAAAAGGCTCTAAATGCCCTCCCAAAAATGCTTCCATTTCTGCTAGATAAATAATCTCTACTAGTGCTAATGGAAAGTAAATAAAAAACCTATGTATATATATGGTGTAACACATATATGAATAAACTGCAGCAAGCAATGCAATTGGAAGTTGTAACATTTTTTGTATGAGCTTTATGTCTTTCTAAGAACATATATACTTAAACACCAAAAAAAAAAGAACAGTCTTGAAAATAGAGCTATGTGTAAAGTACCACACCCTTCCCACCAGGAAGGTGTTCAGTCTCACCTCCATCTGGAGCACCTGTTGCAATCGTTCCATGATGACCAGAGTAGTTTTCTGAACCGCGGGGTAACAATCCTTGGCACTGTTTTTCACAATTTCCATTAGCGATTCATATGCAGAACTCCTCAGGTTGTTCTGGTGTCCATCAGGTCTGTAACGAACACACAGCAAAAAACCTTAAAGTCTTAACTGAGAAAGGACAAAGTCTTCTTATGTAGACATTATCTCACTGAAAATAACCCACAAACCAATATGGCTGCAGACCTGATCTGAATTTGGCAGATACAATACAGCCTGGAACCAAAATTTCAATCTCTGAGCCAATGATTATGCTCAGTATGGTTTCCAGACCTGATAATTAGAATGGCCCTTTTAGAAAGGGGCTAAAATTATATGAAAAATAGGCAAGAATGCTGAAGAACCCATGTGGACAATAGAATAGGTCGCACAAAAAGCTATGAAAAAGGTATCTTGGGAATTCCCTGGTGGACCAGTGGTTAGGGTTCCACGCTTTCACTGCCAAAGGCTCAGGTTCAATCCCTGGTTGGGAAACTAAGATCCCATAAGCTAGGCAATAAAGCAACAGGATTCTTTTCATTTCTCCTATTGCAATGTTTCTATATTAGACAGCTCCCACAAAGAGTGTAAAAGGAGTTGGATGCAAAGACACCACTTATTTCTGTATAGCATCAGTTACCTGTCTGTGGTCTCCAGGAGCTTCTGAACTATGAGTTCAAAAGAAGAAGATAAGCAATAGGTAGCTGGTTCTTCCTGATCATCAGCTACATCTGCAGCTTCATAAGCAGCTTCAGCCAGACTGGAGAAAGCCTTAAACCCAGACAGAGTAAATATTAATTAGTCCTGAAAAGAACTCCATTCCAGGATCACCTCATTTTCCTTAAGATATCCTAGGCAGTGTTCCTTTCCAACTGATCTAAGAATAAATCAATGGCAGTAAATCTTTAATTCTTCCTGTCAAGGTCATCTCAAGACAACATCTATAAGCATCCTTAAAATTAAATAAATGTATGTATCTATATTTATATTTTGTTTCTCCTGCCCACAGGAGAAAGTCTCCAAACAGTACAGTATTCTCACCTGCCATGAATGCCTGCCACTTCATTTCTTCTCTTTCCATTCACAGGAAGCCTTTCAACCCCACTCCTTCCTTATTTGAACTTCCTCCCCCAAATCCCAAAGTTCCCTACTCAACTATGCTCAGCCTATACTGACTCAGCACTTGGGCCGCCTACCTTCCTTCCCTCGTGCCTCCTTCTCAGCAATGGTACTTTTCATAGCCAGCAAATCTCTACCTTAAAATTTCTTGTCCCCAATCCACTGAAGAAAAGAAAGAAAACCAAGTCCAGAGAGTTTTCCCACTGGGTTAGTATGACTGTTTTAAACAGTTCGGGAACCAGTCACCATGAGTCAACAGCTCCCTCTGGGTCACGCAGCTCACATCTCCCCCACATTTTAATTGATGAAATTAGGAAGGAGATGCTATTCAAAAAGAGCCTTCTAGTCAGGTAGATCCATTTCTCTCCCACACCTCCTACTTCCTTGCCAATGGCTTAGTCAAGCTCCTTATCTCAACAGGAAGAAAATGCCTCACCCAGCACACATTTGAAGCCACTCTGGGTTCAGCACTGAGGCCCTCAATCAGACACTGCAGCAGGGGAGTCAAGTAGACATCATTGATGGCGGCTTCAGGGAGCAGTTCACAGATTCTGCCCACTGTCCATGCAGTTGTATCTCGAACAACTACACTGGGGTCTTTCATTAATTCTATTAAGGTGGGCATAGCCTGTAAATATAACAGTTATTGGCAACACAAAACAAATATAGCCTATAAACATAAGTTATTGGCAAAGCAAAACAAAGACTGACATTCATGCTGACCCAACATCCCAGAAGAGGAAATACTGATGGCTGGGTTTTAACTCAAAGCTATCAAAACAGTTTTGTCATTTTATAAGATATGCTTGTCAAATATTCAACAATATAACAAAAGTAACTGGAAACATGAAAAAGTCCCCCTCTCTTCATCAAATCTCAATATAGTTTTATTAAGACTTTGGTACAAATACTTTCAGCCATCTTTACTGAATTATTCAGGCAGAGATCCCAGGATGCAGCAGAAATGGCATTTAGCTATTCCTGAAAGATTGAGTTCTATATACTAAACAACTAAAATGCACTCTTGTGTCACTTGTTTCAGCAAAATAAATACAAAACTTTCATTAAGATTTTTCATTACATGTCATTTTGTCCTGAGGATTGAATACTCACCTCATTAAAAACCATGGAGAATTATTTGTGTTATAATATTTAGTGAAGAAAAAAGAAACCAACAAAAAACAAGTTGTAAAAGTATTGATACAGTAAGACCTCCACCCTAGTACACACACATAGAAAAAACCTTCAGGGATAAATACAAAGCATTAATAATGTTATCCTTGGGCAAGAGGATTAAAAGTAACCTTTTGCCTTTTCTCCGTTTTTCAAGTCATATGGTTTTTGTAATAAAAGTTAAGTAAGAAATACATTTTATGCCTCATTGACAGCAAATAGCTGTCTAGAAGTGACCTTTGTGGATGACTATTTACAGCTTTGTTCTTAAAGACAAATCGTCAAGCAAAAAGTTAAACAATAAACACCCCACTTTCCACCCCTACACTCCCTCCTCAGCTTCACCTGTATAACTAGTGGTTTGAGTTGATTGGGCTCTGGTCCTTCCAAGATGCAGCCAAAAGCCATCACTGCTGCATCCCGGTACCGCCAGTCAGGGTTCTTGATGTGTTCTTTGATGAAGGGAAGGACATGTGGGACAATGTCATCTTCACAGCAGGTGGCCAGGAGCATGAGGCACACCCCTGCCGCTTTGCAGGGGTTCCAGTCATCATCGTCGTCATTTTCATCCTGGTGAAAGAATGTGGCACTAGTTCAGCTCCTGATCAAAGAAGCTCTTCAATGCAAAAGGTCCTCTGACTACAGTACTCCCAATTATTATTACAACTTAAGCTTTGGGGAAGTAAAGAAAATAGAAAACCTTCATATCTTTATCTCCTCCACAAAAACTCATCAACACAACCTCTGTTAAACAAGATGCAGACAGAGGGAAGGTATTTCTCCCTACTATACAAGATGAACAAACTCCCACTACATGGAATACAGATGAATTTCAGATACATCAAATAAAAGGCAGAACAGAAGAAAGCTAAATGACTAGTAATATAAAGCTCTAAATTAGTCAAAACCTATGGAGTTAAAGGTGAGGGAAGAGAAAGAAGGCACTGGTAGGGGGAGCCTTCTGGTATGCAGGTAATTATTATATTTCAATAAAAATTTTAAAAAGATTACATTTGGATCTCCCTTGAAACTAGAAATCTCAGTTTCAGAAAATTACATACCTAAAGAATGATTTGTTCCCAAATGAGAAGCACAGCCAAAATATACAAAAGCAAAAATACTAAGATCAAAAGATAAAAAAAAAAATAAAAAAAAAAAATAGCAACTGTAAAACTGAGCAATGAAAATTTAAGGGAACATCAGTCCATTTCAAAGTAATATATCTCTACTTATCTTTTGAGACTGCTATATTAAGAGTTATGAAATTCCCTAAAAGCAAATTATATTCCTGTAAACACAGAAATTTTGCAGTGCTCAGTTACAGCATTATTTCCTCAGAGCACCGCCAGCTCTTTGGTATATTTCACATGCACCAGAACAGGTGAGGTGACAGAATCCTTCTAAACACCATACCAAAACAAAAGGAACACCATAAAGCCAAACAGGAACAAGAGTGCCTTCTTCCCCAGGTGGCCCAGTGGTTAAGAATCCACCTTGTAATGCAGGGGACACTGTTCAATCCCTGGTCCAGGGAGATTCCACGAGCTATGGGGCAACCTAGCCCCTGCGCTTCAACTACGGCTGCACCCTAGAGCCCATGCGCAGCAACTACCGACACCCACGTGCCCTAGAGCCCGTGCTCCGCAACAAGGGAAGCCCCTGCAGTGAGAAGCCAGCTCACCACAACTAGAGAAAGCCTGCGTGCGGCAACGAAGACCCAGCATAGCCAAAAATAAATAAGTTTTTTAAAAAAGAGAATTTCTCTATTTACTCATCAAACCCACATTCTTCATGAAGTCTTGTTCCTTTTATTTGGTCACAAACTACTCAGAGCCTAAAGGACCTTACAGATCCAGTTCAGCTCTTTGAAGTCATGGATAAGAACATCAAGTTGTTTCAGAATTGTGAAGTTTCTTCATGGCAACTGTTCCACAGCAAACCAACCATTACCAAGGCCTCACAGTTCACTTGACTAGATTTGAAGGGTAACTCACCTGTTTAGTTAGTGTCTGTGTGAGGATTGGAACCAGGTACTGTAGTGCTCCCTTGGCATAAAATTTGCTGGTGTGCTCAGGGGGCCGTCCTTGTTCTGCTGCCTGAAGAGAAACATAAAGCAAATTCCAGATGGCAGCAAACAAATCATGAAGGCGTACCATGTAAAGTCATACAGTGAGAGCTGCCCAGGGTCTGCTCAGGGCAACAGGGACACGGAGACTGCCCTGGCAGTCCAGTGGCTAAGACGCCACGCTTCCACTGCAGGTGGCATGGGTTCCATCCCCGGTTAGGGAAGATCCTGCATGCTTGAGGTGTGCTCCATCCCCCCGCCAAAACACATGAAGCACATGGTAACATGTAGTATGAGTGGTCTTTGGAGGCACTCATTTTGTCTAGCTACTTCAATGAGATTCTTTTAGGCCATACATATAATCTACCTTAAAGGATCAAGGCAATCTTAACAATTATATTCTTTTTTCACTAATTGACCTTTGGATAGAGATGCACTAAGCTCCCGTAAGGTGGCCAAAAATAAGACAGTGCTTTCTGAAGGACATGAAGACAATTAAGGTTGGAAACAAAGCCAGAATTTTAATTTGCAAGTGCAGAACTAACCCCTTTCTCTATATCTAATTTCTTCACCGGTTGGTAAGCTATCAATTATACATCCCATCCTTGCATTAAGACTTCCAAAAGAAAATAATTCAGCATCAGATAGCATCTGGTTAAAATGTGACTGCCTGCTGCCCCCTTGTGTTCACAGGACTAATATTTACAACAAATCCAGGCTGGTAAAAATAGATGCCTCATGGTTGTGGCTAGTGAAAAAAAAACCTAAAATCTCTACAAATGGAGATACCTTCTAACCCCAGTCAGAATAAAGCTCTCCCAGAGGAGAAAAATAACATCCACAAAAAAGGTAAGTCCCAAAACCCAGTCAGAATAACAGCTCCCAGCACATCAACCCTCCTAGGCTCACCTCTGAAGCTTCAATGGCCAAATCCATTTCCTCATCACAGACGTTGGACCAGAATTCTATCCCTTGTAGGGCCACCTCATCAATGTCACTTTTCATTGCTTCAATTGTGATCTTAAGAGAGAAAACAAGATACCCCAGGTTCCAAATAAATGCTGGTTCAAGTTCGACCCCTCCTACAACCACAGATATTCAAGTTTCAAAAATGTAGATTTATGAAAGCTAGGTCTGAAATGAAAGGCAGGAAGAAGAAACAAGAGTTTTAAAATATATTCTTTTTATGAGTACAAAGTTAGCACAAGTTTTCTTGGCACACTGCTGATGAACTCAAATCTAATACTCAAGGAATTTCCTTGATTTCACAACATTAAATAAAAAAATTACGGAACTGACAGAACAACATCTAAGAATAAGGGGCTTTTGCAATTAGCTATATGCTCAACTGCATAAAATAGAAGTACTTACTGCAAAAAGAGCAGGACCCATATATGTCTCCATGTACTGATAATATAAGGACATTATCTTCACCAGATTCTGTAAGGCAGCCACTCGTACCTTGTGCAAACATCAGATTAAACAGTTTACTTCTTAGTTTAATAACAATGCCATCCGACAAAGGTAAATAAGTAACTGCTTCACTTAAGTGGGTCAATAATCTATAGGGTTGATCAAGGTATATTTGGGTAATATCTTCCTTTCCTTCTTTTTTACTTTAAAGGTATCTGTGGAACCCTTGGCAGGACTACTCACTATTGCCCTCAGACTGGATGTTACTTCCACCTGCTTCAAGGGTTAAGGTTTAGGTTCCCAAAGTAGGAAAGCTGTTTCAAAGGCTATAACAGAAAACAGGCCTTTGAACAACCTAAAGCAATTAAGTAGCAAGGTTGATTACAAACCATTTCTCCCTTAAATCTTTTTTAAGAGGGTGGCAACTTCCATCATGTTAGCTTTCCAAGGACTATTCTTCCCTCTTCTCCAATATATTGAAGAAAAGTTCTTTTATTAATAAAAGTATTAGTCAAACGCTATTTCTGAAGTCACCAGATTTCAACATTTCAAACTACTGTGCTAGAGTAAGCACTTCCTAGGAAAGATAGAAGACATGACCTCACACTTACCCTTGTATCTGGACACTGTGTGGCTTCACAAACTACCTGCATAATAAAGTGCCTTTCGGACTGCAGAAGAACAAAAATAAAGAGAATTAGAAGAAGCATATATATATACGAAGATTATCAGACTATCCCTTCAAGGAAAACCTCTCTTTCCCTCAGGGACCCACAGAACTCTGGACCATTTGCAGGTTTTCCTAGACACAGCAATGGGACTATGCGGACTCTAGTGTTTGCCCTGGTGTCTACTATCTGACCTGCCCTCTAAGGAGGTCCCTAATCATTTAATCCCTCAAATGATCTTCACTAAAACAAGACTTGAAAAAGGAAGCAGATAGAAAAATGTAGGTCACAGGATTTAAATAAAGATGGTTAAAACAAAAAAAAAAAATCATACATCAGGAAAACTCCTTTCCTCGAATTTAAAATTTAAGAGAATTCTTAATTTAAACAAACCCAGATCAAATGTGGTAAAACATAGAAGACTTAATGAATTTTGTTTGCTTCCATCCTCTTTTGATATCTACAAGGAAAAACCCAGTTTTCCAAATAATTAGAACTGCAGTTTGCTTTGGTTTCTTAGACATCCCAACTTTGTCCAATGTAAGGCCAAAAAACCCCAGAAAGCCCAACTAAAGAGTCAACAAATACACACAACGCTTTCAGACCATGTCACCCAGCAATTTCACTTCTGGATGATGTATCCAAGAACAGAGAACAGCTTCTAAAGACATATCTGTATACCCATATACACACCAGCACTATTCCCAAACAGCCAGAGGCGGGAGGAAGCCAACCAAACGCCCAGCAACACACACACACAGTGGGATGCTATTTAGCGTTAAAAAGGATATTCTGACACATGCTGTAACAGGAACGATCCCAAGACATAATGCCAAATGAAACGAGCCAGTCACAAAGACAAATCAGATCCTATATGACTGTTAATATAAATTATCTACAGTAAACAGACTCGTAAGAACAGAAAGCAGAAAAGCTGGTTGCCTGTGACTGGGAAAGGGAACACAGGGACTTAACAATTGTTTCAGGTTTGCAAGATGAAAAAAGTTCTGGAGACTGGCTGCAAAACAACGTGCACACACTTAACACTACTGAGGTATACACTGGTTAAGATGGTAAACTTTATTTTATTGTACATTTTAACACAACTAAAAATAAATAATAGAGGGAAATACTTTCAGTCAAAATAGAATTTATATATTAATAATTTCCAAAAGCACCTGCCTACTGAAGTATGAAACAGCCCAATTTCCGTAATTAAAAAAAAATCCCCAAAGCATACTCACATTTTGGACTGCAAAAGGGAAAACCTAAGCCTAGAAACATTTTAGATCACATTATTCTCAAAAGCCAGATGAGAAATGGCAAACACCTATTCCATGGCCATGTTCACAAAACACAAATCTGGAAATAAATACTTCTAAACAAGATAGTACTTTCTGAATCATAACCTTAAAACAACACAAAACTTTCATTTAGCTCCCCTGCCTCACCCTCTGAAGCTATACTTTTTAATCAAAAGACACTTACCTCTTTGTCAAAGTTTGCTTTGGTGAACTCCAGTGAGTTCAGGAGTGCATTAGTAGCTGCTAGCTTCACATTATTACTAGGCTCTTCTTTCCTCATCCCCTGGATTATGGCAGTCAGAATCTCATTGGATTTATCCTGTAGCTGCTCTGGGTCCTGAAACAAGCAGAAGTGCAGTGAATATAATAATTGAGCTCATGACTAATCAGCAGTCCTTCTATTCAAGAGAGTATCATGAGACTTTCTCTGATCTTTCCCCACACATTTCCATTTAAGGACAAACCACCTGCAAAATATCCCAGGGTCTGATAGTCCAAACTTGAACTGGAACAAGTTAAACTCATCAACTTCATCTCTTGACTCCTTAGTGTAATCACTCTGGGCATGAGGTAATGCTGGCTTCCCCCCCACCGTTCTGTGTACATGGAGATGGCAGTGTGGTGCTTCTTCCAAGCCATCTGTACCGACTGAAGTCAAGCTTCAGAACATCTGAGGACCAAGGATCAACACCTGACACACCTATGGAGTCAGGTGCTATGGACTCCTTTGCTTCATCAAATCTGTGTATCAAAACTGATACCAATGGAGAAGGAAATGGCAACCCACTCCAGTATTCTTGCCTGAAGAATCCCATGGACAGAGGAGCCTGGCAGGCTACAGCCCATACGGTCGCAAGAGTCAGACACGACTTAGCATCTAAACCAAATAAAATCTGAGGAAATAGGGGAAAAAAAAAAAAAAAACTGATACCAAGAGTGGTAATCTCAGCAGCAAGAGTCCTAGAAGTGCTGCATTTAACATACTGTGTCGTGGCTCCAGTAGTTAAACCAACCACAGCTCAAAAGTTGGCAAACTGTTTCTGTAAAATAGTCATCGAAAAAATAACACAGCATCCCTGGTACATTGAGGATCTTCAAAAAGGGATTAGGTCAAAGAAAGGAGGCAGAATCTATGCCTCTCCCAACAGGGATTTTCATCTTGAGTTTGTGACCCTTAAAAGTCTCTTTCTTTAGGGCATGATTAGCAATATGAAGATAAATTAACTATCCAAATATAGAAGTCTAACAAATAAAGCAGCCCTACTTTCAAAACACATTGCAATAGCTTGTTTTTTTTTTCATGATGATAAAGAATAATTCTAATACCATGCATGTTACAACTAGAGGGAATCAGCGGTATATAAGTTAGATACGGTACTTACTATATCTTGGCAAATGTAACCAATAGCTTCCAAGGTCGACTCTTTCATGTGCTCTGTGCTGTTGGGGTTTGTGACATTGGCCACCAGCTGAGGAATGAGTTCTGGCCACTGATTCACTGGGATCTCTGCACAAGCAATACCAGCCACACACTGCGAGGCAGAGCTAGGCCGGTAAGTTTCTGTGCCCAAAGTCTGCAAAACCTGTGCGGGGGCACACACACACAAAGACAAAAGATATCAATTTCTAATACTATTTGAACACATTTTGCCTACCAGCACACATCTTATATCAGTCTCTAAATTATCTTTAATATAGAAAAGTAGGAAAAGGCATATATAGCATAGGCCAACTGTTGGGAATAAAGCTGGCCTCAATACCAAGAGCATGATCAGCATTGCCCCAAAGCCTAGAAATGAAACCAATCACCCCCTATTTCTAAATAGAATCTCCAAAGCCAGACACCTCACCTCAATTTTCAACACAAGGTAAGAAAGTAGCAAAGGCACAAGTATAGACAAAGAATGAAGCCACAATGACCCAGAGTTAATCATTACCATGATCAGCTAATTCAGTCAATGAACTAAGACTCACCAGTCCACTCAAAAAGGCAAACAGTTAACTGTTCCTGGCATGAACACAGGACAAAGAGTAGCTGCCAGACATTCAGGCCAGCTCTGCTGACTGGGTCAGGTCACTTAGTATCCTGCTTTGTAGCTAATAATAATGAACTCCCTCCTATCTTTCCCCCTTATATGGTATATCATCAGCTCGGTAACATCTGACTGATTCTAAATGAAGGTTTTGCTCTCTAGGCCTACCAGAGCTAGACTAGACTTTAACAAAATCTGTGTGTCAAAGACATGGGCGGGGAGCACGGATGAGATGAACTGTCCAAAAGGACAAGGGGTGAACAGGTATTAATCCAAGTCAGACTAAGAAATCATAAGGTACCTTCACATTGTATTGCACCATCTCTGAGTACACATGGAATGCATACTGAATCCCAGTCTCTATGTTTAATCTGTTCTCCTTTAAGTTGCTTCTAGAAGACCATTAATATTACCTCAGGTGATTCAGAAACTAAATGTCTAACTCTTGAGTACTACAAGTTATTTTTTTTAACCAAGGGTGACCCTAAAGGTAATACTCAATTATCAGAAATAAGAGGAGTAAGAAATTAGCTCTCAACTCTGTCTAAGACCCAGATTTCAAAAAAAGAAATAACCACCAGCACTGAGAGTATCACCAGATGTGCTATGAAAAGGGAAAAAGCCCTAAATAACTGCTATTACCTTTCACGCACAAAAGCTCAATAATGCTGATAGAAATTTCTACTCAAAATTTTTTTAAAAATTCTGGGGCTAAGATTGATGTGCCCCACCCCCAATTATAGTTCTGATCTTGTCTTTTCCCATTTACTACTGTGTAATTTGAGGAAAATGAGAAATTGAATGAGTACAGTAAATATCAAGATTTCCAGTCATTAATGGGATAAACTTCATTTACATCAAATTATTGACAAGAAGATTAAAATGTTATTATATAAGCAAACTCAAGTGGATAGAAATAGCTCTATATATTCCAAAGAAGATTCAAAGTAAGTTGACTTTTGTAACCTAGTTTTCTGTCATCAGTTCCTCCATGCAAGACTGGAGAAAGAGGTACATAATTAGAAACAAAAGTTACTGCTGCAAAGGGCACTAATTTACCTAATGCTGACACCCAGAACCAGGAAACAGAAAATATGATATGCAGAACCATGACCAGCATAAATAAAGACGCAGGAATCCTCCCAATGGCTTCCCCTCAAATAGCAGGGCCCATCTGACTGCACAGATTCTTGACTTACTACTCTCTGCACCTTATTCATGTAAGACAGGCCACTAAAGAATCTAATTTTTAAAAAGAGTGTATATATATACATATATTCTGATACTCTGCTGTGGCAAGAATTATGAATTTCTAATTCAACAAGAAACTCACAAGAACCCCATAATGCACAGTGACAAGGGACATTCAATTTTCCTAAAAAAAAAAAACAAAAAAAAAAATCCATCTGCTAACTCTTTTAAACACTGACAAAAAGCCAGATATTTCTAAAAATTTCTCATAATTTGCTAAGTAGATTAAAAACAAGATTAAAGTCATAATCATATCTCAAAAACTTTTTGGGCTTGAAAGGCCCAAGAGATCATTTAATTCCCTTCCTGACCACACAGCACCATGCCTAACCCACCAAACATTGAGAATTATCTACAGCAGATGTTCAAGAAAAGCTCCGTGCTAGTTAACTAAGGAAGAATCGCTTGAAAAAAGACTATGAGAAAGATTTAAATACAACTTTCAAAATCTTCAAATTTATGACAAAAAACCCGACATTCCCTAGGCTAGTATGACCAAATTACTTACATAATTCTTGACTTCTCGTCGAGCATTAGCATCAATAGCTAGCCACCTCTGCTGATATTGTGCCTTGATATCTGGATCTTTAGATGTCAAAGAGTTCTTGATCTGTAGACCAGCTGCAACTCTGGCAACTTGACTGTTTCCTGGATTTGCCAGCACTCTGGACAGTTCCACAAGGAAAGTGGGCTGTTAAGAGATGTGAATAAAAATATCTCTTAGGAATTTCACCAATCGAGACTAGCACCAAAAAACTGGGAAAAATCTAAAAATATTAGGACATAACACAATGTCTCAGAAAATGCCAAAATATTTACTTCAAGATTCCTATAAAAATGTTACTTGGTACATAAGGAAGTCACCATCTTCTCACACGGACTCAGCATTTAACAAGGAGTTACAGCTTAGTGCCAGAATCTTCACATTAGATCCCCCAGAATTAAAGCAAGTTTGACAAACTGGTAGTCAGAGGATTCTTCTACATGCCTAGAATACTATCTGGTACATCAGTAAATTATACTTATTAACTGAATATGTTATGACAGGGTAGAAAGTAAAATTGTTTAATTTAGATTTTAAAAAATCTTAGTCCAAAAAGAATGATATTCAAGGGTAGCTTTTGATCTCATGAAAGCATGCATAAGAGAGGGAAGTACTTATAAACCTAAAACAGACTTAGGAGGCTGATCTTTAGTTTTAAGTGCTTCAGCAAGAGGGTAACAATGTAAAACATATATATAAGGAAAAAGCAATAACAAATATTTAAAAATGGGGGCAACTGAAAGGATAAAAATGTCAAGGAAAATGACTCTATGGTTACCACACTAAAGGTTCCTATTCATTTTGGTCTTGAGTTGTTTAAACACAGTGGATTTTTTAAATCCACTCGACCTTTTGTAATGCAGTGGTCCCCCAAAACTACTCCTTTGGTTTAAGTATCTTAACACACATTACTCTTCTCCACAAAAAACTCTCTCCAAAAAAACAAAAACAAAAACAAACAAACTCTCTCCAATGGAAAAGTTAACAGGAAAACCCAAAAGCAGACCGCTTCTTACCCTTCATCACAGTGGAAGATGATTCTTAAAACTTTTATTAATTATGTACCACTAAAGAATGCTAAGAACGTTGGGAACAAGACAAAATAAATGCTAGGAATAAGAAAAGGCTTCTTGCCAATTTAGCAAAACCAGAAAACAAAAATATATATAGCAAAAGTTCCATACTAGTGGGAAAAAAATCTTTTCTATGGAAAGTTAACGATAAAAAGATTAGCAGCAAAAACTAGCACATGGAAGGGGGGGAACCCACAAAACACACACCAAAAAACCTAGCTTGTATAAAATAAAAATACTCCTTGTCACTGTTTTTGCTTGCGCTATTTTGCATAGATAACACAAAAGAACACATCTGGTTACAGTGTTATTTACCTTAAACCATGTCTAGTATCATTGAGCCTTCTCTCTGCTCCCCATCCCCCCAACAGGAGGGAATACAGAGAAACATCACTGGCACACAGGCTGTTTCAACCAATCCATCTAACAATTCTTACACAGAGGTCCAGTCTCTAGTGGACTTAACATTCATTTTTCCCTGTACCCCTTAAATTCGAAAATATGACAAACGAGGAACTTTCCTCTGTGATTTCCTCTGGAAACAGGCTCGATCTCAAGGATGAGCCTCAGCCTGTTATCTGGGTGCAGATTTAGTCTCTACTGATTAAGGGGGAGGGGGGACCTGGGAGAGGAATAACCAGTCAAGAAAAGGGAGAAACATTGCCGGAATGGGTTAAGAGGCATTCAGGTGCAGGCCTGGCCATGAACATAGATCAAGGGAGATTGGAAAGGGTAGAGCTCTGCAAGTACGTGGAAAATCATAGGGGCCACGGGACAGGAAGAAGCAGCCGGTCCCGATCCGAACTGGGCGGGCAGCGGGGCTCCGAGCTTCCACATGGCCCCTAGGCCCGGCTCCCCAACCCCCACCCTTGCTGAACACGCAGCGCGGTGCAACCTAACTTCCCCTCCCTCCCTCTTTCTCCCTCCTGCTGCACCGCCGCCCTCAGGCCGCGCGCCGATTGGGCGGCAGTCACCCCGGCGCGCCGCGCCATTGGCTAGCTGCCGGGGCCCGGGGCGGGACACACCCACCGGCTTCCCGATGGCGGGGTTAGGTTGGACCGGGGGGGGGGGGGGAGGGGGACGGGATGGGGCGGGGTGGGTTCCCGAGGCCTGGGCCTCCGGGAGGGCGGGAAGGCCCGCACGCAGGGGATGAGGAGACGTCGGGATGGGGGACGGTGGGGTGGCACGCACCAGGTTCTCCACGGCCGCACGCTCCAGGAACTTCTGCGCCGCTTCCAGTTCCAGCCGATCTGGGGGGAAGGAAAGTGGGAGAGGGGCCAGGGTCAGAGGGACCAGGGTTTCCCCTCCCCCCACCCAATCACCTCAGCCCGACCCCCGGCCCCCGCGTCCTACCAGGAGACACGGTCTTCTCGAGGATGGTGATCAGCTCCATGGCGAAGGTGGTGGCGGCGGCGACTCCTCCTAAGACGACGGCCCGGCCTCTCGGGCGGCGGCTCTTAACTGGGGATGGGGGTTGGGGGTCGGGTGGGAAGGGAGGGTGGGGTGGGGGGCGGGGGTCACCACAAGCCCATTCACCGGTTCCCTCTTGGTAGTCGCTCCAGCTCCCCTTCCTTCCTCCTTTCCTTCCTTCCTCCCTCTTCCTAATTTGCTGCTGGCGGCGGCGGCAGCTGCTCCTCTGACGGCGGGGGAGGGACCCCGGGGGCAGCTCAGAGCGCGGCTGGTGCTCGGGTGGCGGAGGGAGAAAGAAGGGAAGGGAGGCAGTAAGTGAACGGCGGCTCGCAGGGAGGGAGAGAGAGGGAGGGAGGAAGGCGGAGGGATATTCGGCCGGACCTCTCCGCGGCGGCACCGCGCTCCATGTCGATTGGTTGCCGCCGGGGCCACGCGGAATCCCCAATTGGCCAGGCGGTCAGCGTTGAAGGGCCGCCCTGCGCCCATTTGCCCGCTGGTTTCAAGGCCCGGGGTTGGCTGGGCGGGCAGCAGAATGGGGCGCGCGGATTGGCCGAGAGGAGGGACATTGGGGTGAGGCCGGCCAGAGCCGGCCACTGATTGGATTGGCCTGCTAAAGGCCTTGAGCTCGGGCCGGCTGGGCGCTGGGAGGAGGGTGGACCGAAGGTAAGACTCCGAACCCGCGTGATTGGCTGGGATACTAGACGTTGATAGGATAGGGCACCCGAGAAAACTGGGGAGAGGAGTTCGGGGTCGGGGCCGCGGAAAGGCGGGAGTCGACCCACAGCTTTAGAAGCCTGGCGCGGGGCACGACGGGACGCCCCCGGGAAGAGGCGGAGCCGTGTCCAGGCTGCGGTTGAGAAAGCGGCGTCACTCGGTGGGGCGTGCTGAGGGTTTCGCGGGCTCGAGCGGGGGAGGGGGAACCGTTAAAGCCCTGCACCGCGCCCACAGGAAGCTGATTTAATGGCTAGGTCTACTTGGTACCAGGCTCTCTGCTGGGAAGGACCTTGAAGACCGTACTGTTCAACTTCCAATTTGCTGATGTGGAAACTGAAGCCCAGAGAGGGTATGCAACTTGTCCAAGGTTACTCAGCCGATTAGTGGCCTGATTGGGACTGGATTTGAGCACTCCTCATTGTCCTTATTCTTACAGGCCACTCCAAGGAGGTGAATGCTAATGCAGTCCCTTTAGACTTATTTCTAGATTGAGGCCTGTGCTGTTACAAGGTTAAATTTAACGCGGGTTGGATATTGGGATTCCTCCTAGACCCACATCCATAGCTATCAGGTACTTGAAGGAATAGAAATGTTTTCATCCTGCGAAGGTGCTCCTATTGTAAAGTTCTGGTTCCGTGAACCAGAATGAGTGTGTATACAGGCATAAAGTTCTTAGCCTTTTTTAGTTACAACCCTGAAAGAAACTAATGAAAACTTTTCCTTAGCAGAATGCACATAAAGAAAAGGTGCGTACAGTTTCTTGACTACCTTTACGTTGGTATAGAGGCTCTGGGTGAAGAATTTCCTGAATTGTTACATTTGTACCATTTTAGCCTAGGGTTAATTGGGTATAGCTAGCTTATAGAGCTCTTTACCGTATAACTTGAGCCTGTGGGATAATTTCCCCTACTGTAGCCATACTGGGAAAACCTAAGAGCAGTTCCGTCCTTGCTGAGAAGTTCCAACCAAGAGTTAGGACGTTTTCTGCTAGCCCAGCAGTTAGAATTCAGTGCTTTCACTGCCACGGCCTGGGTTCAGTCCTTGGTCAGGAGAACTGGACACTCCACAGGCGGTGCAGGGCAACCGAGAAAGAATCAGGAAAGATTAGCCAGCTACCTTTAACCCTTAAGAAGGAAGAAGAGGTCTTTCCCCGCCAGAAATAACGCATTTCTGAAACTGGAAGTGTGGGGAGACTTTCCTTACCCATCCTGTGACTAGTTAATTTCTGATGATTTAGCAGTCCTAATCTCAGCCTTTTGCTTCATCTATCAGCTGATGCAGAACTGCCCAGTGTGTGTAACTTTATTAGGAATCAATGAAGGTTAAGTGAGATGACATCTATGAAAACCTTTGTATTGTCTTTATGAGGATTACCCATATTACAAATGACCCACAGTTCTGTTCCACTCCAAGCCAACTTTTTCCTAGCCTTTTACCAGTTTGCCCCTCTGCTCAGCATCAGTCATGATTCATGATACTACCAGTGAGGGCAAATGGATTTTCAAGTAGCTGGAATAAAATGCTAAGATAAATGTTTTGTAGCAAAGTTCCAGTCAAATGTAAGACCATTAACATAACCAGCTGATTTTTTTGGTTGAACTAAGATAGATACTATGTAGTTCCTGTCAAAAGCACTCAACACTGTCATGCATTCAGCAGATTTACTGAGGCATTTAGCACTCAGACTCTAGAAACTGACTGCCTGAGTTCATGAACCAACTCTGCCACTTCTTAGCTTGTGTGATTTACTTTGTTTATATGTAAAATGGGGCTAATAATTGTACCTGCTTCATAGTGCTTTTGGGAGGTCTTAGTGGGTTGGTAAGTCCTAGGATCACTGCTGGCATATTATATATGTTATATATATATACATTAGCTCTTATTTATTTAGCGTGTATTTTGTAGTAAGCAAGTGGTTCTTGGTCCTTGGCCTATTAGGAAAGGCCTATTAATTTGATCAGTTAATCTCACAAATAAATGTAAAGTTGTAAAAGAGATATCAAAGAATGACCCAGCCAGGAGGCTCAAGGAAAGAAAGTTTACCAGAGAAGGGGAAGAGAGTTACTCAGATGAAGAAGGGAGGAACACTGTGTGCAAAGACACTGTACTGGGAGAGAGCTTAGGGATTAGAAGGAACTGCAAGAAGGCCAGTATGCCCAAAACACAGGGAACAAGGGATGGCGATAAAGCTAATGTGCAGAGTGGGGGAAAGCCCATCTGAGACCCTTGAATGCCATGCAGATGCTTTTTTCTATATCCTAAGACCAAAGGGCAGCTACTCAAAGGTTTTAAAAAGGTTGGTGATTATAATGTAGAAGAGCAGATGCAAGGAAACCAATTAGAAGGCCATTGTAATAATCCAGATACAAGATGTTACTTGTAGAATGCAAAAGGATAGAGGTAATAGTGGAAATAGAAGTGGTACCGAACTTGGAAACTGATTGAAGATTTTTGGGTGGTGATGCCACCATGCAGTGTTAACCAAGTAGGAGGAATTGGCGGCCATGCGGTTTAGTAGAATGTGGAGAGGTACACAGGGGCTTCAGGTTGTATCTCTTGAGTTCTGAATGGAGTATGTGGGTTTTACTAGGCTGTTCTCTATAACTTTTTGAATATCAGGAATATGCGTGTCCAATAAACAAATTCTGAAATTAAAGAGAGAAACTGGATTTCATTCTTACTCTCCCACTTCCTGCTGTCTGATCCTGAGCAAGTTACTTAATTCCTTAGACCTGTGAAATGGGAGAATCTCTGGCACACCACTGGGTGGACTGAGCGTGAATGGGAGCTGTGAAGTGCTCAGTGTAAGTATCTCATTCCGGAATATGTTCACCAACGTGTGTTAAACAAGGGAGTTGGTGAATGGATGAGATCAGATGGTGCTTCAGGCTCAGTCTCCCCATTAACCCATAGAGCTTATATGTGATGCGACTGGCTGTGAGGGGAGAAGTCAGACTGTGACTTGATGCCTTTTCCTCCTAAGCAAAGCTGGCTGGCCTCAGAGGGGCACATGCATCATATCCTTTCAGCCCCTGAGAAGTGATGGTCTAGTTTTGTTAAAGGCACTTTATGACATCTTATACTTCACCCTCTTTTCCAGCGTTATCCACTCTAGCACCCATGTGTACCATTGGGCCAATCAAGGCAGCCATATCTCTTCGTCCTCCATAGGTGCTCTCTGTCTTAGGCCTGTCCCTGCTTGGAGTTTCCTCCTTGTCTCTCCCAGTCCTCAAGTCCTGCACAAGTTTGTGTCTTTGATCATTCATTCAAGTACATGAATTTGTTAGACGTACCCCGCACCTCTCGGGCTATTTCAGGTGTAACGTGGGGATGTGATGAAATCCATAAGAAAGGTGCAAACCAGATATGGTCATGGAGCTAAAATATCAGAGCAGGAGGAGGAGAATTTTTTCCTGGCTTATGAGAATACTTAGTAGACAGAGGGTCTTTAAGCTGAACCTTGAAAGATTGGAGAACTTCATACAGAGATTGCAATGAAGCCTTCTCTAAGATAGTGCGTATTTATATCTTTACTTATTAACTGTGATCTTGGAAATGCTTATTTGATGCCTCTGTATCTCAGTTTTCTCATCTGTAAAATGGGGATAATAGTTTTAGCTAGCGTTGGCTTATGGGTGTAAGACCTGTACAGCCACACATGTGCCTAGAAATGTTGGCCCCTCACTATGGTTTAATGCTCTGCTGTCACCATGTTGAAATTCTTAGTAATTTTTTAAGGAGGGACCCTGCAGATTGTGTCCTGATCTTGCTTTATAGGATTATTGCAAAGTCCTGAGAAGTTAATACTTGTGAATTTCTTAGAACAGTGAGGGCCTGGCATATGATGAGGTTTCAGTAAGTGCTAGCTGTTACTGTTACTATTATCCTCTGAACTCTTGTAACAATATAGCTCACAGTGTACCTTATAATTTTTTAGCATATAAATAACCAACAGAGGGCTTCCCTGGTGGTCCAGTGGCTAGAATCTGCCTTGCAATGCAGGGGACACTGGTTCAATCCCTGGTTCAGGGGGATCCCACATGCTGAGGGGCAGCTAAGCCCATGTGCCACAACTACCAAGCCTAGGCTTTGGGGCGCTCCAGCCACAACTGCTGAAGCCCATGTGCATAGAACCTGTGCTTCTCAACAGACAAGAGAAGCCATCGCATTGAGAAACCTGCACACTGCCCCCCTACTCACCACAACTTGAGAGAAGCCTGTGCATGGTAATGAAGACCTAGCACAACCATAAATAAAAATGAATATTTTAAAAAGTAAATAACCAGCGGGGATTTTTTTTTAGGGGGGGTTGCGGAATCTTCCCTGATCTGGGATCAAACCTGTGCGCTCTGCAGCAGAACTGTGGAGTCTTCACTACGGGACCACCCGGGAACTCCAACAAGCAACAGATATTTTCCAGTGCCTGTTCTATAACGGTACTGGATGGGTCACAGAGATGAATAGGACAGTATTTCCTCCACTAGTTGATGGAATAAGGCATGTATGTTAAGCATACCTAGTTAGTAGTAATATGGTCTATGACAAGTATAGAAATTTAAAAAATAGATTTTTGGATTCCACCTTCAGAAAATCTTATTAGTAGCTCTAGTATGGGACTGAAGAATCAGTTCCCCTGGTGATTTTTTTTTGGAGGGGGTGTGGCGGGTACTGTGTTGGGTCTTCCTTGTGACATGCAGGCTTTTCTGTAATTGTGGCATTTGGGGGCTTTTCTCTCTAGATTCGGCATGCAGGCTTGTCACCTGCAGCATGTGGATCTTGGTTCCCCACTCAAGATCAAACCTGTGTCCCCTACATTAGAATGTGGATTCTTAACCATCAGGGAAGACCCTTCCCAGGTGCTTTTAGTGAACAGGCAGGTTTTGAACCACGGGTGTTAACGCCAAGGAGGTGGTGATGGGGTAGAGGCAAAAAGCTTGGCATTGGAGTTGGTCAGGCTGAGGTTCACATTCTACCATCTACTAGTTTTGTTACTTTGCATAGTTACTTAGCTTCTCAGTTTCCTCATTTGTATACATTAAAAACATTACTTTAAAGATGAAGTTTTAGGGACTTCTTTGGTGGTCCAGTGGCTAAGACTTTGAGCACTGGGAGCTCAGAGTCTAGTGCAGGGAGTTATTAATAGATTCCACATGCCACAACTAAGAAGTTCACATGCGGAAAGTAAAGATCCTGCATGCCCAGTGCAACCAAATAAATATTTTTAAAGAAATAAGTAAGGATTAAATTTTAAAATGGTTGAAAAATCTGAGCACATAGTGGACACTTCCTCTAGAAGTGGGGAGATGGTATCCCAGGAAGAAGCAGTCACAGAGGACTTAATGGAGGAGAGGATAATCCACCCCCATAAAAGCAGTATGGTTTTGATGGGGAGAAAGTGTAATTACACACTTTAGCAACGGCCAAGATATTAGGTGAATATTAGAGGAATGCTAAGTCACAAAATAATTGATGGGATTTAGTGATTGATTAAATAAAGAGGAGAGAGAATACAAGGTGAATCCTCAGTCTTCAGCCTTAAGTGTTTTTGAGAGTAGTCACTTTAAAAACAAGATCCTATATAGGAGCCAAGTTGGTGCAGGAAGGTGGGGTAGAGGACGGGGGAGGGGTCGTGTATCCAGTTTCAGAAACATTTAGTCTTTAAGGTCATAAGGGGATAACCAAGGGAAACTACATTCTCTCTCTGTCTCTCTCTCTCTGTCTCTACATTCTCTCTCTCTGTGTCTCTGTCTCTCTCTCGCGAATGTGCATACACATACACACACACCTGGGCCTGTGGCATTGGAAGCACAAAGTCCTAACCTCTGGGCCGCCAGGGAATTCCCAGAGACTACATTCTTTATTGGAATCTGAGAGAAAGGCTGGTGCTTGGGAAATAAGTTATAAATCAATAGATCAGAAACAATCATTGAGCTCCCAAGAATAAATTATGTCTTGAAGGACATAGGAAACAAAAGCAATAAAGAGATTTCAGGACTGGAAATGGTGTTAAAAACTAGTGGGTGCTAAATATGAGAGGGAGAAGAGAAGGAACAGCAGAAGTAGAAAAAGAAATGGGGAGGGGAGTGTCCATAGCTGTGTCTGAAAGTCTTCTCTAAAGGATGTCCAGATGCTAATCCCTGGAGCCCAAGGAAATGTTACTTTACCTGGTAGGAGGTACATTGCAGCTGTGGTTAAGTGCTGTGGGACCCACTGTAATCACAGAATCCTTAGAAGAAGAAACTAGGAGGATGAGCGTCAGAAAAGGAGATGTGATGACAGAGGTAAAAGCCTGAGTGATGTGGGGCCATGAGCCAGGGAATGTCAGCAGCCTCTGAAAGCTGGAGGAGGCAAGGAACAGATTCTCCCTAGAGCTTCCCAAAAGAAAACAGTTCGTTTTTTAAAAAGTCTTTATTGAATGTGTTACGGTATTGCTTTTGTTTTACCTTTTGACTTTTTGACTGCTAGGGTTGTGAGATCTTAGCTCCCCCATCCCCTGCACTGGCAGGTGAAATTTTAATGACTGGAGCACCAACAAAGCCCCAGGAACACAAATCTGCTGACTCATTTAACCTTCTTTCAGAACTGGAAGAGAATCAATTTGTGTTGCTATAAGCCACTAAGTTTGTAATTTGTTAGAACAGTGATAGGAAACTAATGCAGGGGTTAAAAACTGAAAACAACCTAAATTCCTAACAGTGACAGATTGGTTAAATAAGTTACAATACATTACTGTGGTGGACTATTGTAATTGTTAGTTAGGCATTAAAAATTATGCCATTAAAGGTCATCTAATAATGTGGGCAATGTTCATAATAGATTGCCAAGTACAGAAAGCAAGTAAAAATATTGTAGGTATTTATGTGAAAAATTCATCAAGAGGTACACTTAAGAGTTACACATTTTTTGCACTGAACGTGGGCATGGTATACCTCAATAAAAAAGTTTAGCCGATTTTATATAAATGTCCTGTTTTGTTCCAGTAAGAGAAGTGTATTAAACCTGTATTAAACTTGTGTATCTGAATAGGAAAAAGACTGAGAATGTATAAACCATATGTTAATAATAGCTACCCCTGGGTGGTAGATTACAGATGATTTTTATGTTCACTTTTTATTTCTGTGATTTCCAGTTTTTCTTCAGTGAACAGGTATTACTTTTGTGATCAAAAATTAGCTTTTTAAAAATCAAGGAAAATGAGTAGGGGGAAAGTCTACAGAAAGATTTGTATGCTCAAGGGCAAGGGCCCTTTAGCGCCTGGCACAACCAAGCCACTATTAACAATTTTCTGCAAAGAGGTGATTTTTAAAAAAATTATGTCCCCTCCACCCCCAACAGAAAGGGATTCAATCCTGGGGACGTAGAAGGAAGAAGAGAAAAGGCAAGAATATAGAGATAAAAGCTTCCTGGATCGTGACTTAGGGCCGTTAGGGCCTGGATCGTGAGTTAGGATCATGAGGTGGGAGGGGAGTAGATCAGGCTGTAGCCTTGCCCCTGCCCTCTCCTGTATTGACCTGGAGACAGACCACACACCCTCAGCTGCTTTCTCCTTTCATTTTCAGTCCTCCATTATTTCCTTCCTTTTTTTTTTAAAACTGTATTTCTGTATGGCTGTGCTGGGACTTTCTCTAGTTGCAGTGAGCAGAGGCTACTCTTCATTGCTGCGCACAGACTTCTCATTGTGGTAGCTTCTCTCGTTGCAGAGTATGGGCTCTGGGTGCATGGGTTTCAATAGTTGCGGTTCCCAGGTCCTAGAGCACAGGCTCAATAGTGGCGCACAGGCTTAGTTGCCTGGCAGCCTGTGGGGTCTTCCCAGGCCAGGGGTCTCCTGCATTAGCAGGCAATTCTTTACCGCTGAGCCACTAGGGAAGGCTCTTTTGTTCTTTTACTAGTTATCAAAATATTACATGCTTCTCACTGGAGAAATTTGAAAAGGCATGAAGAGTTAAGCAGAAATCACCTGTAATCCCAAATTATAATACCAGCAAAATATTGGTGTATTTCTCAACATAGTTCAATTTTAAATGAAAATCAAAGTATTACTATGTAACATTTTTGTAAACTCTGCTCCTCCCCCCAAAAAAGTACTTTTAAGAATTTTTAATTGCTTGATTTCATTGTCAGACAATGTTAAAAAGTAGTATATGAACTGACTGCAGTTGGGTTTTCTGCTGGGAGTGCAGATGGAGATGTAAGTAAAGGCTCTTAATGTTGACTTAAGCTTTTTAAAAACCAATAAAATAAGGTAAAAATTGAAAATCACTTGAGTATGCCCAGTGGATCACAAACCCTGAGGCTCACTGAGGCCGCTCCTCCTGGCCAGGTGTTCAGGGATCCTGTATTCTGGGCCAGCACTCTTCTAATGTTCTGTTCTTTTTTTATTTAGTTGAGTACATACTCAATTTTGATTATGCTTCATTGTTTTGAGAAAAGGCGAGCTGTCTTTCTCTTGTGTGTCTTCTTATTCTTTTTTGTTTGTTTCAATCTTTTAAATTTATTGAGACTTCTTTTAAGGCCCAGAATATATGGCATATTCAGTTGGAAGTATTTTTTTAATTTAATTTTTACTTTTAAACATTTTTATTGCAGTATAGTTCACATAAAACTCACTCTTTTAAAGCATAGAATTCACTGCTTTTTAGTGTATTCACAAGACTGTATAACCATCACCTCTATCCAGTTCTAGAACATTTGTATCACCCCCCCCCCCAATAAATCCATACTCATTAGTAGTTATTCTCTTTCCCCCTTCCCCAAGCTCTGCTACTGCTACTGCTAAGTCACTTCAGTCGTGTCCGACTCTGTGCGACCCCATCCCTGGGATTCTCCAGGCAAGAACACTGGAGTGGGTTGCCATTTCCTTCTCCAATGCAGAAAAGTGAAAGTGAAGTTGCTCAGTCGTGTCCGACTCTTCGCAGCCCCATGGACTGCAGCCCACCAGGCTCCTCGGTTCATGGGATTTTCCAGGCAGGAGTACTGGAGTGGGGTGCCATTGCCTTCTCCTTTATTCTTACAGGTTTCTGACACCAGGTGTGTGGGAGTCTCCCCGCCTGCCCCCCCACCCCCAGCAATTCTCTGACAGTGAGGGTCAATTTAACTCAGTTCTGATGCTGTTTACCTGGAGATAGAGTCAGCTCCCTCAGGTTAAGGGTGCGGTACTTCCTAGGTGGGCACAGTGATAGAGAAAATCCGCCTGCCAGTGCAGGAGACGGAGGAGATACGGGTTCAATTGCCTGGTCAGGAAAATTCCCTGGAGTAGGAATGGCAACCCTCTCCAGTATTCATGGGCAGAGTGGGAAATTCTGTGGACAGAGGAGCCTGGCGGACTACAGTCCATGGGGTCACAAAAGAGTCAGACACGACTGAGTACAACACAGCAACTCATGAGATCACCTCCCATTTCAAATGTCAATCATAAGTAGTAGGCCCCCAGGTTACCCACAACTTCTGACTTGGCTACAAATATGAGACTTCCATGACCCCTCCTTGGGATCTCTCAATTTGCTCGAGTGACTCGGAACTCAGGGCAACACTTAAATTTACCAGTGCTTTAAAGGATATGATAAAGGATACAGATGGGGCTTCCCTGGTGGCTCACAGGTTCAATCCCTGATCCTGGAAGCTCCCACATGCCGCAGGAGATCCTACATCCCACCTAAGCCCGTGTGCCGCAATGCTGAGCCTGTGAGTGTGGGAACCGCAACTACTGAAGCCCAGGAGCCCTAAAGTCTGTGGTCTGCAACAAGAGAAGTCACCGAAATGAGAAGCCCTCGAACCACACCTAGACCAGCCCCCGCTCTGCAAACCAGAGAAAGGCCTATGCAACAACAAAGACTCAGCACAGACAAAAATAAATAAAACTTTTTTAAGGAACTTCCCTGGTGGTCCAGTGGCTAAGACTCCATGCTTCCAATGCAGGGCCCAGGTTCTACCCTGTGTCAGGGAACTAGATCCACATGCCGCAGCTAAAGGAACTGCATGCCGAAACTAAGACCCAGTGCAGTGAAATAAGTAATAAAAATTTTTAAGTTTTTTTTTTTTTTTTAAGGGATATAAATGAAGAGATACATACATAGGGGGAGGTCTGGGAGGGTCTGAACACAGGAGCTGCTGTTAGGGTGCACCAGGTGTTCACTCCAGGTATTCACTCATCTGGAAGCTCCCAAACCCCTTACTATTAGGATTGTTAGAGGGGCTTCCTCATGTAGATTGCGCTTCCCTGATGGCTCAGTTGGTAAAGAATCTGCCTGCAATCCAGGAGACCCTGATTTGATTCCTGGGTCAGGAAGATCCACTGGAGAAGGGATAGGCTACCCACTCCAGTATCCTGGCCTGGAGAGTTCCATGGACTGTATAGTCCATGGAATCGAAAAGAGTCGTACCCAACTGAGCAACTTTCACATAGACACGATAACTGTTAACTCCATTTCCATCCCCTCTCCCCTATTTAGAGAAGTTGAAGGTAAGAGGCAGGGCTGAAAATTCCGAGCTTCTAATTATGTTTTGGTCTTTCTAGTGACCAGTCGCCTTCCAGGAGCCCATCCAGCATAAAAAATGCTCCCAATGTAAGCACTTCAGATTTACAAGGGTTTTCAGGATCCCCGTGTCAGGGATGGAATATGATATCTTGTGTCCCCTATTAGACTATAACTAAAGGTTTATCAACCTTGGAGCTATTAATATTTTGGACCAAATAATTCTTTGTTGTGGGGGTGCTGTCTTGTGCACTGCTGGATCTTTTAGCTAGCTTACCAGTATCGCCCCCCGCCCCCCAACCCTGACCATCAGAAATCTCTCCAGGGCTTCCCTGGTGACTCAGTGGTAAAGAATCCGGCTGTCAGTTCAGGGGACATGGGTTTGATCCTGGTCCTGGAGGATCCCACATGCCCCGGGATGGACAGCTGGGTGCATCAGCCGCAGTTACTGAGCCAGCACTGTAGAGCCCATGAGCCGCAACTACTGAACCCAAGCTCCACGACAAGAGAAAACCACAGTAATGAGAGGCCCAAGCACCGCAACCAGAGAGTAGCCCCCACTTGCCGCAACTGGAGAAGATGCAGCAACGAAGACTCAGCACAGCCATAAATAAATAAAATCTTGAAATGTCTGCAGACCTTGCTAATTGTCCCCTGGTAGCAAAAATTGCTCTCCTACCCTCGCAGTTGTGAACCACTGCTCCTTGATGTCTAATAAATGCCTGTATTCCGTATAGTAAGTTTATTGTCCAAACAGTATCGTTGCCTCATGAGAGTAATAGCTAATCTTTATAAAGCCTTTGTTCTTTGTACTATTCTAAGATCTTTACATATATTAACTCATTTAATCTTCAGAACAACCCTGTGAGGTAGAAACTGTTATTATGCCCTTTTTGCAGTCAAGAAACTTAAGACTCAAAACTAGTTAGGTTAGTTGCTTAAGGTCACCCACCTGCAAAGTAACATCTGGGATTTGCCTACCCAGGCAATGCAGCTGCAGATTCTGGGCTCAAACCATTTTGCTATCTACTGCTTTTAAATACAAAAGAAACTAACTTAAAAAAAAAAAAAAAGCCAAACATTCTACCTGCAGAATTTGCATAGGCGAACACAAGTTAAAAATAAAATTCCCTATTTTGCCTTTTTCACAAAACATAGCAAAGCATTTTGCCATGTTGCTAAAATCTGATAGAATTGAATGGCTGCATCATATTCTATCAGGAAGATAGATAATAACATGACCAGTCCTTTCTTATTGGGCATTGTGATCTTTGATGATACTTCATTTAAAGAATTATAATCAATTTTTAAAGTATATCTTGCAAGCAATAAAGTACCATTTTAAGGGTACGGTTTGACAAGTTTTCGCAAATGTTACAACCAGCACAAGATACAGGACATTTTCATCACCTTTGTTCCTCTCTGTGGTGGTGTGATGAAGCTGACTAGTACCCTAGTACCAGCTCAGGAGAACCAACTTCATGTACATCTCTTCTTAGGTCTACATTTAGTGATATCACATTAGTAGCTCAAAAGTGGCCATGGTGGGAATATTTACACCACAGAAATTGGTAGAGTGCCACAAATCAGGACTTTAAAAAATTTTTTTAGAAACAGTTTACCTGGTTCTAAATTGTGCCTTTTTGCAGTTAACTCTCTATCTTCAACCACAGTCTGCTTTCTGGCATCTTTCTTTTGCATTTTTATAGATTTCTTTAAATGAAATCATGCAGCACATACTCCTGTACCTACCTTCTTTTGCTCACCTTTTTTTGTGTTTTTTTCCCCCTTATTTTTGAGATTCATCAGCATTGTGGCACACAGCAACAGTTCATTCCTTTTTGTTGTGTTCCATTGTATGGATATAGACTTGGCCAGAAACTTTGTTGTGGTTTCCACAAGAAACAACAGGTGAGACAGGGTAACAGGCTTAGGATTATTGGCTAGTTTAACGATTTCAGTGGACCTTAGGACGTAGGAACTGTCTAGTTGTCTGGTATCTGGCCCTGGGGTGATTAGGACTAAGGAATAGTGACTTTAATTGTGAGCTTGATAAATTAGGTGGTTTGGAGTAAGGGTTTTGGATTGGTTGGTGGTTTTATAAAAGGTTCACTGGCAGGAGAATGATTTATTATCTCTTAAGAATTGGTTAGCACTCAGAGGGGTAGTCTGTCCTAGGCTGGAAAAACCCCAAGAGGTCAAAGCATCAGTAAATACAAAAAAAAATGTAAAACCATGATTAATACACCTTGAAAGGTGTATTATATGAACTCAGGGATGCTAAGCATAGCTGAAACACAACTACATAGCATATAGTGAAACCTGGCCCCTTTGTCACACTTGGCCCTAAGGTTCTCCTAACCAGATTAGTATACTCTTCAATCAGTATATTGAAGGATCCTTTGGGAAAACTGATCATCTCATGAAGAAATGCCTGCAGATACTGTGTTAGTCTCCTGTTGTTGTTCAGTCACTCAGTCATGTCCGACTCTTTGTGATCCCATGAACTGCAGCACGCCAGGCTTCCCTGTCCTTCACCATCTCCTGGAGTTTGCTCAAACTCATGTCCATTGAGTTGGTGATGCCATCCAACCATCTCATCCTCTGTTGTCCCCTTCTCCTTCTGTCTTCAATCTTCAGTGCTTAACCTTTTTTATTGTCCAGCTCTCACATCCGTACATGACTACAGGAAAAATCATAGCTTTGACTATACAGGCCTTTGTAGGCAAAGTAATGTCTCTGCCTCTTAATATACTGTCTAGGTTTGTCATTGCTTTTCTTCCAAGGAGAAAGCGTCTTTTAGTTTCACGATGCAGTTACCATTCACAGTGATTTTGGAACCCAAGAAAATAAAGTCTGTCACTGTTTCCCCATCTATTTGCCATGAAGTGATGGAATTGGATGCCATGATCTTGGTTTTTTGAATGTTGAGTTTTAAGCCAGCTTTTTCACTCTCCTGTTTCACCTTCATTAGAAGGCTCTCTAATTCCTCTTCACTTTCTGTCTTTAGGCTGGTGTCAATACCAGAAAACAAACAACCCAATCAAAAAGTGAATAGAAGACCTAAACAGACATTTCTTCAAAGAAGACATACAGATGGCTAATAAACACATGAAAAGATGCTTGTCATCATTATTAGAGAAATGCAAATCAAAACTATAATTAGGTATCATGTCACTTTGGTGGTAATAGCCATCATCAAAAAACCTACAAACTATCTTTCAGCTTTCGGCTCAGGGGAGGCAAAGGTGCAACTTTCTTTGGTCCTCCCGAACCTGGGTTCATCCGACATGAGCCGCCTCCACCATACTGTTTAAGTTCAACCCCAGTGAGATCAAAGCCGTATGCCTGAGGTGCACTGGTGGGGAAGTCGGTGCCACGTCTGCCCTGGCCCCCAAGATCGGTCCCCTGGGTCTATCTCCAAAAAAGGTCAGTGATGACATCACCAAGGCAACTGGGGATTGGAAGGGTCTGAGGATTACAGTGAAACTGACCATTCAGAACAGACAGACCCAGACTGAGGCGGTACCTTCTGTTTGTGCCCTGATCATCAAAGCCCTCAAGGAACCACCAAGAGACAGAAAGAAGCAGAATAGCAGTAAGCACAGTGGAAACATCACTTTTGATGAGATCGTCAACATTTCCAAGCATATGTGGCATTGGTCTCTAGCTAGAGAACTTTCTGGAGCCATTAAAGAGATCCTGGGGACTGCCCAGTCTGTGGGCTGCAACGTTGCTGGCCACCACCTTATGACATCATAGACGATATCAACAGTGTTGCGGTGGAGTGCCCAGCTAGTTAAGAATGGCAAAGGGAAAAGAAAAATAAAGGATTATTTGACAACCAAAAAAAAAAAGTCTACAAACAATAAATGCTGGAGACTGTGGAGAAAAGGAAACCTCTCTCACTATGGGTGGGAATGCAAATTTATACAGTCACTGCGGAGAATAGTATGGAGATTCTGTAAAAAAAAAACTAGCAATAAAAGTACCATATGATCCAGCAATCCCACTACTGGGCATACCCTGAGAAAACCACAAGTGAAAAAGACATCTGTACCCAGTGTTCATTGCAGTACGATTTACAATAGCTAGGACTTGAAATAAATAAGTTAAACAAGCAGGGTGACAATATACAGCCTTGACACACTTCTTTCCCAATTTGGAACCAGTCTGTTGTTCCATGTATGACTGAGCGACTGAACTGAACTGAAGATGTAAAAGCAATCTAGATGTCCTTTGACAGATGAATGGGTAAAGAAGTTGGGGTACATATACACAAGGAAATATTAGCTAAAAAAGGAATGTGTTTGAGTTGGTTCTGATGAGGTGGACAAACGTAGAGCCTGTTATGCAAAGTGAAATAAGAGAAAAACAAACATCATATATTAACATATTATATATGGAATCTAGAAAGATAGTACTGGTAAGCCTTTTTGCAGGGCAGCAATGGAGACATAGAGAACAGAGTTTTAGACAAGGTGGGGAAGAAGAGGGTGGGACGAACTGAGAGAGTAGCATGGGAACATATGCATCATGATATGTAAAATAGGGAGCTAGTGGGCGTTTGCTCTACGACTCAGGGAGCTCAAACCAGTGCTCTGTGATAACCTAGAGGAGTGGGATGGGCTGGGAGGGAAGTTCAAGAGGGAAGGGACATACGTATACCTATGGCTGATTCATGTCGATGTATGGCAGAAACACAATATTGTAAAGGACTTATATTAAATAAAGGCCAAAAAAAAAAAAAAAAGCTGGGGAATTCCCTGGCAGTCCAGTAGTTAGGACACTTCACTTTCATTACTGAGGGCCCGAGTTTGATCCCTTGTTGGGGAACTAAGATCCTACAAGCTTTGCAGTGTGGTCAAAAGAAAAAAAAAGCTGGAAAATGGGCATGGAAAGATTTTTTTTTAAACTGGAAATAGCCCAGAACGGTTAACATTCATCTTTGGAGTTAGAGAGAAATAGAACAGATGTGTGAAAAGTGGAGGGAAAGCAGTCATCAAAGGGATAATTCAAGAAATCAAATCAGGGGACTTTCCTGGAAGTCCAGTGGTTAAGAATCCACCTTCCAATGCAGAGGGTGTGGGTTCCATCCCTGATTGGGGAACTTAGATTCCACATGCCATGTGGCAACAAGCCCTGAGTGCTGCAACTACAGAGCCCATGTTTCCTGGGGCCCATTAGCCACAACTAAGACCTGACACAGCCTAAAAAGAAAAGTGTTTAAAAAGTCAAATCGGAACCGAGTGAACTGTATCTCCAGAATGAGAAGCCCACTGAGTGCCCCACATCCATCAGTTCAGTCATCCAGCCATGTCCGACTCTGCGATCCCATGGACTGCAGCCTGCCAGCCTTCCTTGTCCATCGCCATCTCCCAGAGTTTGCTCAAACTCTTGTCCATTGAGCCAGTGATGCCATCCAACTATCTCATCCTCTGTTGCCCCCTTCTTCTCCTGCCCTCAATCTTTCCCAGCACCAGGGTCTTTTCCAGTGAGTCAGCTCTTTGTATCAGGTGGCCAAAGCATTGGAGCTTCAGCTTTAGCATCAGTCCTTCCAGTGAATATTCAAGGTTGATTTCCTTTAGGATTGACTGGTTTGCTCTCCTTCGAGTCCAAAGGACTCTTCAAGAGTCTTCTCCAGCACTGCAGTTCAAAGGCATTAATTCTTTGGCACTCAGCCTTTTTTATTGTCCACCTCTCACATCTGTACATGACTACTTGAAAAATCATAGCTTTGACTATATGGACCTTTGTGAGCAAAGTGATGTCAACAGTGGATGGGAAAGAAATCAGATATTTCAGCTTGTTGAGTAAATAGAGAAAGGTTACTAAAACCTTCTGAGGGAAAAAGCAATTAACATTCAAAGAACAGTTGTCAGAATGGTACCATGCTTCCGGTCAGGCATTCTGGAAGACAGCAGAGGAATGCTTTCGAATTATTTATGACCTATAACTTTATGAATTAGTCAAATTGTTAATTCCGTAATGTAAGCGTATTTTCAGACGTGAAATCTTAAAAAATTTTGCTTCCTACCTACGTACCCCTTCTCAGGAAATGACTGGAGGATGTGGTACGCCAAAATGAGACAACAAATGAAGAAACAAGAAGACGTGATCCTGGAAACAGGATATTCAACAGAGGTGAGAAGTGAAGAGAATTCTCATGATGAAAGGAAATCCCAGGGTGACATAACCTGGCTGCAGGCCTTCCAGAGTAATCAGCCAGGACTGGGGCAGGAGGACAGAAGGCCCCAGAAGGGATGTCTCCAAGAAATCAGACAAAATTAACATAGGAAATATCTACACTTTTGGTGATGGTAGAGAAAAATTAATTATAGGGACCTGGAAATCTTAAGTGCACACCCCCCAATTTTTTTTTTTTTTTATTAATGATTAACTCTAGGAAAAAAATATTTTTAAAAACTGAAAACCAAAGCTTAATCACAGTAGACTGGCTTGGCTGTGGATAATATTTATGGAGACGTAATTGTGTCAACAGAGTATGGAGGCTGGTCTCCCATCAACCCGCACACTTCAGGCTTTCTTGTAGACTGTGGCCTAGCCAGTAGGAGTACTCTTTGTTCCACCTGTCTAGGGCTTCTTTTGTTTAAATGGGAATCAAATTGATTAAATGCAATTAATAAATCAGTACATTAATAAACTAATTAAAGAATTAAAATATCAGTTAAAAAATGCATCTAAGCAAAAGGCTATGGATGAAAGTATACATGCACACACATTTTTTTTTATACTAAACACTTGGAAAAGATTATCTAGATTTAAACTTGTGCTCTAATTTGAGACGGTTGATTTACCCAAACAACAGGTCATAGTGTATGTTCAACCTTCATCCTATTAATAGGAAATTAAGTTGTGTATCCTTGAATCTGTCATATGTTAGACTGACCTGTGACACATGGTAAATTTTTTTCTAGTCCTGTTTTAATTTTTTCCACTAGACTGAGCAGTTTGAGGGCAGGCTCTTGTTCTTTTCTCTGTAAGGTTCTGGCACTTAACACAGACCTTGAAATTTTTTTTTTTAACCTATGATTAAGTCACCACAGAGCCCACGGTTTGAGTTGATGAGCACATCTAATATTTGCAGAGCATTCAGTTCACCCTGCACTGTCACATCTGTCTGCCCCACACCAAGGTTGGTGTTTTTATTTCTCTCTTCTCCCTTCTCATTTTTTGGAAGAGGACCTGAGTTCCAGAGAGCGCCTTCCCGAAGGTCACAGAAGTCAGTGTTGGAACCCCTAGCAGAATTCAGATCTCTAATGATGCATTAAAAAAAACACTTTAAAAAAATATGGTTTAAAAAATTTACCATCAACCATTTTTAAGTGTATGGTTCAGTAGTGTTAAGTATAGTTACATGGTTGTGGGTTATGGCTCTTTAGAACTTACTCATCTTGCAAAACTGAAATTCTATATCCATTGAACAACTCTCTACTTTCCCCTCACCCATCCCTGCCCCTGGCAACCACCGTTCCACTTTGTGTCTCTATGAATTTGAGCACTCAAGATACCTTCTGTAAGGGAGTCATACAGCGTATGTCTCTGTGATTGGCTCTTCTCACTTAGCATATGTCCTCAAGGTTCATCTATTTCCTCCCATGAGGCCAATCAATATTCTGTTGTATGTAGCCCATTTTATTTATCCATTCATCCATCAGTGGACACCTGGGTGCTTCCATCTCTTAGCTTTTGTAAGTAATGCTGCTATGAGCATGAGTGTATATATATCTCTTTGAGAGCTTGCTTTCAGTTCTTTTGGATATATACTGGAAGTGGGATTCCAGTAAGATATTTTTAAAATTCTCCATCTCATTACAAAAAGGATTTGAGGACTTTCCTGGTGGTCCAATGGTTAATCCACCTGCCAGTGCAGGGGACATGGGTTCAATCCCTGGTCCAGGAAGACCCCACATGCCTTGGAGTAATTAAGCCTGTGGGCCACTACTACTGAGCCCAAGCTCTAGAGTCCATGCTCTGCAACAAGAGAAGCCGCTGCAGTGCCTGCACCCTGCAACTAGAGAAAGCCCACATGCATCAGTGAAGACCTAGCACAGTCAAAATTAAATGCATGAATGAATGAACAAATAAAATTTTAAAAAATGATTCGAGGCCATTGTCTCGGCACCTTCTTAAGTACATATATATATATTTTTAAAAGGTTCTGAATTTTGAATGAATGAGAAAAGGGCCAGAATGAAGGAACAGAGGAGACAACAGAAAGGAGTGGCCTAACAGAAGTCTGGTGGGATAAAGTTTTTTATCTTTACCCTTGGGAAGTAGCTGCAAATAATTAAGACCCACCAGCGGTAGACTGGAGTAGCCACTGTAGTGGCCAAGGCGTTTTTTTCCTCATCTACACAAAGATCTCCAAAACACTCAAAAGTTGCATCCAAACAGAATAATCCCTATGCATATGAAAGAGTCACAAAGGAGGGATTCCATGTTCATGATGCCTGGTGTGTATGGGGGTAGGTATACAAACTCATATTCTGGAACTGTCATGGGACCTTCATAAAAGACCTAGTCAGAGTAGGGACAGAGGTAGAGTGTGTTGGTCAGAAGACTCTGCTCATCTTCAGAGACTGATGTCAGATCTGATTTTTCAAGAAAACCTGGATACAATTAACACAACACTGTAAATCAACTATATTCCAATAAAGTTTTTTTAAAAAGGGAAAAGCTAGAAATCTGAACTTTGACGTGCAATTTGACTTTTAAAAACTGGTGTTCAAATTTTCAAAAAGTTTTAAAGACATTCTGAATGTCAAAGACAAAATGCAAGTTTGCAAGCTCTGGTGTGTGGTAGTGTGGAGCATTGACCTCTGGGGAAGAAGGTCTGGTTTGATTGACCAGATCAAATGCTACACTTGCAGAAACTCTGCCCTTCTGTCATTGGATAGAACTTAATGTGCTGCAGGCAGAGAGGAAGTGGCCTACAATGAACCATTAAGTTCTCCTGGTGGCATATCTGTGCTGGTCAGATAGAAGAGGAGAGCTCCCGGTTTTGCATCGTTTCTGTGATATTCAGTTGTGCCTACTTCACAGAACCATTGTAAAAGTAAAACATCACAGAATTGGAAAGGTGTCAAATTTTTCCTAAAATGTAATGCAGGTGCTAACTGGGATAATTATCTTGCCACGAAGAGCTCAGAAGAGTAATGTTTTGGGAACAGTGACAGCTTCCACAAAAGCTGACCTACGAAGGAGATGCTGGGCCCCAGCTCTGGCTGGAAGAAATGAAGAGGAAAGAATGTGTCAGCCGTTCTGCTCTGGTGGGTTTGAGAAGGAGGAAGAATACTGATCTTTTCTGCAAGTGGTGTTGGGGAGTCAGTGTGGAGTTGAGAAACACAGATGGCCATAAATGGTGTGATCCTGCTCCAAAGAGCTGAGCTAACGGCCTGGGCTTCATGAACCTCACACTGCAAGTTTCAACTAAAATAAACTTCTGACATTTCTATCAGTTCCCTTGAATAAGTCAGAGTTTAATACTTTGTAGACTATTTCAGGGACTTCCCTGGCTATCCAGTGGTCAAGACTCTGCGATTTCACCGTGGAGGGGCCCAGGTTCCATCCCTGATCCAGGAGCTAAGATCCTGCCAGTTGCACGGCATGGCTGGGGAGGTGGGGTGGCAATAACTGCCTCATGTTCCCACTTAGAAGATTTGTACTATTACTTCTATTACTTGAGAAAGCAGCCCTGCTTATTATTGCTACTAATGATATTGCAATGTTAGTAACATTCCTATCATGCTTTGTAACTTACAAAGACCTTTCACTTGCATTTTTCTCATCTTGTTTCCTGGTAACTCTGAGATTATTATTTCTCACTTTATGATAAGGAAACTGATGGCTTCCCATTGTCCTTTAGCTAAAGTTTAGAATCTTCAAGGTGGCCTAAGTCCCACCCTAGCCTGGGCCTTCCCTACCTCTCCAGAGCCTCTTTCACTACCTTCTCAGGAACTTTCTTTGTTCTAGCTATTCTGGATTTCTTTTGGTTCTCTAAATAGGTCAGGTTCTCTGCAGCTATAGGTCTGGCATTGTATGTGCTGTCTCTTTCATCTAGAACACTCTTCCCTGTCCTCTTTGCCTGGCTAGCATCTTTTGAGTCTCAGTTCAACAACATTTCTTCATGGGAGTCTTTCCTAAACATTGAGGCTACGTGGAACTTGCCAGTAACATCCCTTGTACCACCCAGCACTTCCCATTCCAAAGACGCATCACACTTCAGATTACTCATTCAGGACTTGGTGGCTCAGTGGTGAAGAATCCACCTGCCAGTGCCAGAGATGTGGGTTCAATCCCTGATCCAAGATCCCACATGCTGCGGGGCAACTGAGCCCCGTGTGCCACAGCCACCACTCTAGAGCATGCGAGCCCCAATTACTGAGTCCACCTGCCGCAGCCACTGAAGCCCACTCGCCTAGAGCCTGTGCTCCGCAATGAGAAGCCACTGCAGCAAGAAGCCCATGCCGCACAGTTAGAGAAGACCCTGCTTGCTGCAACTAGAGAAAGCCCACATAGCAACGAAGACCTGTGCAGCCTAAAATACAAGTACAAATTATTCATTCAGTAGTTCTTGTTCCTGCTCTGTGCCTCTTATAATATACTTTTACTCTGAAAGCTTTTGTAACAAATCTGCTCTCTGGATTCCATGGCCATGAAACTAATGCATCAGAACCTTGCCTTCTAGTCCAATGCTGTGGGGCTTCTTCTGACATTTCAATAATCAAGGTCCTTTGCGACCAAAAGGCACACCTCCCGCATCACATAGCAGGTGGTGAGGTTAGAGCACAGTGCCACTGTATTCTTTGTTAATGACTAGAAAAGACTGGTGCTGTTCTCACCTCTTCGGTTGTCTCTGTGATGCTTCTGTACCAGTGACCACCTTTGCCCAGCACCCTTTTGAGATAGTCAAGGGTGGATCACAGATGACAGGGACGTTGAAAGCTACTCAGGCTCCTCGTGTCTCAGGTCTTGCCTTGGTTTGATGCACACAGGTAGGTCTACCATTTAGAGTTGTGGGGCATGTTCATTTTCCATGTTGGAAGCAGTGAGGTACAGTTAGCAAATTAGTGGTACAAGCACAGGAGTGGTAGTAACACAGTGGCCCAAGCTGGCGAGGCAAGCATCAAGCAGGTGAACAGGGGGCCAGTGGGAGGAACTCATGGCCTCATTTCAACAGTTGCAGCAAGCTGACCTCCCTGAAGGTTTTCAAGTCAGCTCTCTCTCTCCTTAGCACTGTCTTCGTGAAATCCGTCACCATATACCTTCCTCAGTCCAGTTCACAGTAATCAAAATTTGTGGCTAGATAGCCAGGCAGTGGTGTATAAGGTTGCAAATGTTAGTTCCAAATATAGTGCAGTTCACATTGCGAGTGAGGAAAGAACATTGAGTGAATTCATTACGTGAACCACTTAAACTAACTGAACCCAAGAGCTTAAAGCCACATTCTTCAAATATGCACACGCCACAAAGCTGCACTCAGCGTCAGGCAGTCAGGCTGGAAAACGTTCATGAACCAAAGAATCTAAACAAGGAAGATGTTCTCAAGGTATGCATTTGCCAATTGTTTCTTTGTTCTCCAGCCATCCTTGGTGGTGAGCTGCATGACTTAGAGCTTGCAGGTGTAAGCCTGGCACACTTCCATGCCTAAAGCAAAGACTGAAACTTTGTGGCACTGGTTACAAAGGGGAACAGGCAAAGAGGGCACAGCCTGTCTTCATACTAAAAATAACTAGATGCCTAGTTTATAGAAACATAGCTGGAAGAATATGCCCCAAACTTATCTGGCAAGCATGATTGTCTTCAGGAGGTGGATTTATAAGAAGGGATAATTATTCTCTAGGGTGTTTTTTTCCCTTTCAAAATTTGGAAAATGGATATGTATTACATTTGTGAACAGAATTAAAATTTTAAGGGGATACAGTGTTAGATGAATAGCAAATTGTTACAATGAGGTTGGTAAAAGCATGCATGAATGCAAAGTCACTTCAGTCCTGTCCGATTCTTTGTAATCCCATTGTAGCCCATCAAGCTACTCTGTCCATTGGATTCTCCAGACAAGAACACTGGAGTGGGTTGCCATGCCCTCCTCCAGGGGATCATCCCCACCCAGGGGTCAAACCCGCGTCTCTTATGTCTCCTGCAATGATAGGCAGGTTTTTTACCACTAGCGCCACCTGGGAGGCCCAAAGAAGAGCACAGACTATCTAATTATTCTCTACCATACACAAAAAATACACTTGCACATACTAGATGTAGAACAGGGTGCTCAAATAGAACTTCCTTCGGCTATGGATATGATCTCTATCTGTACTGCCCAATATGGCAGCCACTAGCCATGGGTGGCTGCTGAGCACTTGAATGTGGAACTTACTTTATTTTTTTTAACATTGTTAAAAATATTTATTTTAATATAGTCTATCATAAATGTCAGTAGAGGTTCCACTGTGCCACAGATGCACCTGACGAGTCCTGTGCCATCCAATTGGTGACCGTCTGAACAATGTCCCATCTCTTATCCCAGCCAGAGAGCACACCTTCCATATTGTTCCTCTGCATTGACTGCTTCCAAAACCAGATGACCACAGTCCTTTATCCCCAAAGGAAGCTTAAAACAGTTGGTTCAGGCATTCCAGGATCTGTACCCCTCTTAAATCCCAGGTCAAGAGGAATAAAACCCCAGCGGATGGCAAATTGTCCTCCCTTGAAAAGCTGCTGCAGCCTTTGCTTGGCCTCTTTGCTCAGCTTCACCATTGCGACAGCACTGGCGACACCCGTCAGACAACAGCAGCAAACGCTGGAACTTACTTTAAACTTAAATAGCTGCATATGGGAAACTTAAATAGCTGCATATGGCTGGTGCTACTGTATTTGGACACACAGGTCTAGAATTTTCCATCTATAGGGAGCAAAGTGTCAGCAGAGGCAGGGAAAGGCCAGCTTTAGTAGCCAAGAGATCTTCTGTGAGACATGCTGTCTATCCAGTGGAGATGGAGTCTGTTTCAAGGATGACATGAGAGGAGGCACTTCTTTACACTTGTAAAGGCCACAGCATTAACTTCATCCTTCTACACCCTTCACATTCTCCCGACTTTAAATTCTCCATTGATAGAAGAGGCCACTGACCTATTAGAAAAGCAGTAATCATCTCACCCATCCTCAGTCATGTCAAATATTTTAAATGTTTTGTATTTTTTTCTTATAAACTGTTTCTCTCCACCTCTCCTCCACTATCTTGTATCCTGTGTTGTCTTGAGATTTCTCCTATTAAATCATCAGCCATTCAGTGTACTGTTTTCTTCTTAATTTCTTTAAAAGTCTAATAAGCATGAAGAAGAGTATATCCATAAGGTTAGTATACATAATACAAGGTAATCAACACCTTAATGAATCAGAGTGGGTTAAGACTGCAGTGTAATGTATACTTGTATAATTTGTCAAATTTATGATAAAGGTTAAGGTTGTTTGGAGGTGAGAGAAGATGGATGTCACAGAGGACCATATTGGTATGATCAGCCAAACTATGGCCAGACTGTTTTTCCCTCCTTGGTTTTCATTTTAATTGGTGTATGGCATATCTGCTGTCAGCTGGTGGCAGCTTCCTGAGAAAGCACGAGTTATGACAGATGCTAAGCTATGTTCCTTCTCTGTTGCTAATTCCACCCCAGCATTGGACCAGCAGCTCAGGAGTGAAAGCTACAGTTGCCAGATAGCAGCAACGAAATCAGAGAAGCAGAGTTCTCTTTGGCCACCTGGTGTGAAGAGCCAACTCATTGGAAAAGACCCTGATGCTGGGAAAGACTGAGGGCAGGATAAAGGGGTGACAGAGAATGAGATGGTTGGATGGCATCACCGACTCAATGACATGAGTTCGAGTGAATTCCGGGGGATGGCAAAGGTCCGGGGGATGGCAAAGGACAGGGAACCCTGGCGTGCTGTGGTCAATGGGGTCAAAAAGAGTCAGACATGACTTAGCGACTGAACAAGAGTTATCTACAAGTGGCAGTAACAACCCAATCAACTTTCCTTCCTGACACTACCATTTATCACAAAGTTAACCATCAAATCGTTAGAAGAACCAATCCTCTGACTTGGTTTCCTAGGGAAAGCAGTTATTTGGCCCACGTTTCATTAATATTAGGGTCCCCCGTCTCACTCTAGAATTTAAAACCAAACACCTTGACCACTTCGCTTGTACTAGGATTGTTCTAAGAAGGCAGGTCAATTTGGGGTGGGTATTTTGCATTACCACGAAAGATGCATGCCAAGTCATGCACTCTTTGCTACCCTACTCCATGGACTGTAACCCGCCAGGCTCCTATGTCCATGGGATTTCCCCGGCAAGAATACTGGAGTGGGTGGCCTATCCCTTCTCCAGGGGAACTTCCTGAATCAAACTCGAGTCTCCTGCATTGGCAGGTGGATTCTTTACCACTGAGCCACCTGGCATAAGCCCACAGAAGACAGAGTCCTATTAAAAACAACTCCGAGATCCTAAAACTAGTATCTAGTAACAGTAGATTAAATTCTCATCAGCTGATTTATTATTCAGTCAAATATGATACTGGAAGTATAGATTCAACATTATATTACCAAAAGCTTTTTATTTTCTTCCTGAGAAAAAAATCACTAGCCCTACAAATATGGCTCCAAGTCCAGGACTCATTTGGATAAGAGTTAAAAGACTTGATTTAAAGCTATAAAACCCCTCACACTCCCCAAATTGCACACCACAGAGATACATTCTTTATAAAGGGTTCCTTACTTCCTGAAACTCATTCTTAGAAAATGCCAGATAAGAATTCATCCACCACTGCCCACTGTCCCAAAAGCCTCTACTGCTTCCCATGAATATAAAATAACATTCTCTATAAGAAACTAACACATTTGTCTTTCTTCCCTTCTCATTTCTCCTAAAAATTTTAACCAAGGGATATTACAGAAAAGGGGTTTCCCTGATATCTCCATTGGTAAAAAATCTGCCTGCAATGCAGGAGACCCCAGTTCAAGTCCTGGATCAGGAAGACCTGCTGGAGAAGGGATAGGCTACCCACTCCTGTATTCTTGGGCTTCCCTTGTGGCTCAGCTGGTAAAGAATCTGTCTGCAATGCGGGAGACCTGGGTTCAGTCCCTGGGTTGGGAAGATCCCCTGGAGAAGGGAGAGGCTACCCACTCCAATATTCTGGCCTTGAGAATTCCATGGACTACAGTCCATGGGGTCCTAAAGAGTCAGACGTGACTGAGCAACTTTCACAAAAATTAGGGAAAAGGAGAATCATTAAGTATCTTTAAAGCTATTGCTTGTATCCATTGTGACTGCATGATTTTCTAATTGTGGAAACCTAACAGTTTCAGCTGGAAGAACACAGGTTTGTGCAGACTGGCAAGCTTGAGTTGACCAATAAGACTGAGAGTTATTTGTGGTTTAACTACCTAATTTTTCTGAGCCTGCTTTCTCATCTGTAAAATTACCTAGGATCTGTATATTACCTAGGATAGGGAGCTATTTGGAAGACAAACAATAAACTAAAACATCTGACAGGGAATTCCTTTACAGTCCAGTGGTTAGGACTCCATGCTTTCACTGCCGAGGGCATTGGTTCAATCCCTGGTTGGGGAACTAAGATTCCACAAGCCTCATGGTGCAGCCACATAAAACAAAATATCTGACATGGAAAAGGCTGGATTAAGACCTTTAGAGACCCAAAGCATCAAGACTATGGTGCCCAAATCAATCAAGATATTAGTGGAAAACAGAGAATACACTCAAACTGGGTAATTTGAGGAAGGTTTAATAAAGGGACTGTTCACAAAGACATGGGCAGAGTTCAGGAGCCAGTAAATGAGTGGCCCTTTCTATCCCTAGAAATAAGGGGCAGAGAGAAGGAGCTGGAGCTAAAGAAGGCTGCTTGTTAGGAGTCACAGTCTTTGGTAGAGGAACACAGACAACCTATGTGACCTGGTGACTTAAAAGCCAGGGAAATAAATACCCAGGCTTCTAAATATCCATTCCTCAGCCTTTTGATCTTCTGAGGGTGTTACTAATTGGATCAACACAACCTGAAGTCAGAGGGCAAAGGAACCTGTTGATGCAGTCCACGGGGGTCAAGACCTGGGACACAAAACAGGATGAGAAACAGTTCTGAAGAGGAATGCAGCCAGGACCATCTCCTCCCCAACATGATTCAAACCACTGAACCGTTATATACACACAACTTTGCATGTGTGCTAAAATTGAGACACCTTCTTTCCAGCATTTGACTGTGAGTTCTTTCATTAATACAATTTCTTTCAGTCTGTTTGGAGTCTTTACTTTGCTGGTGCCGTAAGTACATGCCTAGATAGAAGCCTCAGTACATAGGAACTGGCAGGCTAAGGTTAACTCCTGAATGCTGACTCTAAGGAGCTGTAAGAGGTTTCTGAGTTAATCCAGAAGTAATTTAGGAGGAATCTTAGGGTTTTTCTGGCTAGGTACTATTCATTAGAAATTCAGCAACTGGATTTTCTTAGACTCAAAAAACCCCTATGGTAGTAAAACTTCTTATAATTCTACTGAATGACAGAAAAGGTTTTAGTTGCTTACCAAGGAGAATAAAGGACATCAGGACATCAATTTCACATTGACATTTTTATTAACGCCAACTGTTTTTTAATTATTATTTTTTTAAAACAATAGCACAAAAATGTTTCAAGGAAGCAGTCTCACAATCTGATGACCTTCTGAAATACAGTTAAGCCACACCAAATATGAATTCCTGTTAATAACACACAAAAATATTTTTTTTAAAAGAAAAAGAAAAGAAAAAAAGTAGGGAAAGAGGAAAGGAATAAGATTTAGAGTTAAAACTCACTGGATTAGGTTGGTGAGGCTTGTTAGTAGGATGCTGTGGAAGCAGAGTGGCACACACAGGCTTACAGTCTGTTTTTTTTTTTAAACCAGTTATCACTAATACATGGGCCCTGCATCAGCAAGCACTGACTTCTTACAGGCCCAAACTGAACCAGGAGAAGCCAGTGCTGATACTGTCAGAAAGAGGGCCAACAGTTGGCCTGTCAGACCGTTTTCAGCAGAATAACTCCTTCAGAAAGGCCTGGCTGAAAACTGTTCATTTCTATTCTCTCACCTATATGCATTTCAGGATTCTTAAAAGTCATCTTAAAAAAGAAAGAAAAAATAATGTATATTAGTTTCTCTTATTTAATGTGGCTATAAAAGATGTTTCCTTATTATTGATCTCTAAGAAGGACACCGGGGTGGTGGGCTGGGATGGAACTAAGGGAAGGAAAAAACCCAGACCAGGATAGGTTTTGTTTTTTTTTCAAACTTTTTTTTTCTTGCCAAGGGATCACACAGAAGGGAAGGCAAGGAGGAAAACTACAATCCTTGGTTCAGATTGAGTTATGCAGGAAAATATATCTTCCTGATCAGTCCCCATGCCAAATAAACAAAAAACAAAAAACCCCACTTGAGATTATGCACAGACTCTATGTTATACCAGCTATCAGCCTTTAATGTTTAACCATTCCCAGCAATGGACACTTGGCTTGTAGGCTGCTTGTAGAACCCACTTCACAAAAATCCTCTTTACAGAAGCCTCTAGTTTCCTTTTGGTACGTTATAAAAACAGAACATCTGTCATTAACAGGAGAGTGTTAAATACTTTTAACCACTGACAAGGCTTCAGGAAGTTTCACAGTTTCGTTATGCTCTATTTTATTACTATCATATTTACATTTTTATTTTTTTGCTGAATTGCTGATTTTCCTTTTTCAATAGAATTTAATTCTGGAGTGTGAGCAGGAACCAGTTAACTACATTCATTGTCCAACCCCCACTGGCTTGAAAGAAGACTCCAAATTCTTGGCATGTGAATCAGCTGTTCAGTCGCTCCACCTTAAGCCTGCACGAAGCAGTAGAACCGCAGTGGTGGTGTTCCAGGTTCATGCTGTGGGTGGTGAGGCCTTTCGCTGAAGGAGGTACTGGTGGATGCTCTCAGCATCTCGCTTTAGCCAAGCAGCATTCAGCAGGATATTTTCACAACACTGCTGGATGGTACGCTCCGCTGAAGGAGCTGGGTGACTCTCGAAGAAAGCCTGGCATAAGACAATCCAGAATGTAAGATCATTACTGGCAATAGTAAGAAGCTAGTATCACAGGTCATGAAAAAGAAAAAATATCCACTGTCTATGGATTCATAAGCTTCACTCATGAAAATTTACCACTGCCAGGCTAAAAGAAAACAAGCTGCACCTTAGACCTATAGGAATTCTTCCCCTAATGTATTATATGCTAAAAACCTAATCAAAGAGAAAGAACCTATATTCTTTAAGGTTCATTGTCCAATCAGCAAAAGAAAGTAAAAAGGACTATTATCAAGGACCAGGCCCCCTGTGTTACTTCATCTAAATGACAATCTTATCACCCAATTTACAGACCCGAGTGGCTCACAGGGGTGAAAAAAACCTACCCGAAGTCTAGACTTTGAAATCAGCCTTGGGACTCGATCTAGGCTCCATCATGTACTAAAGTGTGACTGAGTAAATTAACTGCTCTGTTTTATCATCTATGAGAAAATATAATACTTGGCACAGAGTAGTTAAAGACTCAACACATTTTGGCTACTTCCAATAAAGATTAATTTGTAAGGGATAATAAAACTAAGAAGCTTAAATTGCTGCCATATTCTAATAATTTAAAATTTTATAGACACATTTTCATACAATAAACTACTTCAGAGTTCATTGTAATTATTGCAATGCTTATTGATTAAAGGTTGAATAAACCATTTTCTAATGAAATACACCTGGTTTCATAGAAAATACCAACCAGCAAAAGGATGGGGACAGGGGGCGGAGGGGTCTTTCCTTTGAACTAGTCATTACAGGTATATAAGAGAGAATGACTAATTCATCAGATTAAGTCTAAACCTCTTAGAAATCATAACGTTATTGACATGGATGCCAATGGCCCCTGTTCTATCACAGTTGGGTTCTTAGGGCCTGAGTAAGATACAAGAGTTCCTCTCATTCTACCTCAACAAATAATACCACTGCTTACTCATGAGAAACCTAGAAATTATCCTGGACTACTTCCTTCTTCCTCCCCCAGATATGTTCACAATACAGACAAAACATTCAATAAATACTGGCTGTATTAAAGATTAACAAAATCAAGTCCTGGAATCAAGATTGCTGGGAGAAATATCAATAACCTCAGATATGCAGATGACACCACCCTTATGGCAGAAAGCAAAGAACTGAAGAGCCTCTTGATGAAAGTCAGAGGAGGGTGAAAAAGTTGGCTTAAAACTCAACATTCAGAAAACTAAGATCAAGGCATCCAGTCCCATCACTTCATGGCAAACAGACTGGGAAACAATGGAAACAGTGACAGACTTTATTTTGGGGGGCTCCAAAATCATTGCAGCCATGAAATTAAAAGATGCTTGCTCCTTGGAAGATAAGTTATGACCAACCTACACAGCATATTAAAAAGCAGAGACACTTTGCCAACAAAGGTTCATTTGGTCAAAGCTATGTTTTTTCCAGTAGTCATGTATGGATTGAGAGTTGGACCATAGAGAAAGCTGAGCGCCGAAGAACTGATGCTTTTGAACTGTGGTGTCGGAGAAGACTCTTCAGAGTCCCTTGGACTGCAAGGAGATCCAACCAGTCCATCCTAAAGGAAATCAGTCCTGAATATTCATTGGAAGCTGAAAATCCAATACTCTGACCACCTGATGCAAAGAAATGACTCATTTGAAAAGACTCTGATGCTGGCAAAGATTGAAGGTGGGAGGAGAAGCGAACAAGAGAGGATGAGATGGTTGGATGGCATCACCAACTCGATGGACATGAGTTTGAGGAAGCTCTGGAAGTTGGTGATGGACAGGGAGGCCTGGCGAGCTGCAGTCCAAGGGGTTGCAAAGAGTCGGACACGACTGAGCAACAGAACCGAACTGAAACTCTTTCATTACTCCATCTCCTTCAAGCTATTGTATCATTTTTGCTTGGTGGGGTGGCCTCCCAGTATCTCCCCTTTCCAAACTGCATTCTCTACACTGCAGTCAGATTGAAATCCTTATCATATAAGCCAGATTAAGTCACCACTTTGTTTATAAGCCATTTCAAGGGTTTCCCATTCTTAGGAGCATTTTCATATGGCCTACAAGGCCCTCTTCGGTCAGGCCTCTACTTTACTAGCCTTAGCCTGGCCACTGGCCTCCCCTTGAACTAATTATACGTATCTCTCCTTCAGGAATATTTATTACTTTTACAATAAAGTAATTATTTACATAATACAATACATATTATATTGAATCTTGATTTAGATTCTCCATTAGGTACTAACCTGTGACTGAGTAAATTAACTCATAATGTGAACCAAACATTATAGCTCTTGGAATTTCCAAATTCACCCCTGAAGCCCTCTTGCTTTCAAGAATGAGGGTGGAAGTGACACTTAAAAGGGCTAGGAGTAGAGTCCCTACATAGTCATCTTGTCTCTCCGTGCACATAAAAGACCTATGAAGAGTATTAGAAGGGAAAAAGAACTAATATGAAAGATCTACTATGTTCCAGGTCCCCTATATTACTTAATCTAGACAATCTTACCACCTCATTTTATGGAAGAGGAGATGAGCTCATAGAGGTTAAAAAGCCTGCTTGAAGTCACGCAGCTAACAAGGGGCAGAGCACAGATTTACATCCAGGTTGACTGACTCTAAATTCCACATTCTTTCAACCACTTTAATGCCCTCAAAGATGATTCCAAGTCTAAATTCTTCAGGCCTTAAGGATACAACCTAATCTGTCTCCAAGAAAAACACGGAGGCACTACTCGAGTACACCACCACCCCAACAATCTGCGATCATGGTTTGATGCGTGTTCCATTTCTTGGTGAAAAGTGAGACGCAGACTGTACTTCCTTACCTTAACTTCTGCAGCCATCTTATCAACTGCAAACCCCTCAACAGAGAGCTGAAAAACAATGGTTTATAAACAGTAAGTGCAACCAAGAGGTGAGGAACTAACTTCCATCTACCATAAAAACAAATCATTCCACTCTTTCCAAACTTCAGTTTATTCTAGAGGGTACAGGATGGGTTATGGAGAAACTCTTTAGTAAATCTAGTAACTACTTAGGGAAACTTTTAAAAAGCAAAGACAATAATCTATGGGTTGAGTGAATCATGGGTGTCTCTCAATAATATCCATGATAAGCAAGCTACTCAAACATTTTCACGTACCTTTATTAGTCTAGATATTAAGAATCCTCCCTGGTATCGATTATAAAGTTCTTCCCAGTTGTCCTTTATGAATTTCCAAGCAGCCTTCCTTCCATGCTTACTGCCTCCAGCCACTCCACCAATTACTGACACAGTGTCCTGTGGACGTACCTCTTCCTAAAAAAAAGAGAACTACAAGTCTACCGTATCCAGAATATTGTCTGATGCCAGAAAGGGCAAATGCTGTTGAGGTACCCAAGTAATCCCCTTGTTTTAGGAATAACTGGCACCAGAAGCTTCTAGCAAAGAGGAGAATGTTTAACCTACAGATCAGCCAAATTGAGAATGAAGCACCGAGACGGGTACAACAGACGGCTGCTTAACAGATACCTGCTCTAGGGTAAAGAGAGAAAGACAGAGAAAGTAGGCACAGGGATGTGTCAACCTTCCGGTTTATTTCATCTCCCAACTATTCTGATTCTTACCACTAGAGGGAAATATAGTGGTTAGTAACAAAAGCTTACTCCAGTTTTTCAAGAAAGAGGAAGCCTTTAGTCTAGGATTAAGACAGATCAAGAGAATACTGAATCAAGGACACTTGCTATAGATCAGTGGGTAATTCCCTCTAAAAGCAGTTTTCACTATAACTTACTGAAAGTGCAAACGTGAGGACTTTTTGAATCAATTCAGGTGAAAGAGTAGCCCCAAGGACTCTTTCAATTCGGTTTTTCTCTTCCTGCATATCTGCTTGTTTGTGAAGCTATAGTGAAAAAAATACAAAAAGAGACAATTAACTTCTCCCTTAATAAGGTGAAACTTTTGCTCTACAATCTCATTGGCTAAGATTGCAGGATATGAAATTAACAAAAAAATATTTTTCAAGAGGTTTGAGCACTAAGTTTGTCCTGTGCCCCTAGAGTAAATCATTAGGTCTAAGTGCTCACTATATGAATAGCTTGTCATCAGTTCTGAGCAGTTCAACCTCAAGATCTAAGGGGTGAGCCTGTCATGACCAAATTCTTTATTCACTGATGTCTGACTAATGTTCTATGTTAGACAGGCAAAATAAGCATCATTACTAATACCACTGAAAATCAATTCAACTCATCAGTAAAAAATACAGGAAGCATTACTGAAAGTAATATTTTAAGAATATTTGATGACATAAACATGCCACTGATATATTAATAGAAAGAAGGGATACAAAGCAAAATGGTTCTAAATTTTTAAAAATTTAATGAGAAGGGGAGAAAAAACCCTGAAAACACATCAAAATGTTAACATTAATAATGGTCTCTGATCAGCAGGATTATGCAGCATCACATTTTTAACTGCCAAGTATAATGAATGCAGAACATTAAGAAAACAGAAAAGCATAAAGAAAAAATTACTATATTTACATTAACCAAATCATGAGTAAGATCATATTATACATGCTGTATTTGTGATCTTTTAAAAATTACAAGTAAGTTCTATTTTCTTCTTTATACTTTTCTAGCCTCTAAATCTTCCATAGTGAGTATACCAAAGCCTCTTTTCATAATTAGAAACAAAATATTATGTTTTTTTTTTTTTAATTAGAACTTCAAATGTATATGAGCTACTTCTCTAAGACAATTTAATTTATAGACTCTCTTGACCTTTTTTTTTTCCCCTCTGAAGAGTTAACACTGACCAGTGTCTGGAGACCCCATCACAGCTCCCAGTTTCCTCTTCCTTTCCTTTGGACTCTTTTGAGCAGCAGTGTAGTAAAATAGATAGGAGGTCAGAAGACCTGGGTTCTAGACCCAGTTTTGCCTCTAACTAGCTGTGTGATCTTGACTAAGTCCTTAACCTCTCCGGGTCTCAGTTTCCCCATCTGTAAAATGAGCGGGGTGGACAGATGATTTCTAAGGTCCTTTTCAGCTCTAATATTCAAGGTCTGAACGCTGGCATTTAGGAAGCATTCCCCACCCCACCCCCAACAGGACCTGTCACAGGAGTCCACTAGATGGCACCATAACACTACATTTCAAATATACTCTGAATTAGTTATTTATCCTGCTTCATTATTCTTAAATTACTAAAACAAAATCCACCTCCTCTCTCAGCAACTGGCGTCGTTCCCTTTAATATTATTTAGGTATAGTTGACTTACAATGTGGTGGTAGTTTTCAGTGTACAGCAAGTGATTCAGTTATACATATATAACAATACTTTGCACCTGCTGATCCCAAACTCCCAGTCCATCCCTCCCCAACTGGTCCTAACTGGTTTCTTGAACCCTGATTTTGCCTTCATTAGAGCTCTTTGCATAGTAAAGTTGAACCACTGTGGGCTCCCTTGTGTTAAACAGGTGCAAACTCTTTATTAAATAAACACACTGGTCTAAATTCTTTAACATATGCCATGACATGAAAATGTCAAAGGACCTGTCACGAAATTTTCAGAACCCTTATTTTCCCCATATCTTTATGGAATAGACAAAATATACCAACTATCTCATTTCATATGCAAAGAAATGCATGATTTATAGTGCACAGGTTCACAGAATATTAAGAGTGAGAAGAGACCTTAATGTCATTTAGTTGAAAGGTAAACCCAAAGTATATAATGTTTTATGTTGTTAGAAAGGAAACCCTTACACAAGATAGGCAGTTAAAGCAATACAGTTGCAATGTAGTTTCTTAAAGTTTGTGTATTTTTAAAACATTCTAATCATTTAAATAGGATTTGTTTAAAACTAAAATACCAGAGGTTAGATTTGTAATTCTGATGCACTTGGGATCAGAAAAGTATTCTGATTAAGATCCCTAAGTGTGGATCTTTTAATCAATGGGTCTGATGGATGATTTGGGTATTTAGGCACATATTGCACATTTTATTTGATAAGTAGAATCAGCTCCCTCCACTTTAATGCAACCAAGTTAGACCAATAACTACATGAATAAGGACTGGAGACAGCACTTGTTCTACAGTATTAGGACTATCAAACAGATCACTGCCATTATAAGGACATGGAAAGTTTTATCTATATCTTTTCTAAGTCAGAGTTTAATTATATGCTAACCACCCTGGGAAACTACAGAGGCTATGAAGGCAAGTGAATTAATTTCCTGTCCGTTCATAAGAGGTACCAGCATAGACTAAATCCTTGAGGCACCTAATCATCTATCCCTTTCGTAAGCACAGAAATAAACTTAAAATGGGCAGAATCCTGAGTAAGTTTGCATTAATGGGAAAACTTTTATGAACTGGACTTTTTAATCAAACTTATGATTTATCAAAGTGAATAAATGAGATGACTTGGCATTTGTATTGGTAGTACAGATGAGCAGATATTTCTCCTATAGCTTCCTAAATATTTGCATGCCTACAGTATGCATATCAGCATGTATTTCTTTTGTTAGGACTTTTTTTTTTAACCATTCAAGCTCATACTCTCTGTGTCAATTCAACTTCAAAAGCAGAAAATAGGAGTCCTTTCCAAATTTATTTACCTTGAGCATAATGTCTAAGGTAGTGCCATCACCATGCTTCAAAACAGTCAGATAGACCTACAAGAGAATACAGGAACAAAAAAGAAGGGATCTAATTATATGTAACTTATTCCAAATATTCTAATGTTAAGACAAGACAGAAAGCAAGTAAAAAAAATTTGTGTGGATATTACATACAAATTATGGCAACAATCTAAGAGCCCACTTGAACAACCCGAAAGGCAGATGGCAGGTGGTAACAGCAGAGCACTGGAGAATGTGCACTGATAATCAACCACCCTTTGGTACCCTAGTGTGGACTGAGAAGCTTTACACAAATGAGATGCTGCCAACAGACTCCCTACACGGTGTGTATTAAAATAATTAGGCATGATTTGTAGGTCAGTACTTAGGTCCTTTTTGTTGTTTAATCACTGAGTAGTGTCTGACTCTTTTCAACCCCAAGAACTGTAGCCCGCCAGGCTCCTCTGTCAATGGGATTTCCCAGGCAAGAATACTAGAGTGGGTTGCTATTCCCTTCTCCAGGGGATCTTCCTAACCTAGGGATCACACCCAGGTCTCCTGCACTGCAAGCCGACTCTTTAGGTCATTTTTGGTTATTATTAAATACACTCCACACTACACAGAATGATGCAGACACCTAGAAATCAAAGTACTTTATTATGAAAACCTACCGGACTCCTCAGATCAGCAGAGAGAATCTGTTTCCCTTCAACATGGTCCTTAAACCGACGACGGGCTTCTTCTAATGTTGCCTTATGTCCTGCTTTTCCTAGTTTGCCCAGGACCAAGCCCCTCAGGAGTGCATCTAGATGACCTGATTGAGAAGTAAAAGAGATAAAGAACTACTTAAAAAGCTTAGTTTTTACAAATATGCCACCTGGATATTGTATAATTGTGTTATACCATGCCTACGATCTTGAACAAACAAAATCAATTACCTTAGTACTTGAGAGAACACATGATTTAAATTTATCAAGTAATAAGAATGAAGGACGTAACACTAAGATAGGCAAATGCTGACTCTGTGTCAACTGTATTTCTTACAATGCTGACTGTATTTATTAAATATTTACTAAATGCCAGCTGAATCTACTTAAATATTTATTAAATACTCTCTCTCTATGTATTATACCAATAAGAATTATGTGTGAAAGGAATACACTTAGATCATACAGTTTTGACCCAAAATTTAGAGAAAGGTCACATACACAACTAGTATGCCAAGGATATTAAATTGAAATCTTAAATTTTTAAAATCAAAATCTGATGGATTATTCCAAAGATATGAAGGTGGCTGGTAAGCACATGGAACCAATACCATTAGCCATTAGTGAAATGCAAATCAAGACCACAATGAGATGCCACTTCATACCAATTAGAATGGCTAAAATAAAAAAGACAGTAGTAAGTGTTGTATTACACAATAACAAATGTAACTGACAACGGATATGGAGTTTCTTTTGAGGGTTGGCAAGGATGGAGAGAAATTAGAACCCTCATATACTGCTGGTAGGAAAGTGAAATGGTGTGGGCACTTTGAAAAAAAGTCCAGTAATTCCTCAAAAGGTTAATAAACACAGAGTATGACCCAGCAGTTCCACTCTGGAGAAATGAATGCATAACAGTCAAAAAGTAGAAACAATCCTAGCATATATACACCGATGAACGAACAAAGAAAATGTAGTATAACCATGCAATACAATGAAATATTTGACTATAAAAAGGAAGTACTGATACATGCTGCAACACGGTTGAACCTTGAAAATATTGTAGTACGTGAAAGAAGCCAAATAAAAAATGCCACATAGAGTATGATTCCATTTATATGAAATGTCAGAACAGGCAGATCTGTGAGGCACTAAGCAGATTAGTGGTTGCCTGGGACTGGGTTGTCAGGGATAGAGAGTAACTGCCAACAGGTATGGAGCTTCTTTTGAGGGTAAAGAAATTTTTCTGGAATTAAGATAGTGGTGGTGGTAGTAGTTGTACAACACTGTGAGAAAAGACTGAATGTATATTTAAAAGGGTGCATTTTTTGGTATATTGATTGTATCTCAAAAAAAAGTTAATACTAGCACACAAACTGATTGATTCCAACAGCACAACAGACAAATAAATTGTGATATATTCATACAATGAAATACCACTCAGCGATAAAAAGAAATGAACAACCTAGATGTATCTCTAGAACATTATACTGAGAGAAGTCAGATAAAAGAACAGAATATATATTATGATCCCACTTATATAAAGTTCTAGAAGAGACTATATTAATCTAGGGTGAAAGAAGTCAGAATAGTGTTTGCCTGCAGAGGGTGGAAGGGTAGGGGGGTGGCAGGAACTGACTGGGAAGTAGCCTCAGGGCAACTTCCTGTGGTGATGGAAATGTGGTATCCATTTGTCCAGTCACTGAACTGAATGTATGCGTTTTGCTGTATAACTCCTTAAAAAGTTTAAGGAAACCATAAGAAATCAATAGACAACACAACTAAAGACTAGTGAAGGTTCTTAAAAGAACCAATTTATAAGTCTGGTGCTGATTTGCTGTGTTGATGCAGTAATATCTTAATTGTTTTGCTATATTTGATTCTTCCATCTGTAAAACTGGGAAACTAAAGACATTCTCCCTATTTCAAGAAAGTGTTTTTGAGCCCTCGAAGTCTCACATATTATCATCATGAAAGAAAAGTGTGACACCCATCAATTTACCTTCATCTGTGTCCATCTACTTCCTGTCTTGTTCTTATGGATCTGCTGTTTTACAACCTAAAGCCAACTCCTCTCAAATATTCAGCCAAACTCCAGCAGCTACCTCTCTCTTTCACATCATGAATTTTTCTTTACAGTATCATTTTCATCAACAAAGACATATTATAAAATTTCCCACCATAAAAAAGTGCCTCCTTGGTCCCACATCTCTCTCCCAATCTCTCTTATCTGATTTTCTTTATCAAACCCTGGTCTCCTGCATTGTAGGCACACGTTTTACCATCTGAGGAAGGGAAGTCCTGGTGGATTCCACCATGCCATAAAACCCAGTTAATGTCACCATCAGTTCTTCATCACCATTCTGCCTGACTTGGTACAGTATTGGCACAGTTGATCACTTTTCCCCCTCTACTGCCTAAGGCTTCTGGGACATTCCTCTTCCTCCTAACTCTCCTACATCACTGGCCAGTCAGTCTCCTTTGCTGATTCCCCCTCTTCAAACCAGTCTTTGAATCCTGAACTGCCCAAGGACCCAGTCCTCACACCTCTTTTCTCCACCTACACTCAAGCCATAGGTGATCTCATCCAATCTTATAAATACCATCTACGTACTAAATGTATTACTCAGTCTGCACCTCTAGGCATGGTACTCTCCACTTGGATGTCTAAAAGAACCTCAAATTTAACATGTCCAAAACAAAACTCCTGATTCCCTATTGCACCCAAACCTGCTTCTACAGCAGTTTTCCCTGTCTCTGTATACGGTAACTTCACTCTTTCAATTCTTCAGGCCAAAATTTGATGACTCCCCTCTTTCTCCACCACACAGTCAGGCCACCACCAAGTATTTTTAGTTCCACCCTCAAAACATATCCAGAATTTACTACTTGCAAATGCTAGTCGCGGGCAGCACCCAGATGCATTACTCAAACAGCTTTCTAACTTGTCTCCCTGCTTCCTCTTTTGCCTCCCCCGCTATACAGCCTATTCTTCACATGGCTGAGTAAATCAAGTCATGTTCCTCTGCTTCAGACTTCCAAATGAGTTTTTCATACCACTAAATATGAAAGTCCCAAAGGTCCTATTGGAGCTGCTCTGTTCCCACCCCCCTCTCTCTCACACTCACTCTGTCCTGACTTTACTAGCCTCCATGTTACTCTCTGAGCACCTAAGCATGCCTCTATCTCAGGTCTCTTGTACTTGCTGTTTTCTGTTTGGACCATTTCCCCATTACATAGCCTCACAGTTCTCTTCTACAGGTCTCGGCTTATGCTTAAATATCACCTCACTGGTTTTCCTGCATTTTCCCGTCCACTCTCTATTCTATAAAACAGTGGCTTTTTACTCCTACTCCTGACCTACCTTACCTAAACTTTTTCTTCATGATACTTGCTGTCACCTACAATATTATCTATTGAATTGTTTGCTGTGTCTTCCCCTAGAATGTAAGCCACACAGGGCAACTTTTTGTTCACTGTTACACCACCAGCTCCTAGTAGAGTACCTGATATTACTGGGTGCATAAGTGCTTGCTAAATCAGTGAAAGAAAGATATAGAGCTCTAGACAATTTTTACTATTATTCTTACTGCAAAAGACTCCCAGAACAAGAAGGGCAGGAGGAACTACAACCTTCAGTTATTAGCATATGGTAGAAAATATATCTAAAGTCTATACTCACTATTCCTAACATTTACTTGACAGCAAAAGAATACATACATGATTACAAAAACAAAGAGAACACATGTAGAAAGCAAATAACTCCTTTAATTCAGAAAACTGGCCCCTGTGTCTCTCAACACCATTTTAAGGTTGTACATAAGGTGTCTGGTATTTATGGTAACAACAGAATAACTCAAAATTCCCTCTAGCTTTTCTGGACTAAAAATGGGCCTTTGGAACTCTGTAAAAGACTTATTTCCACCATTTGCTCTGTGTGTAAATCATATTTAGCAACAAATACATATACCACCATTTTTATGTTGGTTACCCATGTAAATTCACCAGGAGGCTTAAAAGTTCTAAGTCTTAATTAGCTGAATACATAGTAATGTCTAGTAGATACAAAGATGATGTTACTGTTAACCATAGCTGAGTTTTCTAATGAGCTGACTCATCAGAAAATACCCTGATGCTGGGAAAGACTGAAGGCAGGAGAAGGGGACAAAGGATGAGATGGCTGGATGGCATCACCAACTCTATGGACACGAGTTTGAGCAAGCTCCAGGAGATGGTGAAGGACAGGGAAGCCTGGCGAGACATGACTGAGTGACTGAACAACAACAAATAGCTGAGTTAAAAAGGACCAATTTCTGATCAGTTCTTTCCGCATTCAGTTCATTAATTACCTTCTCCAGGTTTGGGGTCCCAGCCCAGTCTCTCCCCTATAGGTGAAAAGACATCTTTCACAAACTCTTGGATTTCCTCATAGAAGTCTGTGTGGGACAAGAGAGTTGAGAGAATCCCCAGGTTACAGCTCAGGTCGCTCCATACAGTATAATTGGGCTCATTCACAAAAGCCTCCATGACTTTTAGAACCTCTACAGTGCTAATGATTCCAGCTCGAGCCTGGGATAGGAAAAAACATAAATTAGTCTTCAAACAAAAACAAAACAAAAAGCACAAGCATGCATTTTTGGCATTGTCTTCTGCTAATTAGTCATCCCTTAGGGAAGAGACTAGACTATGTAAGTTCACAACACTATAGAATTTTGTAAAATAAAAACTGTATTATGACAACATTCCTTACTTTTTGCTATTTATACAACAGCTACTTTTTGAAAATGCTAAAATGTCACCAATTTAGAAAGAACAAAGAAGAAAGAGAACAGTTAACTTCCTATTTCTATTCAGTTTCTAGGGTATTGGTATTGTTTGTCTTTTGAAAATTTTCACAGTCAGAAAAGGTATAAAAACAGTTGGGGCTTTGGTTTTTGACAGAGGCGCTTTCAAAACTGGAGCTGCAAACTGTGTCAACTTCAGCCTGTCCTTTACTCGTTTCTAAAAGAAGACAAACTGGAAGGTACTACAAATTCACCCCTTTCAGAATTAACTAACAGAGTTAGGAAAAAGAACTTCTGTTACAGCAGCCAACTGCACAAACACACCACTCTCCTGGGACAGGTCTCCCTCAGCAATGAGCTCAGCAGATGTGAGGTTTTGTGCATCAGCGCTAATCTGTGTTTATACAAAGGAGGAATCCAAAACCAGTTACTACAGACGGGAATGAAAATTTCAAATCCAATTAAAGGAACATTAGGAGGAATCTGACAAATTTATCACAAAGACATCTAGAAATTATCTAACCTATGTTTTGGAGTTATAAAGATAATACTACTAAGTGCTCCTTGAAATTTTGTCTTGAACAAAGCTAAATATAAATTTCATTTTAGAATGATAATGGGTTATTATAATTTGAATAGTAATGGAATGTTTAAAAAATTCTAGAGTCTCCCAGCAAAGAACAACCACTATTTTAGACAAATATAAATCACTCTGAATTACTTTTAAAAAATCATCAATAATCTCTTCAAGGTTCATATCTGTGTCTATTGAAAAGAATTTCTGCCTTACAAATGATACTTTATGTACAGCTGCAAAAAGCTGGCTTAAGAAAGTGAGATTTATCTTGCATATCAATTAATAATTAGTCATTTTCTTTAGTCCCAAAGGCATGCATCTCTCAGGAAGAACTATATTCTTCTAATTATGTTCCAGTCAGCCATTCCAGGAAAAACAAAACCATTTAATCAATAAAATCCATCATACTATTTGAGGCTCACCAAGGAGAAGAGGTCATTCTGTAATCCAAGTCGATCCACTGGGGGCAGAGAAAGGTCACGAATACCTGGTAATAAACTTTCCAGCATGGCTGAGCTGTATTGGGTCCGGTAAAACCCAACTGTTCCCAGGTTTAACTGAAAAGATATCCAACAGGTATTATTAAACAGTTGTATTTATTTTTTAAATCAGTTTTTTGCAGATATGAAAAGAGTTTTAGTTTTAGCACACCTGGATGAAAAACAATTGAAGCTCATTTATGTCAACAGACAGGGAATAAAATGAAACAACACATAAAGATAGTAATCACTTGTCAAAGGTAAAAACAGAGGCAACACAAAACAGAAAGCTGACATCAGTGGGAGGCAGAGTGAGTGACAGTGGAAAGAACACAGCTGAAAAGGAGGAAATAATCTGGCTACGTTTCTAATTTCAGTGGATAGTTTTCAGTTTATAGAAAATATTTACTATATATAAAAACTCTTGGATAATAAAATCTCCAAGGAAGACTAAACCTTTACAAACATTAATCTGCTGAACCCAGAGTCTCGACAGAATAGCAACTGCCAGGTCCTAGATTTTAAAGAATTACATGGACTTAAAAGGCAACTTCATATGATTTTTGGAGTGAGGTAATCATTGACTATCATTATTTTCTATGCTCAGTCAGTAAAGAGTCTGTTTACAATTCAGGAGATTGCCTGCGATGCAGGAGACCAGGGTTTGATCTCTGGGTCAGGAAGATGCCCTGGAGGAGGAAACAGCAACCCACTCCAGTATCCTTGCTTGGGCAATTCCACAGTAGCAAGAGTCAGACACAACTTAGTGACCAAAGCATTGTTTACCAACACTCAAAAATATTTCTTATAATTTTTATATACAAAATATTTTAATGGTAAAATGACAGTATCAGATATAAATATAAGTATATATACACTTATATATAAGTAAATATATACTTATAAATATATACTTATATATATTTAAAAATCACTTCAGATTTCTAATACAGTAATTGTTTTGATTCCCTGCATCGTTACTATTGAAATAATACCTTTATTTACCTAATTATAACCATAGTATACTTTTTTCTTATAAGAAAAATTTCATATGCTCCAGGTTATAATTTCAAATGGCAATATAGTAGTCCACCGAGAATATTTTTAAATATATTTAAAACAGAGTGAGAAATAGTTCTGCAAGCATGAAAGTCTGAGACAATATATAATTCTATTGTGCATGTTTAGTCGTTTCAGTTGTGTCCAACTCTTTTTGACTCAATGGACAAGAGTCTGCTGAGTTCTTCTGTCCATGAGATTCTCTAGGCAAGAATACTAGAGTGGATTGCGATGCCCTCCTCCAGGGGATCTTCCCGAACCAGGGATCAAACCTGTGTCTCCTGCATCTCCTGCATTGCAGGTGAATTCTTTACTCACTGAGCCACCTGGGAAGCCCATAATTCCTATCAGGAACCTATAATTGGGAGAAAAATTTGTAGCAGATATTTTCTTTTCTTTTTTTTTTTTTTTTGTAGCAGATATTTTCATTATGAAAGGTAGAGTACAGAATAATGAAAAATAATATTTACTGTTATTTTTGCGAAATGACTTTAAAACACCAGCTAAAAGGAACTTCCCATTTCAGTGACACAAACTGATTATTATGTCTGATCTCACTTGATTATAGTTGTACACCCACGATGACAACATATCACTGAAGTTAACATGTCACTACAATGACAGGGCAGTTTGAAGTTGCAAGACTACAAGTGTTTTGGTTAATGTAACTTTATACAGAGACTACTCTTGTTTTCCTCTTTAATCCTATCCCTTTGTAATTGCTTATTGACCACTCCCTTACCTGACATAAAGGCAAATATCTAGACAATATTAAATTTCACATAAGAAAGTTTAGAAATGTCTTTTTCTTTGCAAGTCCTAGACCAAAATGAATCAGTAGAATTTAGAGCCAGCCATAAAATGCACACAGGAAATGAAAGAAATCAATTTAGTTAAGATAAAAATGGCTATGGCCTTTCTGGACTCACCTTCACCCACTGGTCTGGTTTGACATCTTTTAAAACTATATTCATCTCTGGCTTGTCCATTAGAATCTTCATTTTGGCATGGCTGGAATCTTCACTAGTAGAGATTGTGATAGGAACCATCCACTGGGGACACTCTTCTCCTTAAGCAAGAGAATAACAAACAGAAAAGTTGAAAATAAGTTTTCACTGGAAGAAATAGAAAGGAAGGTACAGAGAGAGGACTGGTGTCCCATGTATGGGCTTGAATCTGTTAAGCCAATAGCTCCTTTTTAATGATACATGAACTCTTCTAGGTAACCTGAATAATAATAAAGAGTTTACTAACAAAATCACAACAGCCTATAAAAAAAGAGAACAACAGAATCTGTATTTGTGTAGAATCACAAATACAATGATTTTGTTGTTTTTCCCTTTTCAGAGCAATATCATGCTTAGTCTGCTTAGTCATGTCAAACTCTTTGTGACCCTACGGATTTTAGCAATAGAGATAATGATTTTAATGATAAAAGACATTTTGAGTGGGTTAAAGCTCTCACATAGCACTTAAAAACAAATTCTAAAGTGCAGTCTTTAATAGGTATATATACTGCTGAGACACTGTGATAGGATACACCTTGGGAGTTGTTAGATTCCATCACTGAGGAGTCATACCTAAAAGCCAAAGGTTTTGTAAGACAAATACATACACTCTTTCAAGTATTAGCAAAATAGATTTTGCATTAAGATGCCAAACAAAAGTAAGTCATTGCCCAGTACATTAATGGAACTATCTTAATCACTTAAGTAGCTTTATGCTACCAGGCTAAACCACAAATGAAAATTCTCTCCTGACACTAGGATAATTCAGGTTTTAATACAGCCTACAGTGGTCACAGAGTATTAGAAAAACCCGTAAAACCTGTCAGTCATACAATGCAGATTGCAGGTATATGTGGAAAATAGCAACTGCGACATTATTTATTTAGATAATAAACCTGTCGTCTGATCTATCAGACACATTTATTAAGACAGTATTTCTCAATGCTGGGAAGGCTAAGAGTTGAAGTCTGTGCCACTTAACCCTGCTAGAGTGCATCATCATTTGGTGGGTTAAACATGAAAAGGTGGTGGTTCTGATATACCTCTCTCCCTGTTGAGAACTATTTTAAAGGAAGTGAGAAAGGTGCAGAAAAATACTTCTTAATTTTTCAATTTATCTTTTAATTCCCTGGGTACAAGAGTCTAAAGTCATGTAGAAATATTTAGAAAGCACAGTTGAGTGGTAGTTAAGAGTATAAACTTATATAATGCAACTATCTCATTTGAATTCCTACTCTTTTACTCATTATATAGGTGAACCTGGACAATTTAACTTACCTAGTTATGCCTCAGTTCCCTCATTTGTAAAACAGAAATAATATGACCCACTTAGTAGGGTTGCTGAGAGTACAAAATAAGGGTCAGTTATAGTGCTAATTAGCACAATGACTGGTACAAAATAAATCTAAATAATCATTGGGCTTTATTTGCTTAGCTACTTACTATGGCCAAGATTTTTTTTAAAAAGTCACTGTGTATACACTCAGTACACAAGTATACCAAATGTACTTAGTACACAGGTGCATAAGACTTGGTACAAAATTGTATACCAAGTTTTCTTTCAGGGATTCAGGCTAGAGACATGACTTCTTGATGTTTATATCCTTATTCATTCATTATAGCCTCCAATAACACAGAGAGACATAGAATACTACAAATACCCTAAGAACCTCCTTTTCCTCCCCTATCATTTTTATTCTATTACCATTTCCTTGTTTCTATTTAATTCTATTATTTTTAGATGGATAATTATTTATTATTAGTTTGAACACTACTGGTATAGTATCCAAATTTATTGATTAGCTCCCATGTATAGCCATTTGCCTACCAACATATGGTCCACTGGCACAGAACTTCTTTTGGGACAACCTCAGTACTCTGTCATCTTCTACCTAAAGAAGCAAAACAGAACAAAGGTTGTAGTAGCATTAACACTTTTATTTCTTGGAGGAGACATTTCTGTGACAAAGCACAGGTGAAACCAGTTCAGCCAAATGGCTCCTGAATACACAAAATGTAATGGTGAGAAACGTGAATGATACTACAGAATGGAAGAAAACGATTTCTCATCAAGGCCTCAAAATAACAAACTCTAAAAATAAAAGGCCAGGTACTGTGTAATATTGCCCTTGAGAACAGAGATGTATCCAGATATGAACTTCAAAGTTCCAAAAGGGATACATAGTTAACTTTTATGGAGGAGGGTTATGTGTTTAGTCTTTTCCAAAAAGTGGCAACATTAAATTAGCATGTGGATTCAATATTAAAAGTCATTTAGAATGGATACATATACACAGATGGCTGAGTCCCTTCAGCTGTTCACCTGAAACTACCACAGCATTGTTAATTGGCTTTACCCCAACACAAAATAAAAAGTTTCAAGTTTGGGTTTAAAAAAAAAGAATGACAAACATGAAAGCCCAACACGCCCTGTTTCAAAGGATGAGCTTTGCAATGAAACCCAGAAGTCATGGGAGAGACAGCAATGAGCTAAAAACAGAAGCAATAAAGGCCAGTACATTAAAAAAATACTTCAACAATACTCAATCTTTTGTTTAGTTATTGTTACTATACTCTGCTGCTGCTGCTACTGAGTCGCTTCAGTCGTGTCAGACTCTGTGGACCCCATAGACGGCAGCCCTCCAGGCTCCCCCATCCCTGGGATTCTCCAAGCAAGAACACTGGAGTGGGTTGCCATTTCCTTCTCCAATGCATGAAAGTGAAAACTGAAAGTGAAGTCGCTCAGTTGTGTCTGACTCTAGAACATTTTAAATAACACAAGCTATAACAGATTTAAGATCACCTAAATCAAATGTAAAATTGGGTCAATAACTTTTATAAAGGGACCAACTGACTATAAGAGACAGAACTGAAAACTTAAATCTGAGTGGGGAAGCAATGGCCACTTCAATGCCATAAAGGAACTACTAATGAACTTAAATACTACATCACTGATTAGTTATGTATCACACAGATCTCCTTGAAAAAGTTATCAGGTAACTTTTAAATAGATTCTGAAATAAAGCAAAAATATTTAAATTTAGGGACTAATAAGCTGAGAGACAGATCATAATCAAAATGCTATGTTGTAGAGCTCTCCTATTTGTAAAAGAACTGAGTCATAGGCATGCATTTTGTTGTAATGTAAAAAGGAGGATGAATTTGGCTATGCTTGTAGACCAAAAAAGTGCAAAAAAAAAAAAAAAAGTAAGATCTTGAAAGTATCTCGATGTTTTAAGTTCCTTGAGTCTCAATAACATTGGGAGGAAGTGGGGTATTAGTATCCTCTCTTCTGATAAAGTATTATGCTCTTAAAAGTATACTCTACTTGAAAAAATTATGGCCTTAATTTGCTTTATGTATAATCATTAAATAGTTTAATTGTTTTGAGGTATTGGCAGTTTTTGAGGGATAGAAATTCCCAGAAGTGAAAGCAACAATGATTGTTGGTACAGTCAGGTAAAATGAAAACCATCTGTCAATCTGTATAGAGTGTCAGTGTCAAGTTTGATCAAGTCATCTCCTGTAACAGACTAGTTCAAAGTGGAGAAAGAAGACTAGAAAGAAACAGAATGGTCACAATGGTAGCTCACTAAAGTTTTAGATATCTTTTCCCACCAACTAGGATTAATTGTGTTACCTAAATTGCCTTTTCAAATGCTTGCAGCCAATCTGAGAGGTCCTCCAATGTGTATACTTTATTATAAAATACAGTCATATTTAAGGTTAAGACGTGTCTCTAAAAGGTTAACTTGCAAGCACTTGTGCGCATTCTGAGAGTGCAAGGGCTGATTTAAATATCATCTAGATTCTTAAATTACAGAAAAGCAAATTTACTAACTTAAACTGCCACAATGAGAAGACTGTAAAATATTAGCTTTAGGGACAATGCAGAACCACAAGGACAAACACATACCAAAAAAAGAGCTATGAATCTTCCTCCCCAAAAATGAATGGAATTAATTCTCTATGCAGCTCATAAAATCACGGCAAAGAAATGTAAGAGAAAGATTTCACAATTTCATACAATTAAACTAAGTTAAGACAAACTTTCTGGTGTGCATGATAGGATGATGTATAATTTTCAGTCCTTCTGGAGGACAACTCATTTTGAACTACACCTGTCTAAATTCAGATAACAGTTCAACTAAACTGAATGCAATTCTAATCAAAATCACACTGCCATCCAACACTAACAACTAATTTTGAAGAATGGTATTATAAATGGGTATTGAATTTTATCAAATCTTTTTTATGCATCTAGTAATGCATATGCTTCTTCTAATTTGGTTCTGTTAATGTAGTAACTATGAGTCATACCTTGATTAATTTGTTTAATATAAAACCAACTTAGACTAAATGCATTCTTAGACTAAATCTCCTTTGGTGATTTTAGAATTATATCAACAATGTTACAGTGTTTTCCTCGAGGACAGTAAGAGCAGACAATACTTTGTTTTCCACCTTACCCATGTATAATTTTAAAGATGTGGGGCAAACTTTTGGGTATAGAGATAATAAATCACTGAGAAAAAGAGTATAAGGGCTGGTTTAAATCTTACTTAGAATACTTAAAGTACAGAAGAGCAAATCTGTAACACTGACTGAATTTCAGTTAATATAATATCAGACAAATTGAAAAACTTTGCGTAAGTTTACCTGTTCTGCTTCTACGTAAATGAGAGGGAATCCCATTTGTTTGGTCCAGGTATTCATCACAGCTGCTATAGGTTTACCACTAGCATTTTCTAAACTTTCCCAGAGATCCTCTAGAAGATAAATACAAACAATGAAAATCTAAAATGTCTACATTTTTATTTTTGTAAACAAACCAGAAATTCTATATAACTTGAAACTGCATCATTGACCAATTTTGTGTTTTTTTTCAGGTTCAGGAAACAGTGGACCAAATTAATGTTACCCTTGCCTTGCCATTAAGTGAACTATATTACAAATTGTTCCAATTTATTAAAAAATTACAGATTATAAACAAAAGACAAACAGGTGAGTTCAAACAAGAAACAGGAACAAACAAATGGAAACATATTCAAGAACACTACAAGATGATCATTCAAAAAATTAAAACTATTACACCCATTCAACTAACAGAAAAATACTCAATGCTGATGAGGCTGAAGTAAAGTTCACACAGTCAAACAACTCTGGTGGCTGAATAAGCAAAACAAGCATACAATGTAGCATAACTATAACAGAGGAATGAACAGAGGAAAAAGCCCTTAAAGAAAAATCCAAAGAATAAAGGTTTCACAAGACATAATTTTTGTTCTGAATCTTGACGAGGAGTTGCTCATTAGACAGGGGAGAAAGGAGCATTCCAACCAGACAGACTGTATATGTACAAAGAGGAAAGTACAGGGGAATTCCCTGGCAGTCCAGTGGTTAGGACTCTGCGCTTTCACTGCTGTGAGCCTGGGTTCGATCCCTGATTGGCGATCTATTAAATTCCTGGTTGGGGATTCTATTAAACACTAATGAATTACACAAATATTCTTGCTTTTTAAACTATTTTTGTTCATTATGGAACTCAGTTTCATAATCAATCAACTAGTACACCTTTATTCTTCCTTTTGACTCTAGTACCTAGTAAATCATAGACTATCATAAAATTTTAAGAATTTACTTTAATGGAAATCTGCGGTTCCACAAGTTCAACTCCTACAAATGGTTAATCTGCAGCTATTTTAATGGCCAATGGTCAATTAAGGGCAACAAAACCCACAAATCACCAGAAAAGAACAAGCTCTGGTAAAGTAAACAGAACTTTTCAGACTCTTGAGAGTGGCAAAACACTGGGCTGTGGCAAGCCGACCACTGGAAGCTGGAGGCTGACCAAGGGGATGACAGGTCCTGATTCATGCTGATCTATGACATAATATATCTTCAAAGAAGTCAACTTTATTTTCTATCCATCACATGGAAAATCAAGTATTTAGAAAAAAATAAAATATCGTACTCTGAATAATGTGCCAATATTCTCTCCATTTCTATCTCAAGTTATTAAAAATTACCTGTGGCAGCATTCTTTTGTTGGAACTTGGTTAAATACATGTTCATTCCTTTCTTAAAGTCCTGAGAAAACACAATTTTTAAAATCCAGGAGAGTCAGAACTCAGAATTATAGTATATTTTGACTACAGAGTACTCAAAAACTAATTTACTCAGTTACTTGAGTATTAGATTTACTAAAACACAGTAATGTCTATTGCCTTTTGTTTAAGAATGCATTCGCTTTGCCTTCTACTTTTGCTTTTTAAGTTTTATATGAGACTTCCACCAACCCCCAAAATATATTTGCAACATCATTCATTTAAGAGACCAAAACAGTCAACATAAAAAGAAATACAGACAAGCCAGAGTAATATTCTTATAGATTCTAAAAGAATTACTTAGGAACTTAACCTAAATAAAATCAAACTTTTCTTTTTCATGTAAAACTCTGTGGGATCACCATAAAAGAATTTAATTAATTAATTTTTTTTTTTTTTTTTACCTTATCTCCAATGTAGTCATGTAGCATTCGGATGACAGATGCACCTTTGCTGTATGATATTGCATCAAATATCTCATCAACTTCAGAAGGATGGCCCACGCTGACCTGGCAGACAGTGTGACTCAAGGTTAGAACAGGAAGCAGACTGACTGAACTACATACATACTGAATTACATAAAGAGCTTTCTAGAAAGACTCTTCTAACTCATAAGATACTTTTTGCCTTTAGGTGACTCATACTGTGTAATTGTTTAAAATAACTAATACTAATAAACAGAATACATAACACGATCCCCATCATCTCTTTAGGGCCTGGGTTCCAGTCTTGACACTGCTTTGCTGGAAGGCAAGTCACTGTGGATCTCTTTGGAGATAGGGAGGTGAAGGTAAGGAAGGGAGAGATGAAAAACATCTGACTTCTTGCACTTATTGGAATGGCTAACAGCTACATAGGACACAGGTTAAATATGTCAAAGTAGACTATAAGTCTAGCTCTTTGAAGGTAAATTTATACAAATAAACCAGCTGAAATAGGACAGATTAAGTCAAAAGAATTAAAATATATATGAAGCAATGACAACAACACAAGAATCTGTTTAGAATTTTCTTTAAAACAACAGAATCATAATATTACCTGACAGGTATGGTTCCCCCATTACTATTCAATAAAAATCTATTCAGTGAATGTTTATGGATACAGAAAACTTGCTTCTACAAAGATATAGATGTTTAAAATGAAACAGAGCTAGAACTTTGTACAGTTTCAAGGGGATTTTCTTTGTAGCTCACTCAATAAAGAATCTTCCTGCAGTTTCCAGATGGAAATACAAACTACAAAAGTAAGTGACATCACTCATGCAATTTTCAGAGTCCCAAGTATTTCTATTTAAAAAACCTACATATTTCACTGAAAGTGAAAGCAAAGGCCAATGACTGAAAATTACGTCTCACTTCAATGGGATGGCTGTTATCTAAGGCGTCAAGCTCCTGAGCTCGTGTATAATCAGCAGAAACAAACTGAGTCCAGATATCATACTCTGGGAAGCAGTGGTCTACACACAGATACTCAATCCATGATGCAAAGCCTTCATTTAACCAAAGATGAGTCCACCATTCCTAAAAACAGAAGATGGAAATATGTAAAGAAAAGAAGCTTGTCATTCCACTAATATAAAAACTACTCTGATGTCCCTTCCATTATACTCTAAAGCTCTTAACGAACTAAAATTCAATTCAAAACATTTAATAAATAACTCACATCTATGAACAAAAGAATTGCCAAAAACAGCCAACTGGTGACACCAGCATTATCACCACTGCTAAGTAACTTTTTGGTACTAAAGGTAGAAAAGGAGGAAGAAGGGGGATGAAAAACACCCTCAGGATGGAAAATGGGAAGAGAGTGCATCAATGTGTGCAAGAGCTACATTGTCATATAAAATTTAGTTTAATAAACAACTCTCTTTAAGAAACCAGGAAGTTATTAGGACCAAACAAGGAAAACTGGGAACTATCTCCATAATGACAGTGGAAAAAAATCGTTGCTGAGTGACAAGTTAAACTTTCTAGACAAACAGAAAACCAGTACTGCTTATACAAGAATTACATGAAATTAACAAAATGTCATAGCAGTAAGTTTAAATATAACTGGTATTTAAACATTTATAGAATATAAAATTCTCATTTGTTAATAAGAATTAATAGTGGAGTGGACAAAGAATATAATGGGTCACAGACAAAATCAACTTTTTTTTCTAAATCAACTTTTTCAAATAGAAATAAACTTTTTAGAAAGAGATTTCAATCTAATTTTAATTAAACTTGATTAAATCTCTTATAAAAAAAGCAATACTATATGAATTCAAGATAAAGGACAAATGCAATGGTAAAAAACAAAAGGGTATTTTAAAATTCTGAAAAGACCAAAGTTTTCAATAAAGTGATAAATGGCTATCTGTCTACATGCTTTGTGTACTTATTTAACTAACAGACTCCACTGGGATAAGCTGGTACAAAGCTAGTAATTTTCCAACTCTCTCTAAACCCCTATATTTCAGTTAATGAAAAACCTGACATCCAATAACTAGAAGTTACTCAAATACAACAAAAAGTTGTTTAAAAGCAACATGAGAATGCACACATTTCCCCTACTAAAATTTATTAGTGGAAATTTAAAAATAAAATCACAAAAAAATAAAACCTGCTCAACACAGCAAAAAAAAAATTGTTTGGTAGCAACAAACTTGCTGCATTAGGAGAAAGGAGCATTTTTGACATTTGAACACAGGTACTAGCATACTTAATTTCATGTAAAAGTATATTTCAAACAACCTTTTCTTTTTTACCTTTTCTTTTTTTTTGCCTTTTAACCCCTAAGCAAAATTTTAAACAACCAAAGCAAAAAGGAAAGGATTTATTTTCAAGGGCTGACTTTCTTTAGGAACTCTTTCAGACACACTGCTGTTTCGGTCGCTAAGTCACGTCCGACTCTTTGTGACCCCACAGACAGCAGCACGCTAGGCTTCCCTGTCCTGCGCTATCTCCTGGAGTTTGCTCAAACTCAGACATTTAAGAGTTGCTAAATGTTTTTCTTTCCTGCTTATTTCTGTGACATGTGGTCTCAACTAACATCCAAGTTGGGCTCTGCTCTTTGGCAGCCTAAAATGCCATCAGGAAATTTGGCTGGCTCCACAATCTCCAGTTCTTTCTTTGCAGAGGTACTTCTAGTTCACTTATTAAAAGCTGTGCTCCCAAGCTCTAACACAGTTGGTTGCTATAGATAGTACTCATTCAGAGTAAAAGGGAAAGGTCAAGACTAGAGGACAGAGATCATTCACTACAAACAATACAATAAACAAGGACTTCAATAGGACAGCTGGAAATTTTAATATAGTTCAGTTATTCTGTAGTTTCTTTGCCTTCATTTCTATCAAATTTCAACTTAAAATTTTAGGCAATGAAGAAAATGACCCTTAAAAACATTTCAACCTTATTAAAGATTAGCTTGCTATTCATCAGGTTACTTTACAGCTAGTGATATGACACAAGAAACTTCAGTTAGCCTGAATCTCACTGCATGGAAATTGTGTATCTAAGTGAAATCTCTTCCTTTCACCCAAATTAATATCATGACTTGCCCCATTTGCAGGCAGTATTTAGAACAGTTTAGGTAGTATTTTCTGTTGAATAAAGATTACTTATATGTTCTTAATTAATATGGATATCCTGGTGAAAACCTTTTCAAAATAAAGTTTTTTTTTATCAAAAAAGCTTTTTTGGTACCATGTGCCAGCCAAACCTGAAATACTATTTAGCCAACATAAGGTGTAGCAGGGAAAAAAAATGTATTTGAGCACTTAAAAATATTAAATACCATAGTAACAAGATTTCCAAACCATTGATGGGCGAGTTCATGTCCCACAACCAGAGCAACCCACTGGCGTGATGAAGAACAGGAGTTTTTTGGATCAATAAGCAATGCAGTCTCCCTGTGTTTAAAAAAAAAAAAAATTTTTTTAAAATAAAAGTATTTCAATAAAAGCAGGCATGCAGAAATGGGGGAGGGAGATTCAAAGAGTAAATAAGATGGTCAAGTTAGGCTTTAAAGATGTCAAGAAAACATTTCCTCAGAGTACAGAGGATAGAAAAAGTTCTGGGAAGATTAAAGACTACTCCAGTTGAATTCATACAAAAGAAGATCAAAGATGTGACACAAGTTTAATTATCAGTTTGTTTATAGGATAGCTGCCTGAAATTTTAGAAAAACTATCTAAAGGATTAGGGATTATTATGCTAAACAGAAAGTGAAGACAGTTCTTCCATTAAAAGCAGAGAAGTGGCAAGCTGAGGGAAGACGCATTCCACAGTCCCAAAAAGAACACTGAACAGAGTGTCCAAAACTTAGCTCATCGAAGAAGGCAATTGAAAGTAGAAGGCCAAAACTTGTTTACAGACATTGCTTTTAAAATTATACAACCCACATGTTTGTATTGTGGTGACAGACATGTAAGAACTTGGCTGCTGCTGCTGCTGCTGCTGCTAAGTCGCTTCTGTTGTGTCCGACTCTGTGCGACCCCATAGATGGCAGCCCACCAGGCTCCCCTATCCCTAGGATTCTCCAGGCAAGAACACTGGAGAACTTGGCTAGAAGACATTAAATCAGGGGAAGTTCTTCAAGCTGGATATATAACTATGTAACTACCAGGAGGAAGAGAAGGCACTGAAATGAGAAACTCAGCCAAAAATACATCTACAAATGCTACTAATGCCAGATGCTCACTTTAAAATCTTACACTCTCAGATAGTAGCACCAGAGGGTGTTCATCTGCATTCTTGAAATGTTCAAGGACATGGGGGAAGGTAGGAAAATTTATAGCAGATCATAAAGCAGAAGCTACTAAACTGTAATTAGGAGTGAAGCACTCATGAAATCAGTGATTTAAAAGACAAGGCAGGGTAAGACATCGTTAACATACCTATAAGTAACAAGGCCCCAGTTCTCCATGGCACCTTCATAAAATAAATATAAACATTTATTGATATTTATACATACTTCTTCTTGAAAAAATCATATAATTCAAAATAAAAGTTATTACAATTTATCAATAAAATGAAATTTACTTTACCAGCTGCAAAGTCTGCAATAGCAATGAGATCAATTTTAGGTAGAGGATAAGGAACATTGAAGTAGTCCTTATAAAAAGGCAGAGTTTTAGCAGCAACCTATAAAAGTATAAAGAAAAGAACCATCTGATAAATCCTATTGCCATTCCTACACAAATCCACAAAGGAATCCAGTTGCAAGCCAAATATCTCGGGTTACAAGAAACCAACCCTGGGGGACCCCACTTCCAAAGACTGCTTTAGCCCTAAGCTTTGTACATGTCAGCCAAACTTTAATCCATTTATAACTCAGTATGAAAAGTACAATTACATATATTCCCACCCACTCTCTAGGTTAATAAATTCCATTCTAATATTCTCTTAATCAGTATCTTTCAAAATGTTAATACAACACCAAAGTTGCTAGTTCCAAGATTCTATTAAAAGTAAAACCAAAGTAGCACAAGATATTTCAGATTAGATTATAAATAACTGTACTAATAATTGATCAGAAATGTAAATTCCCCAACCTGGAGTTACGGACTGTTGGAACAATCCTCTTCAAGTACAATTACCTCTAACGCAAATTTTCCTTGCTCTGCTTTGCCAACAGGGGTGTAAACACGGACACACACACCATCTTTTGACCTTGTTTCTACAAAGTCATATTCACCCACAACAAATGCCACCAGATATGTGGACATGACAGGCGTGCGAGCAAACTTCACTTCCACTACATTCTCATCATCAGGGGACGGCTTCCGATCAATCACATTCTTTAAAAAAAAAAAGGAAAATGTAACAGATTTACATTAAGTACCTTAGAGCAAACACCACCCCAAAACTCTAGGCTCTGCAGCCTTTTCTTCCCGCTTTCCAGCACTGCTTACTTCTCTACCCTAATTTACCCAGTACTATTACACTCTCAAGACTTTTCCTGTTAGGAAAGAAAGTGAACTGATGAAGCAAACACACTAAGAAGTTGGAGCTCAAGTGTTAAAACTACCAAGGATTTGAAAGGTGAAAGAAGCAACTTTTCTTGAATACCTATTAACATAACAGGTACTGGGATGTTTTAAGATTTTAATACTTTTCAAGTGAATGAAGGATAGAAGACAACAAATATTAATGAAAATAAAATATAGTTGTGAAACTGGACATTTCAAAGGGCACAGATTTCTATATTTAGAGCACATTCTGTATGAAGGTTGGCTCTACGCAAATTTGTGACAAATCTCGATTACTTTTAGAGTTCCCTAATTTCCCTCTTTTTCCTACTCAGGCTCTCAGTTTCCCCAAGTTCTTGCCAATTTCTCTTCCAAGTAAAACTTATTCAAGAACTGACCTGATAAATTCATTTGCATTAAACTGCAAATGAACATTTCAGTGTAATTTATTAGCTTCCTCTCTAAGAATATTTAAGAAGAGCGTCTTTAAGAAGAGAATCTACAGAATTCTCTCCACTAATAAAGGAAGCAAAAGCCAGTTATTTCAAGTTCAGTAGGTGTTTCCAAGTTCCCTAGACGCCTATTATAGTCTGCCGGCTACTCTATGTCTTAAATAAGGCAGTCTTAGACAACACATTTCAAGTAGTAAATGCTTATTCTATTATGAATGACATTCAATGACATCAGTGAAGGGAGCACATCCAAGAACACAACCAGTCAGAACCTAAATACACTTCATTACATGGCTATAACTTTTGGCATTTAGTAAGAATATCAGAATTTTTTCTCTCAGGTAATAGTTATTAAGTTCATTTCTTACTTTGAGTTCCAAATTAAAGGAAGCAGGTAATCTTGTTAACATAGCTTACAAGGAATTTCTTCCAGGATGCGGGAAAACTCCCCAAATAAGGCAATAAAAAGAGGGCTTACAAGAAACTAAGAACACTAACATTTGTGCTCCCATTATATGTCAAGTACTGTGCTGGGTGACTAGGTAGTTCCATGCTATCCCATCTAATCAGCAAACAAAATATGCTAAATGTTTATTCAAAATATAAGAATACTCACTAACACATACATACCATGTTTGATAAAGCTACTCTGTCTTTAGGAACAACCAATGAAATATCAAAAGTTGCTTTGATGGCAGGCTCATCCCAGCAAGGAAAAGCTCTCCGGGCATCAGTAGCCTTAAAAAAAGAATATGAAATATGAACTATCACTGAATGAACCTACCGGGCTATTTCATGAAGTAACAACCATTTCTTTCTTTCTATCATTCATTCATTCACTTTTTCAAATATTTATTTTCGACTCAGTGCTAGGCAATAAGCTAGGCACTGATTACAAAGAAAATACAAGGTAGCACTTTCACATACAACACATAAAACTGTCAGCATTTGACCTACTTATTTAAAGAGCTCTCATCCTTTCTGTAAGCATAGAAAAGAGTAATAAACTTTAAAGCAAAATAAGATTTAGTGGTGCAGCAGAATATCAGTTATAAAAGAAAGAATCTTTAATAAAATAGAAACAGAACCGCTGATAAGATTCTGTATCTTAAAAAGAACAAACAAAATGTGCAGAGGTAGAGAAAGCATATTGTTGTTGAGCCCCTCAGTCGCGTCCGACTCTCTGTGACCCAATGGACTGCAGCACACCAGGCTTCCCTGTCCTTCACCATCTCCCAGAGTTTGCTCAAACTCATGTCCATTGAGTCAATAATGCCATCTAATCATTTCATCCTCTGTTGCCCCCTTCTCCTCCTGTGCCCAATCTTTCCCAGTATCAGCGTCTTTTCCAGTGAGTTGGCTCTTCCTATCAGGTGGCCAAAGTATTGGAGCTTCAGTATCAGTCCTTCCAGTGAATATTCAGGGTTGATTTCCTTTAGGATTGACTGATTTGATCTCCTTGCTGCCCAAGGGACTCTCAAAAGAGTCTTCTCTAGCACCACAGTTCAAAAGCAACAATTCTTCGGCACTCAGCCTTCTTCATGGTCCAACGCTATACAGACTTTTGTCCGCAAAGTGATGTCTCTGCTTTTAAAGACACTGTCTAGGTTTGTCATATCTTTTTTTCCCAAGGAGCAAGCGTCTTTTAATTTTATGGCTACAGTCACTCTCCGCAGTGATTTTGGACCCCAAGTAAATAAAGTCTGTCACTGTTTCCATTGTTTCCCCATCTATTTGCCATGAAGTGATGGGATCAGATGCCATGATCTTAGTTTTCTGAATGTTGAGTTTTAAGCCAGCTTTCTCACTCCCCTCTTTCACCTTCATCAAGAGGCTCTTTAGTTCCTTTTCAATTTCTGCCATTAGGGTGGTGTCATCTCCATACATGAGGTTATTGATATTTCTCCCAGCAATCTTGATTTCAGCTTGTGCTTCATCCAGTCCAGCATTTTGCATGATGTACTCTGCGTATAAGTTAAATAAGCAGGGTGACAATATACAGCCTTGACGTACTCCTTTCCCAATTTTGAACCAGCTTGTTGTTTCACGTCTGGTTCTAACAGTTGCTTCTTAATTTTTGTTTGTTTCTTTTCTTTTCTTTTTTATTGCCTGAACAGCATGTGGGATCTTAGTTCCCCATCAGGGATCAAACTCATGCCCCCAGCCGTTAAAGTGTGGAATCTTAACCATTGGCCTGTCAGGGAAACATATACTTCTGAAAAAGGATTTCTTGGGGCTTTCTTGGTGGCTCAGTGGTAAAGAATCCACCTGCCAATGCAGGAGACAAGGGTTTGATCCCTGATCTGAGAAGATCCCACGTGCCATGGAGCAATAAGCCCCCTGTGCCACAGCTACAGAGCCTCTGCTCAAGAGCGCAGGAGCTGCAACTACTGAGCCCATGTGCCTTAGAGCTTGTGCTCTACAACAAGAGAAGCCACGCCAAAGCCTGCATACCACAACTAGAGAGTAGCCCATGCTGACCACAACTAGAGAAAAGCCTGCACAGCAATGAAGACCTAGCACAGCCAATGAATAAATAAACAGTTTTAAAAAAGGATTTCTCGAAGGAAAAATGTGACATATCTGACTGTACTGTCAAAGAAATTAAATAAATTATGAATTCTACTAAACAGTAAATAAGATATTTGAAAAAGTAAGTAGACTGTAAGGAAAAAAATACACAGAAAAATTCAAATTAGGAGCAGCACTAAATAAATGAGTTTATACGAGAGGAAATTAAATGAATGACACAGATAATAAGTCTAAGTTTCTATTTTTTTTTTTTTAAATGTACTTATCTATCTGACTGCATTGGGCCTTAGTTGCTGCACACAGGATATTTTGGTGTGGTGGGTAGGTTTCTCTCTAGTCGTATCTAGTTGTGGGTGACCCACAAACTGGAGAATAATACCAAAGAAGTTCTTGCACTACGGTGAAGGTTCTGAACCCCAAGTAAGGCTTCCCAGCCTAGGTATTGGACAAAGGGACTGGGAATCCCCAGGAAATCTGGCCTTGAAGGTCAGCGGGATTTGATTACAGAACTTCCACAGGACTAGGGGAAACAGAGGCTCCAGTCTTGGAGGTCACAAACAAAATCTTGCACACACCAAGACCGGAGGAAAGGAGCAGTGACCCCACAGAAGACTGAATCACAACTGCCTGCTAGTGGTGGAAGGTCTCCTGCGGGGATGTGGGTTGACAGGGGCTCACCACAGGGACAAAGGCATGGGCAGCATCAGGCCAGGAAGGCCCCCCTTGGCATAGTAAACCCTCTTGGAGTTTGCCATTAACTCTACCATAGGGCAAACAACTACCAGGGAGGGAGTGCAATCACACCCATCAGCAGATAACTGGATTAAAGCTTTACTGAGCAAGGCCCTGCCCACCAGAGCAAGACCCAGTTTTTTTCACTGCCAGTCCCTCCCATCAGGAAGCTTCCACAAGCCTCTTAGCCTCCTCCATCAGAGGGCAGATGAAGAAGCAAGAAGAAGCAGTCCCACAGTCCCACAGCAGCTAAGACAAAAACCATAACCAAACACAAAGTTAATCTCAACGAAAAAGCAGGTTATGTCACAGATGAAGGGACAGGATAAAACCACAGAAAAACAACTAAATGAAGTAGAGATAGGCAACCTTCCAGAAAAAGAATTCAGAATAATGATAATGAAGATGATCCAGGATCTCGTGAAAAACAATGAAGATGCAAGAAATGTTTACCAAAGACCTACAAGATTTAAAAAAACAGATGAATAATATACTAGAAGGAATCAAGAGCAGAATAACTGAGGCAAAAGAAGAGATAAATGACTTGGAGGGCAGAATGGTGGAAATCACTGCCGCAGAACAGAATATAGAAAAAAGGATGAAAAGAAATGAAGACAGCCTAAGAGACCTCTGGGACAACACTGAATGCACCAACACTCACATTATAGGGGTCCCAGAAAGAGGAGGGAGAGAAAAAAGACTTAAGAAAATATCTGAAGAAGTAATAGCTGAAAATTTCCCTAACATGGGAAAGGAAAGAGTTAACCAAATCCAGGCAGCACAGAGTCCCAGGAAGGATAAACCCAAGGAGGAACACACTGAGATACATAGTAATCAAACTGACAAAAATTAAAGACAAAATACTAAAAGCAACAAGAGAAAAACAACAAATAACATATAAGGGAACTCCCATCAGGTTATCAGCTGATTTCTCAACAGAAACTCTACAAGACAGAAGTGAACAGCATGATATTTTAAAGTGATGAAAGGGAAGAATCTACAACCAAGAATACCCAGAAAGACTCTCCATCAGATTTGATGGAGAAATCAAAAGCTTTCCCAACAAGCAAAAGTTGAGAATTCAGCACCACCAAACCAGGTTTACAACAAATGCTAAAGAACTTTAAGAAGGAAACACAAGAGAAGGAAAAGACTTTCAAAAAATAAACCCAAAACAATTAAGAAAATGGTAATACGATCATACATACTGATAACTACCCTTAAATGTAAATGGATTAAATGCACCAACCAGAAGACATACACTGGCTAGGCAGATGAAAACACAGGCATGATATACTTCCACTTACATCACCCTGCCTGACCCCCTCAAATTGTATGGAACTATTTTATATTATTAAGTTAATCATGTTCCCAATATGGCTTAAAATTATAATTATCTTTTATTTTTTGTCTGGCTATTGATTGGGAAAACTGATAAACACCTTTTACTATGGTGATTATGAAACTATTACTCACTTTATACCATTGCATTATGATTGGTCAACAGAAAATTAATAGAACTCTATATCACCAAACAAAACTACAATTTAACAGAAAAACCTGTAATCACTTTTTAAAATCCATATGCTTATCAGAATTATCTTGAAATTTTTTGAAAAATACAAATGCCCAGGTATTGCATTTTTTCCTCCAGAGCTCCAGGTATGTTTCTAATGAGCAGTCATGTTTAAAAACAACTGGACTATATGATGATCTTTTACTCTTATCTAGTTTGTTTCATTTTTTCTATTTCATATTCAGTCCTCCCACTTCATTTAGTTTATGTTTTCCAATTTCTCCATCTTTTTCTTTCTTTTAATGTTCTTTCTCAAGCCTTTATCAAGCATAGTAGAAAAGCTTATGTATACACATACATAAATAATATGTATGATATATATATATTTTAGAAAACTTATGAATTTTTGCCTAACTAAAAACTAATATATTTTGATTCCACTTGTTTGACTTAGTATGAATAGAATGCTAGATTTCTAAATAGGAAGATGAAATAAGCAACAAAGGTTTACCATATAAAGGAACTATAGTCAATATCATGTAATAAACTATAATGGAAAATAATTTCAAAAATGATATATGCATAACTGAATCACCTTGCTTTGCACCTGAAACACTGTAAGTCAACTATACTTCAATAATATATATATTAAGCAAAAAAAAAAACCAAACAAAGGACAAAGTGATAAGAGCAATCAAAGGTACATTTAGGGGATAGACACTAGACCTAAATCTATTATTAAATTATGTTCCTGAAGAAGACATCAGAACAGAAACATAATGAACATGCAATAGAAGAAAATACTGCTATACTAATGAAAGATCTAAATCTGAATATAAGTAGGCTTCACCAATTATTAAAAGTTAATGAAAAGTGAACACTTGGTAAAAATTTTTAGGTACAAAGAAATAATTTAACAAGCAATCACAAAGAAAATAAAACAAAATTTTAAAATGTGTTACTCTACAAAGGGAGAAGAGACATTTTAGTATGACTCCTCCCATTTGACAAAATGAGATGTAAAAGACTTTAGAACAACATATTTTTTAATATTTATTTTTATTTATGTATTAGGCTGTGCCAAAAGACAGAAAACTTATCATTAGCAGACCTGCCTTATAAGAAATACTGAAAGGAGTCCTGTAAGCTGAAGTGAAATACAGTAAATGGTAACTCAAATCCATACAAAGAAATGAAGAACACCATGAAGGGGAACACATAGGAATTATAAACACAGCATAAATATTTTCATTTGGGTTTTGTCTGTTTTTCATTTTTGGCTGTACCACACAGCTTACAGGATTTTAGATCCCAACAAGGGATCGAACTTTGATCAGTTCCCTGTAGTGGAAAGTCCTAACCACTAGCCTACCAGGGAATTCCCATAAACATTTTTATTTGTAATTCTTTTTCTGTTTTGTCTTTAACTCTGTCTTTAAAACGCAACTGTATAAGGTAATAATTAGAAAACGATTGACAGGCTTAGATGTATTAATACTATATAAAGATCAAATTTTTATGACAAGAATAGCATGGAGTCAGGAGCTACAATGAAGCAAAGTTTTTGTACATTAGAAAATTTTTCATATTAACCTCAACTATATTGGGTTTCTTAAATATTTGTTTATTTGGCTGCGCCAGGTCTTAGTTGTGGCATGCAAGATCTCCAGTTGCAGCACATAGGATGTAGGTCCCTAAACAAGAATCAGACCTAGGCCCCATGTATTGGGAGCTCAGAGTCTTAGCCACTGAACCACCAGGGTGGTCCCTAGACCAACATTTACGTACCTCTGAAACAAAAACTGTAAGCCAGTTGTATCACTCTTAATGAAGAAGTTGGGCTTGTTAAGGGAAAACTCACTCAAAAGAACATTTACGTACCTCTGAAACAAAAACTGTAAGCCAGTTGTATCACTCTTAATGAAGAAGTTGGGCTTGTTAAGGGAAAACTCACTCAAAAGAAACCGTGGGGTGTCTTAGTTAAAATGTAAGAAACTATTATGTGATTTGGAATTTGCCTGAATGATTTGGAGACAAATTAAGGAAGAAAGAATTCTAAGTTGAGGGCTGTCAGAAAGTGAAGGCAATTTTATCAGTGAGTATTATCTTTTCCGTTAATATAAAGAGTGCAAACTACAGCAAGCCTAAGACTGCAGTTGGTAAAAAAGCAACAGTCCCTCATTTTAACCAAGAAAGGGAGTTGTTTGTCCTTTGTGATGAGCAAAACGACCTTGTTTTTGTCTGTGCTTGGAGAAAATTATGAAGGGTCCTTGTTTTGTCTCACCTTATCATGGTGTCAAAGTAGTAACCTTGTCTGAGGTTGGCACTCTGTTTATATCCAACAGGAAAACACCACGTATTAGCTTCAGTGCTAGGACAACTTCTGATGCCAGAGGCTGTCTACAGCCATACCACTCTGAATGCGCCCGATCTCATCTGATGTCAGGGGCTACACTTTTTTTCTTCCCCTTCCCCCAACAAATCTTTTAACATGTTCAGTAAAACTGGCTGAATACAAAGGCAAATGAAAGATTTTCTGATATCCCAATACTTAGGAAGTACACCACCCACATATTCTCCCTTTAAATACCATTTAGAGAGACACTCCAGCAAATCATTCTAAGATGAAGAAGTGCTCAAAAGGGCTAGAGATAAGCAGTGGTATCACACTCTCACATACACACAGGTAACAAACTTATATTTAATATATACATATATATAAAATCCATATATATCTGTATATAGCTATATATGCATACATACAGGTAACAAAACTTCAATACCTGGATTGCTTTTATACTTTGTACCTGTGGCTTTTCTTACTAAATTAATATTGATACTGTTATAAAAATATCATTCCCCAGCCCACATCCCTAATTCTCTCCCCTGTATAATAGAGATAACTGAATATAGAGTAAAAATTTCAAAATCATTCATACAATTACGGTTACAGGCATCGAGCCTCAAATAATCAGGTGAATAAGAGAACAGACCTTTGTCAAAGATCATGACTTTTTTTGGCTGCCCTGGGTCTTGGCTGTGGCACATGGGCTCTTCACTGCTGATGTGGGCCTTCTCTACTTGTGGCAAACGGGGGCTACTCGCTGGTTATGGTGTGCAAGCTGCTCACTGCCATGCACAGGCTCTAGGGTGCGAGCTCAGTAGTTGTGGCGCATGGACTTTGTTGCCCTGCAGCATGTGGAATCTTAGCACCTAGACCAGGGACCAAGCCCATGTCCCCTGCATTGGCAGGCAGATCCTTTCTTTCTTTTGAAAAAAAAAAAAAAAAAAATTATTTCATTATTTATTTTTGGTTGTGCTTTGTTTTCGTTGCTGCGTGCTTTTCTCTAGTTGCAGTGAGCGGGGGCTACTCTCTGATGTGATGCGCAGGCTCCAGGGTGCACGGGCCTCGGTAGTTGTGGCGGGCAGGCTCAGCAGTCGCGGCTCCTGGGCTCTACAGCACAGGCTCCATAGCTATGGCGCATGGGCTCAGCTGTTCCACAGCAAGCGGAATCCTCTCAGACCAGGAACAGAGCCCATGTCTCCTCCACCAGCAGATGGATTCTTCACCACTAAGTCACCAGGGAAGCCTCTGGCAGGCAGATTCTTAACCACAGGTCCACGAGAGAAGTCCCAAGATCGTAATATCTTAAAGTATGCATGCGTGCTAAGTTGCATCGGTCGTGTTTGACTCTTCGCAACCCCATGGACTGTAGCCCGCCAGGCTCCTCTGTCCATGGGATTCTCCAGACAAGAAAACTGGAGCGGGTACCCAGGGACTGAACGAGCATAGGCAGGAGGACTCTTTACCACCAGCGCCACCTGGGAAGCCCGTATTTTAAAGAATACCATACCTCAAACTGTGTGACAGCAGCATAGCGCACCTCTCCAGAAGGGGTAGTATATTTACTTCTATAGAAACCTTTCATTTTATCATTCAGCTCGCCAACAAAATCTATCTTTAAGGTTCCTGTACCTGTGATTGAAGATAAATGAAAACACTTTCATGGAGATATTAAGTACAAATTATCAGAAGGATGTCATTAAGCATTAATTCATAGCTATTGACAAAGTTGAAATCATTCCTTTCTTTCTCAAACACCCCTCTTGGCAATGTAGAGAATATAGTATTTACTAAAGTAAATGCAAACTAATCCTAAAGGAAACCTTAAAGTCATGTTTAGAGTGACTGCTAAGAAAGTTCTTTAATTTTATTAATGAGTTTCAAATTATCAATACATGACAAGAAGGAAAAGAAACAAATATATTCAATGTATGACCAGCTATTATGCACTGGCGCTTTAAAAATATTTAGTTGGGTAGGCATTGTCTCCATTTTGTGAGATGAAGAAACTAACCCTGAAAAGTTAAATCACTTGCCCAAGGTCATACAATTAGTAAGTAGCAAGAATGAGATTGAAAACTTAGGTCTATTTAATCCAAAGTTCATGCTCTCTACCAATTATGCCTTACAGATTGATCCTTTGCTGAAACCTAGGAATATTAAAGAAATAAATTTAAACCAATAATTATTAAACGCAAATAAAAATACAACCTGAATACATATTCTATTGTTACATAAGAGCAAAATCAATTTAGACAAAATAGGTTTTTTTTAATTGAAGTATAGTTGATTTACAATGTTGTGCCAATCTCTGCTGTATAGTAGTGACTCAGTTATACACAGAGACATTCTTTTTATATACAAAATGAGAGTTTTTACGAATATATATACAGCTGACTCTTGAATAATATGGGGGTTAATCCACCTATAATTTATAGGTGCTTAGTTGCTAAGTCATGTCCGACTATTTGCAACCTCATGGACTCTAGCCTGCCAGGCTCCTCCATCCATGGGATTTCCCAGGCAAGAATACTGGAGTGGGTTGCCATTTCCTTCTCCAGGGGATCCTCCCAACCCAGGGATTGAACCCTGGGTCTCCTGCCTTAGCAGGCAGATTCTTTACCACTAAGCCACCTGGGTAGCACAAAAAAACATGGAATGATTCACAAATTTGCACGTCATTCTTGCGCAGGGGCCATGCTAATCTTCTCTGTATTGTTCCAATTTTAGTATATGCACAGCCTAAGGAAGTACAATAAAAGCAACTAACACCTCCAGAGGCACCGTTGGGACAGGGGCCTTCCCTATCTGCAGTTCCTCCACATCTCCAAATTCAACCAACGTTGGACTGTGTGGTACTCTATTTACTACTGAAAAACATCTAAGTATAAGTGGGCCCATGCAGTTCAAACCTGTGTTGTTCAAGCATCAACTATACTTTCTTTTATAACAGAAAAAACCTTATCACTGTTATCTAGTGTCATCTACTAAATTCAGATGCATGACAAAATAATCCCATTCCACATTTTATAAATCCAGTCACAAAAAACCCCCAAAATGTTGACTTTGTAATTGGTCCCTTTAAAGTGCCTATTTATTAAAGAATCCAGAGCATGGGAATCTAACAAATCAGAGATGTAGTATGACCATAAAGTAATTAGCTACTTATATCAAAACTTTTATATCCTAATGCTTCAAACTGACATTTTGGAATGCTTGCAGAGCAATGACACTGACATTGTTTAAATTTGTTCTTTACTTTCTGACATATCCTTTTGGGTGTTCACCAAGTCAAATCTTCACCTTCCAAAATTGAACTTGCTTTTTGGAAAGGTCCAAGTCATAAAGAGTTCAAGTCTGCAGATTATGTGAATAACAAATTGCAATCTATTTCTAGACAAAACACTAACTGTGCCTATTAAGTAATTAAGCTAATTTCCTTATATGCCTCAAACTGGTTCTGAAAGTAATTTCAAGTAAAAATTTCAGATGTTTGCAGCAAAGTCACAACTAAAGAAAGTGCCACATTCTGAATCATGCTAGGAAAATAAAACCAAACAACTCAACTGAAGGTCCACTGAATAAGACATTTGTGATAATATATATATTTTTTTAATCAGACATTCTGTCTGAAGGGGTCAATAAATACTTTAAAAAAAAAAGAGAGAATGACAGATTTCTGGGACAGTAAATATAAAAACAGTAAAGGAATCTGAAACAATTACTGACTGATGCTAAAGAATTTAGCTATAAATAATATAACATTTCTCTATTTTCATTAGGAATTCACTGATTTAAAACAAAAGCACATATGTTCACAGTAATCAAGTTGTTGTTGTTGTTGTTGTTGTTGAGTCGCTAAGTCATGTCCAACTCTGCAGCCCAGGTTCCTTTGTCCAAGGGATTTTTCCCAGGCAGGGATACTGGAGTCAGCTGCTTCTCCCTGGATCTTCCCAACCCAGGGATCAAACCCATGTCTCCCGCTTGGCTGGCGAATTCTTTACTGCTGAGCCACCCCCAGGAAGTCCCAATAAAGTTAGTAAAGGATATCTGTTAGACTACGAAAACCTATTTAAAAATAGAACTGCTTGATGAAATTTTATGTTACAATTCCATAAATGGAATTGGCTAGCCTGTTTTTCAGTAAGTCAACTGTTAAGATGTCTTCATATTTCATGGTAAATCTACTTATGACTTTTCCTATTTGAAATAAAAGTGGATTTAAAACTCTTAACTAAATAAGAAAGTCTGCTCACATTTTTACTCGGTTTTAAATCTCCAAGGTCATAGTACTATAACAAGATATTGACTATGACATTTCTGAAAAGTGGCAGACTACAAAATACAAATTATTGGGAAGGGTTATTACCTGAAATTCAAGCAAAACACAAGTTTTTGTTTTTTTAAATATATTACTAAATTTAATTGGTGTCACATTATACAGTACTAATTATAGAATATTTGCTATTGATACAGAATTTTAGGGCAAAAACAGGAGGAAAAAGGACTTCATGATAAATTTCATCTGTCAATTTTATACCACACTAAAGAACCAACTGCCAGAAAGTCTGATTTTATACCTATTTGCACATATAACTGACTTTGCTTCCTCAAATTAGATGCCTTATTTGAATATCCAAGGTATACAATATTTATCTTCTTGGGGTAATAAGCCTTTTAAAACATATAGCTCATTTATTAATTAAGCAATTGAAAAATTAGGCCTTCCCCCCCAAAAGTTTGGTTTTTAAAGCTTAGGAAAGTATAATAATTGCTGCAAAACCTGGAGTAACAAGATTATTAAAAATTATATTATAAAAAATTTAATGCATCTAGCTATGAAATTTAACACAGACTACTTTATATAAAGAGAATAAGTCTCTGACTTTTTGTCACCATTTCTTATGATCCTGTTTTCCACTCCTCAAAATGTTAATACCTTCTAGCACTTCGCAAATGATTGTCACTCTACAGGATCCTTAACCACTGATTCTAAGGTTGTTAGGCCTTACGATGATCATGGGAAGTTAACCAATATTCTAAAATGGTGCCAATTTCAGAAACGAAGATGTTTTACTTTGTTATATAGTATTTGGCATGACTGTTAAGTTTGAATCAGCTAAACACAAAGGTTACTCCTGATACATACTCAGTATTTATTACCAGAAGAGAGACCACTTACTGAAGTTTGAAAAAAAAAAAATCAGGATCTTATTCTTAAAGCAAAGAATGACTAGGTAACTTTGACCCAGGTATCTGAGGAAAATGTGAAAGCCAATGATTTTCAAACAGATATTTATATATATTCAATAATTTAATACAATCACATCTGTAAATTAGATCATTTTTAATTCTAATATCCATATTAGTTACTTAAGCATATTATATTAGCTAAAAATCTCCAAAACTTTGTCAAATATACTTTGTATGTGCGGTGCTAAGTCGCTTCAGTTGTGTCTGACTCTTATTTAGAGTACCTATGGACCATAGCCCACCAGGCTCCTCTGTCCATGGGATTTTCCAGGCAAGAATACTGGAGTGGGTTGCCATTCCCTTCTCCAGGGGATCTTCCAGACCCAGGGATCGAACCTGTGTCTCTTAAGTCTGCTGCATTGTCAGGCGGGTTTTTTTTACCATTAGCGTCACCTGGGAAAAAAGTATAGTGTATACTAATGGTCATAATCTTCAATGACTATGTTCCTGCTTTTATTAGAAATGAATTAACAATTTACCATGTCTACTGAAAAAATTCCTTATCAAGAATGATATAGCTCTTATATATTGATAATAAATGAAGGAGAAAAGAGAGGTAGAGAATATACATGACATGCTAACTTCTGTGTTCTTAAATGGTATAAACATAAATGCTTATAAAAGCATGGAGCAGTTTTGAAAGAATACATAGGAAACTGATCACTTCCGAGAAGTGGAGCTGAGAGAGAAAGACAGGAATAGAACAACCAACAAATTATCACTATGTATCGTTTGAATTTCAAACCATGTGCACGTGTTATATTTTTTAACATTTAATTTAAAAAATAAAAGGAGCATAATGTGGTGGTCAGCAGTGCAAAGTTTGGAATTAAACTGCTTGTGTTCTCTGACTGCCACTACATTAGCTGTTGACCTTGGGCAAGTTATTTAAGTTAAATACATCATTTGGTGCAATAGTTTACCTTTAAAGCGGAGATCATAGAATCTATTTCAAAACGGATTAACAAATGTTTATGATGCACATAAAACAGTACCTGGCACAGATTAAACACTCAGTAGATACATGTGTGAATATATAATACACACATATATTCATATACAGGTATACATCTCACACACACACATACATTTATCTTCTGGGAGTTTATGTCCTTTCTTATCTGATGAGTTCCAGCAAATATGTTCTGGCTTCTTTTGATAAACACACTAATATTTTTGACTTAAAAAATTATGCAAATTTCCTAATGCTAAACAATTGAATCTATGCTATTTTTTTTCTATACATGCTAACTAGGTTTATGTATCTTCTTAGGCTATTTTAAGCCACCTTTAAATGTTTTTGCTCCTCTCTTCCTCATTTTTATTTCATTAATTTCTGCTCTTAAATCTTTCTCTTCTACTTTTTCCAAGTTACCTATTCTTTTTGTCTAATGTTGATCTTGATGTCCACTGAATTAATTTTTAGCCTTTCTTCTTAGCTAAATATCCTCTCTGAAAATAATGCTTTACCAGCATCCTACATGCTCTGTATGTAACAATTTTATTATTCAGTTCTAAATATTTTCTAATTCCTATAACAAATCTTCGACTCATTAATTTTCAGAAGTATCATTTTTCCAATATACGAGAAGGCATTTTTTGTTTGTCTTTTGCTACTGACTTTAATCTTTTCACAGTATAAACACAGAATATAGTCTGTAATGATACAGATCTTAAATTTTTTAAAATTTTCCTATCATTTCTATCAAAATAATAGTTCACAGTGTTAAACCTCATATATCTGCCTGCAATGCAGGAGACCAGGTTTGATCCCTGAGTTGGGAAGATTCCCTGGAGAAGGAAATGGCAACCCACTCCAGTACTCTTGCTTGGAAAATCCCATGGACAGAGGAACCTGGCGCGCTATAGTCCACGGGGTCGCAAAGAGTCAGACACGACTTGAGTGGCTAACACACAACACAATTCCACAGGCCCACCTATAGAAGCTGCAGGCACACCCAGTGCTATTTATTCCCTATACTTGCCTCAGTAACAACTCTGTGATTTCTAAATACCTTGCTTATTTAGCTGTTTTTTTCATTTTTCAACTTTCTTCTTACTATAAAAAGGGAAGTTTGAGCTAATAAACTACATCTCTACTACTATATCTTTCACAAAGAGTTAAAATTTTCTATAACTTCAAAGATCTGAAAATATTTTCTTTAAACTCATTGTGTGGCTAAGCACAGAATTCTAAATTGAGAGTCAGATTCACTTATAATTTTCAAGGAATGGCTTTATTAGAGTCTGGTTTCCATTGTAAATCTATTGCTCTTTTGATTTCTGAACCTTGAAGGTAACTTCCTCCCAACTTCCTTGCCCCAGGCAGAAACTCTTTGAGAGCCTCACTTTACCCCCTGAAAACTCTTAAATTTGCTTTGGTATGGGACTTCTTACATTTATCGAGTTTCCTTTTGATAGTGTATTTTTTCAAACTTAAGCCTTCTGTCTCATGAGTTCAAATAAATTTTCATGTTGTGTGTTTTTCATAATTCCCCCTTTCCATTTTCTATGTCCTCTCTTTCACTTGCTGGATGTCTGGTCCTGCTAGATCAGTCCTCCAATCTTCCTATTTGGAAGATGCCTCTATTTCACCTTTCAAAACCTCTTTTGTTTTTTTTTTTACTCCTAATATATTATAATTTCCAAAAGTGTTCTTACTCTATTCCATCCTGTTCTTATTTAATGAATGTAATATTAGTAATACTCCTTAGGATATTAATCTGTTTGGGTTTTGGGGTACTTTCTTTTCATTTTTCTTTGCTTCTTTCAATTTTCTATATTTCTATTATACTTATTGCTTTCCTTTTTGCTGTATGTTTCATTTAGAAGTTTATCAAATGTCTGGTAATTGTTGCCCCAGTGACTTTGGGCTTGGCCATACTATTTGCTTTGCTCAATGAAATGTGAATGAACACCACCATCCACGTAGAAGCTTTAAATGTCTGTGATTTGGTGCTGTCTCCAGCCCCGAGCTTCTGCCCTCTGCCATAGCATAGTGCCCTCTGCACATAGCAGCTACTCACTACAGAGCCTAGCATCAATAGACATATGAGCTTAGTGGAGTTCAGGGAAGTTGGCAATATGTCTGCAGATGATCAGCAGTCCTCAGGGCCATGTGTAAACAAGAAATACCTGTTGCAAGCCGCTGATATTTGTGATCCCATTTGTGGGTTAAAAATGTACACATACACTTATGTATACATAGAATATTTCTGGAAGGATTCACTAGACAATAAAAGTAGAGGGTCAGAGAGAGGAATTCTCAATTTTCAGGTTATTATCTTCAGTATCTTTTAACACAGGTTCATGGCAGACATTTGTTTTTATAATAATTTCACACAAAAATAATCCTAGTGAGAAAAAGACAAAATGAAAGGTCTTTAAGAGTACCAAGATAAAACTTCTCCAATTTAAAATTTTTCTGTAAATACTTTCATATTGAGGGAATATATTCTCAATATAAAAATTATGGAAAACAGAGAAAGGTATGAGTAAGAATAAAAATCATCAATTATGTCAACAATCAGACATATAACATTATTCATACCATTTTAGAGATATGATTCATCACCTTGTATGTGTAATTCTGTATTCTGCTTTTCAATTTTACATTATAATAAGTACTTCTCAGTGTTAAGAATTCACAAACCTCACTTTTAATTGCTGGATGTATTCACCATACATATATGTCATAATTAGCTTAATTATTCCCTTAGTGTTGGACAAATGTATTAATTCTAACTTTTTACTATCTTAGTAATGTCTGAAGAGACACTTCTAGGCATAAGGTATTTCTTGTATTTATGACTTTTCTTTAGGAGAATATATTCCTAATACCAGAACTGCCAGGTCAAAAGACATGAATATCTTTAGGCTCTTAACACATACTGCCAGGCTGTTTTTCAAATAAATTACATGGATTTACATTCTTACTGGTAATATTAAGGCAGTCACATCAAGATTCATTTTTTTACTTCTGATTACATGACAGACAAAAACTGGATTTCTCATTACGAGGAGGGCAAATATCTTAACTGTTATTATTCATTTGTATTTTCTTTCATATTATCTGTGGCTTTTCACATGCTCATTTATCAAACTCTCAGTACTTTACCAACTGATTTGTATATAATTTCTTCCATTATATTAAGCTCAGAATGTCTACTTTATTTGTGCTTTTAAATAGCACATACAGTAATGTGTCAATGAATCTTTCCTTCCATGCCCTCACTTAGCATAGCATCTCTCCAATCTCTAATTGTACCTCAAAATCATCTGTGGAACATTTGCCTCAGATATTTGGATTCAACTAGTGGAAGAACTAGGTAGATGTAATTTTAAAAAACTGAAACTGAAAACAACACATTATATTCTAGAATAGAATGACTGTCATTTTTTACTTTTTTCTGATGGGCTAAAAGTTGAAATGAAACTGACTGTTTTAAGCTCTATCTTAATACTTTGTTATTGTTGTTCAGTTGTCAAGTAGTGTCTGACTCTTTGAGACCCCATGGACTGTAGCACGCCAGGCGTCCCTGTCCCTCACCATCTCCCGGAGTTTGCCTAAGATCTTAATACTTAATCTCCCTAAAACAAAGAGCTTTAAAAAAAAAAAAAAAGACATGCAATAAATTTTGGGGGAAGAAGTAAGATGTCACTATTCACTATTAGATTTATAAAAGCCATGTCTCCTACCTGGTTGGAGAGTGCTAGGAAAAGACAAGGTGACTTTTTCATCTTCATTTTGATAGTTAAATCCTGTAGCATGTATTTCTGGAATGGGAAAAAAAAAATTACTTCACAAATCTGACTGGACCAAATCCAGGCTGCAGCAATTAACATTTTCAAGAGCAAAATCTCAAATAAAATTAAATATTCTGAATATAATAAATTAAGTTCTATTAACAAGAGTGTCATTTCAAATTAACCTATTTTAGACTATGTAACCTAAGCTAGATATACTCCTTAAAAACAACTACACATCCTACATTAATTCACAAAACTTTCATGATATAAGGAAAATAGGGCTACTATAAATATGAAAAGGTTTTCTACCAGATTCCCAGACACACTTCATCCCTCTTTGTGTGATAATGATACTGCTTTATACATTGCAGTCTTACTCCTGAACATTTGAAATACAGAACCGGTTGCCAAGATTTCAGTGCTAAAGATATGTCAGTGATAAAGAACCCGCCTGCCAATGCAGGAGACACGGGTTAGATCCCCGATCTGGGAAAATCCCACATGCAGCTAATTTAAGCACATGCACGCCCACGCACCACAACTTATGAGCCTGTGCTCTAGAGCCCAAAACTGCAACTCCTGAGACCACCTCTGCTACTACTGAAGCCTGTGCACCCAGAGCACAGGATCTGCAACAAGATGAGCCACAGCACTGAGAAGCCCTTGCACTGCAAGTAGAGAGTAGCCCCCGCTCCCCATGACTAGAGAAAAGCCAAAGACCCAACACAGTCAAAAATAATTTAAAAAAATAAACAAAACAAAAAAACAGATGTATCAGTGAAAGTTCTGTTCTCCCACTCAAACATAGGTAACAATTCCAACAAGATATAAGTCATATTTCCACTGAAATTCTTTGTTTTTACACTTTATAGAAACAAGGAAGGTAAAAACAGGTGTGCGGATTAAATTAAGGTTTTGATTTACTCCCTTCCAGTAGTAAGAAGAGCCTGCTTATTTAACTGATACTTCAGAATGCTTAGTTGACACTTTAGGAAAAGAGCTAAGCAGATCAACTCCCACCCACATCCTCACTCCAAAAGAAAAACTGCCCAAAGAGGTAGTCTTAATAAGCACTTGAAAAGAAGTTCAACATCTTTAATCATCAGGGAAATGCAAGTCAAAACCACAATGTGATACCACTTCATACCCACTAGGACAACTATAACCAAAAAGACAATAGTAAGTTTAGGGAGGATGTAGAGAATCTGGAACCCTCACACATTGCTGATAGGAATGTAAAAATGTTTCCAAATGTTCTGGGAAACAGCCTGGCAGTTCCTCAAAAGATTAAATACAGAATTAACTGTATAACCCAGAAATTCCACTCCTAGGTATATACCCAAGAGAAATGAATACACAAAGGTTCTTAGTAGTCAAAAAGTAGAAACAACTCAAATGTCCATCAACTGATGAACAGATAATATGGGATAGACAATGGAATATTATGTGACAATAAAAAGAAATGAAGTGTTAATATATGCTACAATATGGACAAGCCTTGAAAACATGTTAAGAGAAAGAAAACAAACACAGAAGGCCACACATCTATATGAAATATTCAGAATAGGTAAATCCATACAGACAGAAAGTAAACTAGTGGCTGCCTAGGGCTGGAAAGTCACGCAGAAATGGAAAGTGACAGCTCACGGGTACTTTCTTTTTGGGGTGATGAAAACGTTCTAAAGTTGATTCTGATGGTGGCTTAAAAACCACTGAATTCTATAGTGCATGAATTATATCTCAAAAAGTTATTATTAAAAGAGAGGCAGCCTTATCAGTCATAGGCTTAAGTTTTATATGGGGAACAATGATTCAGATGTAATAACATTCTATGAGTCAGGCAAGATGCCCACAATTCACTCTTTTCTCATAAGTTATCCAAAGATTAAATTCCCAATGTTTCTAATATGATGGTTCAAACATGTTTTATAAAACTAAAATCATTATAAAACCAATAAGAATTTATAATTTGTTTTTAAAAGAACTTTATAATCAATTACTCCTCATTTTACAGATGAAGAAAATGATGTATATAAAGTAAATGATTTACCCAAGGTCACACCGCTGGACTAAAACTCAGTTCCTTTGCTATTCCTATTGCCAAAATTCTTTCTACTATCATAAGATAGCTCCTAAATTTGAACAGAAATTCAAGGTTTGGTATATACACAATATTGATGAAATAAATCCCTACTGAAACAATGACTTTTGCCGGCAAAAATCTGAGATTTGCTCTAACTTGATCCCCAAGAATAGAATATTCCTTAGCCTACAGGAAAGCTAAAAGGCACTTCAAGGAATAAGAATGCACTTCTCTAATTCAGATATAAACCAGCATTATGGTACCTCTAAGGTACTCTGTGGAGAAGGCAATGGCAACTCACTCCAGTACTCTTGCCTGGAAAATCCCATGGACGGACGAGCCTGGTGGGCTGATGTCTATGGGGGTCACACAGAGTCGGACATCACTGAAGCGACTCAGCAGCAGCAGCAGCAAGGTACTCTGATCAAAAACCATCTCTATAAAAGTTTACTAAAACAAACTTGTTTTTATAAATGCACAAGAAAAGCTTCAAACTGGTAAGAAATGAAGACAGAAAAGCAAAAGAATAGCAGTTTTAAAATTGAAACAATCAAATACTGTATTGCTAGATTATATTCTACTGCATCTCCTTCCAAACGTACCCATATCAACTACACCTGTGTATAAAACAAAGAGCAAAATTTCCTCCAAAATTCTCTCTCAGTAAAAAGAAAGCCATATATCTGAATTCTTTAAAAGTCTCCTGGATTATGGGATACTCTTCCAATTACTTCGCATGGACAACATACTACTTTACAAAAGTAGAGTTTGAAATAACCTCAGTCAACTGTAGTTTTGTACATCACCACCACTATTCAGTGGCGCAAGGCAAAAATAAATCATCCTAACTGCCTCCCCCCTCCACGTCTGTTTGTCTCTAACACCATACATTCTACAAGCAAGTTCAACATTCTTAATTCCAGAATTTTCAAGGTTCCACCACTACAGCCCAGTCCTGTGTGCCATTACTTCTCTCCTAGGTCACTATAATAGCTTCTTAACTGGTCTGTTTCCATTTTTGCTGCCTTATAGTCTGTGTTATAGCAGTAAGGGTAATCAGTGAGATCTACGCCTCTAATGGGAGGCCTACAATATTCAGAATGAAAATCTAAATCTGCTTAAAATAGGTGATTATTTCTTGGACAGGATCCAAAAAAAGCACTGATCACAAAATTAAAAAACTGATCAGATTTCATTAATATCCTACTGTATAACACAGGGAACTATATTCAATAGCCCTTGATAAACCATAATGGAAAAGAATATAAAAAAGAATATGTATGTAAAAAACACTTAAAACTTGTAACTATCAAAAGACACTGAAGAAAATGAACAGGCAAACCACAGACCAAGAGAAAATATTTTACTTTGTATAGATGCAAAAAACTTATATCCAGAATATAAAAAATTCTTCAACCCAGTGATAAAAACACAGACAACCAAAAGCATCTTTAACAGAATCTTTGACACTGGTCTCAGGAATACAATATCTTTCTAGATATGTCTCCTCAAGCAAGGGGGAAAAAAGCAAAAATAAACAAATGAGATTACATCAAACTAAAAGGCTTTTTGCACGCAAAGGAAACCACCAATAAAACAAAAAGACAACGTGTCCAATGGGAGAAGACATTTGCAAATGACATATCCTATAAGGGGTTAACCTACAAAACATATAAAGAACACATACAACTAACAATAACAACAACAACCTGATTTGAAAATGGACAGAGGAGCTAAATAGACACTTTTTCCAAGGAAGACATAGAAATGGCCAATAAGCACATGAAAAGATGTTCAACATCACTAATTGTTCAGTGAGTTCAGTTCAGTCGCTCAGTTGTGTCCGACTCTTTGCCACCCCATGAATCGCAGCATGCCAGGCCTCCCTGTCCATCACAAAATCCTGGAGTTTACTCAAACTCATGCCCATCGAGTCGGTGATGCCATCCAGCCATCTCATCCTCTGGCGTCCCCTTCTCCTCATGTCACCAATCCCTCCCAGCATCAAGGTCTTTTCCAATGAGTCAACTCTTCACATGAGGTGGCCAAAGCACTGTTAGGGAAATGCAATTCAAAACCACAATGAGATACTCCCTCATGCCAGTTAGACTGGCTATTATCAAAAAGACAAAAAATAACAGGCCAGTGCTCTGTGACAACATGAAGGGATGGGGTAGGGAGGGAAGTGGCGTTCAGGATGGGTGGGTTCAGGATGAGGGGGACACATGTATACCTATGGCTGATTCATGTTGATGTATGGCAAAAGTGAAAGTCGCTCAGTTGTGTCCGACTCTTTGTGACCCCATGGACTATACAGTCCATGGAACTCTCCAGGCCAGAATACTGGAGTAGGTAGCCTTTTCCTTCTCCAAGGGATCTTCCCAACCCAGGGACTGAACACAGGTCTCCCGCATTGCAGGCAGGTTCTTTACCAGCTGAGCCACAAAGAAGCCCTGATGTATGGCAAAAGTCATCACAACATTGTAAAACAATTATCCTCCAATTAAAATAAATAAATTAAAAAAAAAAAAGAAGTAACAAATGTTGGCAAGGATCTACAGAAAAGGGAACTCTCATACACTGTTGGTGGGAATGTATAACCACTATGTAATGTATAGTATAACAACTATGGAAGACAGTATGGATGTTCCTCAAAAATTTAAGAATAGAACTACCATATGATCCAGCTATTCTACTTCTGGTATTTATCCAATGAATACAAAAACACTAATTCAAAAAGATATATGCACCCCTATGTTCATCACATTTACAATAGCAAAGATATGGAAACAACCTAAGGAACCATCCACTGATGAATGAATTAAGGTGTGGGATATATATAAAATGGAATATTACTCAGCCATCAGCTCAGTTCAGTTCAGTCGCTCAGTTGTGTCCGACTCTTTGCAACCCCATGAACCGCAGCACGCCAGGCCTCCCTGTCCATCACCAACTCCCAGAGTCCACCCAAACCCATGTCCATTGAGTCGGTGATGCCATCCAACCATCTCATCCTCTGTCATCCCCTTCTCCTCCTGCTCTCAATCTTTCCCAGCATCAGGGTCTTTTCAAATGAGTCAGCTCTTCGCATCAGGTGGCCAAAGTACTGGAGTTTCAGCTTCAAAATCAGTCCTACCAAGGAACACTGAGGACTGATCTCCTTTAAGATGGACTGGTTGGATGTCCTTGCAGTCCAAGGGACTCTCAAGAGTCTTCTCCAACACCACAGTTCAAAAGCATCAATTCTTTGGCACTCAGCTTTCTTTACAGTCCAACTCTCACATCCATACATGACCACTGGAAAAACCATAGCCTTGACTAGATGGACCTTTGTTGGCAAAGTAATGTGTCTGCTTTTTAATATGCTGTCTAGGTTGGTCATAACTTTCCTTCCAAGGAGTAAGCATCTTTTAATTTCATGGCTGCAGTCACCATCTGCAGTGATTTTGGAGCCCAAAAAACAAAGTCAGCCACGGTTTCCCCATCTATTTGCCACAAAGTGATGGGACCGGATGCCATGATCTTAGTTTTCTGAATGTTGAGCTTTAAGCCAACTTTTCCACTCTCCTCTTTCACTTTCATCAAGAGGCTGTTTAAGTATTTCTTCACTTTCTGCCATAAGAGTGGTGTCATCAGACTATCTGAGGTTATTTTTCCCGGCAATCTTGATTCCAGCTTGTGCTTCCTCCAGCCCAGCGTTTCTCATGATGTACTCTGCATATAAGTTAAACAAGCAGGGTGACAACATACAGCCTTGAAGTACCCTCTTCCTATCTGGAACCAGTCTGTTGTTCCATATCCAGTTCTAACTGCTGCTTCCTGACCTGCATACAGGTTTCTCAACAGGCAGGTCAGGTGGTCTGGTACTCCCATCTCTTTCAGAATTTTCCACAGTTTATTGTGATCCACACAGGCAAAGGCTTTGGCATAGTCAAAAAAGCAGAAATAGATGTTTTTCTGGAACTCTCTTGCTTTTTCGATGATCCAGCGAATGTTGGCAATTTGATCTCTTGTTCCTCTGCCTTTTCTAAAACCAGCTTGAACAGCTGGAAATTCACGGTTCACGTATTGCTGAAGCCTGGCTTACAGAATTTTGAGCATTACTTTACTAGCCATAAAAAGATGAAATACTGTCATCTGTGACTACATGAATGGACTTTGAGGCTACTGTGCTAAGTAAAATAAGTCAGACAGAGGAAAGGACACATACCATATGATACCACTGTATAAAGTAATTAGGGACTTCCCTGGTGATCAAGTGGCTAAGACAGCGTGCACCCGATACAGGAGGCCCAGGTTTGTTCCCTGCTTGGGAACTAGATCCCACATGATGCAACTAAGAGTCTCCATGCCACAACTAAAGATCCTGGAACGATGATCAAAGATCCCACAAGCCGCAACTAAGACCCTGTGCAGCCAAAATAACTACACAAATATTTATTTTTTAAAAACTAATTTAAAAAAAAGCAAAATAAATGAACAAATTAAATCAAACAAAATCAAACATGCAGATACAGAGAACACAGTGGTGATTACTCTGGGAGTGGTGAGTGCCCAGGAGAGGGCAAAATGGGTAAAGGCGATCAACTGTATAGTGATGAATGGAAATGAAATTTCTGGTGGTAAGCACACTATAAGGGCATACGGCAGCAGAAGTACAATGCTGTGCACATGAAAAATATAACGAAATGCTGTTGTATATGTGGAGCAATAACCAGAACTCATATTTTGCCACTGATACCTCACTGTTGTTCCTCAAAGACTGAAAGCATTCTCTAACCTCAGAGTTTCTGCAACTTCATGAAAAATTCTTTATCCCATTACCTACACATTTTATGTCATTCAGGTCTCTGCTCAAATTATTTCTTTGGAACTCTGTTCCATCACCTTAAACAGGCTTCATTCTATATTCTGTTCCTGTAATTTCTGAGTACTTATCACTACATTCATTACATTACATATTTGTTATTTATCTTCCCAAATTGAATACATGTATCTGGAATGTTGACTCCTAGTTTTGTCCACCACTCTACCGCCAATGCAAGAATGGTTTCTGGCACACAGTAGATTTAATAATCATTAGCAGAATGAATAGGTCACTTCAAAAACAACATTCTAAGCGATTATATCATGAAGGTCATCAGTAGTACCCATATAAAATATATCAACAAAAAAATACCTTTACTAATGATATATGAATGGGGATTTATGGTTAGAGAGAAAATTTTCAATTAAAACATAATACAGTAATTCAAAAAGGCCTTAGAAGATAGTATTTGCTCTGGAACAATTAGATTGTTCAAAGTGTGGAAACGCATTAGGATAATACTAAAGATACATGAAAAGTCTCAATAAATATGCTTCAATAAAGTGGAGAAAAGGCAATAATACCAAATTAATGTTTACATTAATATAGTTATAATTTAAATTGTATATATGTAAACTGAGCATTATAAGTAGACAGTTTCCCACATCATGTATAAACAGTATCAGTAACCTCAGATACGCAGATGACACCACTCTTATGGCAGAAAGCAAAGAAGAACTAAAGAGTCTCTTGATGAGGTGAAACAGGAAAGTGAAAAAGTTGGCTTAAAACTCAACATTCAAAAAACTAAGATCATGGCATCCAGTCCCAACATTTCATGGCAAATAGGTGGGGAAACAATGCTAACAGTGACAGACCATTTTCTGGGGTTCCAAAATCACTGCAGATGGTGACTGCAGCCATGAAATTAAAAGACACCTGCCCCTTGGAAGAAAAGCTATGATGAACCTAGACAGCATATTAAAAAGCAGAAACATTACTTTGCCGACAAAGGTCCATCTAGTCAAAGCTATGGTTTTTCCAGTAGTCATGTATGGATGTGAGAGTTGGACTATAAACAAAGCTGAGCGCTGAAGAATTGGTGTTTTTGAACTGTGGTATTGGAGAAGACTCCTGAGAGTCCCTTGGACTACAATGAGATCAAACCAGGCAATCATAAAAAACAATCAGTCCTGAATATTCATTAGAAGAACTGATGCTGAAGCTGAAACTCCAATACTTTGGCCATGTAATGTGAAAAACTGACTCAGGAGAAGACCCTGATGCTAGGAAAGACTGAAGGCAGGAGGAGAAGGGGACGACAGAGGATGAGATGGTTGGATGGAATCACCAACTCGATGGACATCAGTTAGAGCAAACTCTGGGAGTTGGTGATGAACAGGGAAGCCTAGCATTCTGCAGTCCATGGGGTTGCAAAGAGTTGGACACAGAGTATGTCAGGCTGTATATTGTCACCCTGCTTATTTAACTTATATGCAGAGTACATCATGAGAAATGCTGGGCTGGAATCAAGACTGCTGGGATAAACATCAATAACCTCAGATATGCAGATGACACCACCCTTATGGCAGAACGTGAAGAAGACTTAAAGAGCCTCTTGATGAAAGTGAAAGGGGAGAGTGAAAAAGTTGGCTTAAAACTCAACATTCAAAAAACTAAGATCATGGCATCCGGTCCCATCACTTCATGGCAAACAGATGGGGAAACAGTAGAAACAGTGACAGACTTTATTTTCTTGGGGTCCAAAATTACTGCAGATGATGACTGCAGCCATAAAATAAAAAGACGCTTACTCCTTGGCAGGAAAGTTATGGCCAACCTAGACAGCATATTAAAAAGCAGAGACATTAGTTTGTCAACAAAGGTTCATCTAGTCAAGGCTATGGTTTTTCCAGTAGTCATGTATGGATGTGAGAGTTGGACTATAAAGAAAACTGAGGGTCAAAGAACTGATGCTTTTGAACTGTGGTGTTGGAGAAGACTCTTGAGTCCCTTGGACTGCAAGGACATCCAACCAGTCTATTCTAAAGGAAATCAGTCCTAAGTGTTCACTGGAAAGACTGACAATGAAGCTGAAACTCCAATACTTCAGCCACCTGATGTGAAGAGTTGACTCATTGGAAAAGACTCTGATGTTGGGAAAGATTGAAGGCAGGAGAAGAAGGGGATGACAGAGGATGAGATGGTTGGATGGCATCACCGACTCAATAGACATGAGTCTGGGTAAACTCTGGGAGTTGGTGATGGACAGGGAGGCCTGACGTGCTACAGTTCATGGGGTCGCAAAGAGTTCGACACGGCTGAGCGACTGAACTGAACTGAAGCTTAACCAAACTTAATCTTGACAAAAAAAACTAAAAAAAAAAGAAATTTTAAATGGGAGAATAGTAATCTTATAATCAGGCATATGCAGTTATTCAAATCTGAGCCTTTACTGTCACATCTATAAAATTAAAATCATTATCTATTCCTTAGTTATTTAAAGATTATATATAATGCACTCTATGTAAAGTGCTTAGCATAGTGTCTGCTTATGACCATCAAAAAAATGAACACTCTTTTTCCAGATCATAATATATCTAACAGTTCTTTGTTAACTACAACTAATTGTTGTTGTTGAGCTCCTAAGTCATATCTGATTCTGCAACCCCATCGACTGAAGCCCGTCAGACTCCTCTGTGAATTGGATTTCCCAGACAAGAATACTGAAGTGCTTGCCACGTCCTTTTCCAGGGGATCTTCTGGACCCAGGGATCAAACCTGTGCCTCCTATTTGGCAGAATTCTTTACTGCCACCAGGAAAGCCCACTAACTCATTATACCTGTATAAATAAGGACTCTTGCTGAAATTACTTACAACAAAGTACTACATTTCAGAAAAAAACTAAATATAATTGGCATTTTGAAATATGTGGACATAAACACACATATTTGGGTATAAGCATACATGTGTTGAATATGTATTTTAGTAATCAAATAAACAGAAGCAAAACTTGAATATAATCATAGCATGTATAAAACCGTAACAAAAAAATCTTATACTCAAAACTAACAACATTCACCATGACTAAAAAAGTTTATTCATGACAATATATACCTACAAAGTTAAAAAGTAATTTAAGATATAATTTTGACTTAGAAGTAAAAAGAATTTCAGAACTATGTACACAGTATGCTATCATTTATAAGCACACACAAAATACATATGTAGATACAGATATATAAACATACATATATCTATAGATACCTGAAGATACATAGACACACATGAACATATATGTCTATAAATGCCTAAAACATCTGAGGAAGGACACATACAAACCTGACAGCTTTGTCTTTAGGCAGGAGAGGTGGAAGGCTGGAGACGGGGAAAGCAGGCTTACTTAGTACTGTGTACCTTTTGAATTTGGCACCATGTGAACATATTAATTATGAAAAATTTTGTAATGGCAAAATCTTTTGAAAGACACTCCTTTTGAGATCCTGGTCAAATTTGTATAGCATGCCCATTTATCAAACAAATCTAATAAATATGTGTTCTCATTCTGGGTTTTCCAAGTATGGCTGATCAAGGAGGAGGCACTCTTGCCTAGATCTTTAGGACTCTGACCAATCACAGTTCAAAAACCAGTCATTCTTCGAAAACACAAAAGGTGAAGTGACTCATCTTGTTTGCACAATCTACCAGTGCAAAAAGCTTTCACCATAACCAAAAGAAGGCAGACACTCTTAATCACTGTACCACTTCAGTTCAGTTCAGTTGCTCAGTTGTGTCTGACTCTTTGCAACCCCGTGAACCGCAGCACGACAGGCCTCCCTGTCCATCACCAACTCCTGGAGTTTACCGAAACTCATGTCCATTGAGTCTGTAATACAATCTAACCATCTCATCCTCTGTCATCCCCTTCTCCTCCTGCCTAACATCAGGGTCTTTTCAAATGTGTCAGCTCTTCGCATTAGGTGGCAAAAATACTGAAGTTTCAGCTTCAACATCAGTCCTTCCAATGAACACCCAGGACTGATTTCCTTTAGGATGGACTGGTTGGATCTCCTTGCAGTCCAAGGGATTTTCAAGAGTCTTCTCCTACACCACAGTTCAAAAGCATCAATTCTTCTGCACTCAGCTTTCTTTATGGTCCAACTCTCACATCCATACCTGACTACTGGAAAAACCATAGCCTTCACTAGATGGACCTTTGCTGGCAAAGTAATGTCTCTGTTTTTTAATATGCTGTCCAGGTTGGTCATAACTTTAATTCCAAGGAGTCAGCGTCTTTTAATTTCATGGCTGCAATCACCACATAGTCTCTGACAAAACTTGAGAACCTCTCTCATATGAGTTCTTCTAGAATACAGCGTTTGTTTTCTGTTTGATATTTGTGCAGGTATGCTATCTGGTCCAGTACCTTTCCTTTAAATTACTCTGCTCACTTCCACAAAGAATACCAGGATCCTCAGGCCCCTGCATACATCTACTTTACTTATGAACCTATCTGCAGAGTAGGAATAGAGTAGCAGACATAGAGAAGTAAAGACAAAGTAGAGACATAGAGAACAGAACAGAGAAATGATTTGTGGACACAGCGGGGTGGGGTGGGGTGGGGTGGGGGGTGGGCGGTAGGCAGAAGAGAAGGTGGGATGAACTGAGAGAGTAGCACTGATACACACAGACACACACACGCTACCATGTGGAAAATAGATAGTTCATGGGAAGCTGCTGTGTAACATCGGGAGCTCAGCTGGGTGCTCTGCGATGACATAGAGGGGCAGGATAGGGGCGTGGAGGGAGGGCTGCTCCAGAGGGAGGGGATATATATATTCTTATAGCAAATTCATGTTGTTGTACAGCAGAAACACAACACTGTAAAACAATTATCCTCCAATTAAAAATATTAAAATTAAAAATTACTTCATTGTAATTTTCCCCTTTTCTGCTGGCCTTTCTCATTTTATCATTTAATATGCTAATTCTGGTGTTCTCTTCTGCCATAACAGGCCTCAAGAGGGATACAATGTTTTTTATTTAGTAAGCACCTATCCCTATGAAGGAACCTACAGCTGTTAAGGCCAATTTATATTAACAATGAGTAACACAATGAGGAATTACAAGGTAACTCCTGTTTTCCCTATTAAAAAATTCTAGGTCAGAGTTTCTCCTAACTGAAAATTTCTAAATATATCCATATGCACTTAGAATCCTGTATTTCAATTTGATCTTTTATTTCATCTGTACCATGCTACCTAAATATTAAAAAGTAAAGCATTAAATATAAAAAATAAAGAATAAATAGTTTCCTTCCTATTAAACACAGGCTTCGCGCAGGTCTCACTGGTTATCTGAACTCTTTATTGCACTGAAAATGTAAACATAAAACATTATCTGGGGGGGACTTCCCTGCTGGTCCAGTGGTTAAGACTATGAGCTCTCAATGCGGGGGGCCCAGGTTCGATCCCTGGTCAGGGAACAAGATCCCACATGCCACAGCTAAAAGATTTCATGTGCCGCAACTAAGACCCTGTGCAGCTAAATAAGTTAAATAAACATTTAAAAAAAAAAAAAAAAAACATTATCTGGGGACTTCCCTGGCAATCCAGTGATTAAGACTCCATGCTTCCAATGTAGGGTGCACATTTCAATCCCTGGTAGGGGAACTAAGATCCCACATGCCATGAGTTCCAGCCAAAAAAAACTTATTTAGATGCTGAAGTGGCTCACATTTTTTTTTCCAAATTTAAATAATACCAGTAGTCACATAAATTCTATTTTAAAGTATTACTAAATCCACAGAAGGTTGACCAAGAACTTAACAGATACTAAAAGTATCACTTCCTCCATGTCATCTACTAATGGAACACTGCAGAGCAGTGGGGAAAGGATCATGTTCTCGTAAGCAGTACTGAGACAACAGAATTCCCATTAAGGAGTAAAAGCCAAGCTTTGGGATCCAGATTCACACTGCACCTAAAAAGTAGATTATTTTTCAGTCGCTCAGTCATGTCCGGCTCCTTGCAACTCCACTGACTGCAGAATGCCAGGCTTCCCTGTCCTTCACCAACTCCCAGAGCTTGCTCAAACTCATGTCTGTTGAGTCAGTGATACCATCCAACCATCTCATCCTCTGTTGTCCCCTTCTTCTCCTGTCATCAATCTCTCCCAGGATCAGGGTCTTTTCTAATGAGCCGGCTCTTCGCATCAGGGGGCCAAAGTACTGAAGTTGAAGCTTCAGCATCAGTCCTTCCAATGAATATTCAGGACTGATTTCCTTTAAGATTGACTGGTTTGATCTCCAAGCAGTCCAAGAGACTCTCAAGGGCTTTCTCCAACATCACAGTTCAAAAGCATAAATTCTTCGATGCTCAGCCTTCTTTATGGTCCACCTCTCACAGACATACATGACTACTGGAAAAACCATGATTAGACGGACCTTTGTTGGCAAAGTAAGGTCTCTGCTTTTGACATGCTGTCGAGGTTCATCACAGTTTTTCTTCCAAGGAGCTTTTCTTCCAAGGAGTCTTTTAATTTCATGGCTGCAATCACTGTCTGCAGTGATTTTGGAGCCCAAGAAAATAAGGTCTGTCACCGTTTCCACTGTTTCCCCATCTATTTGCCATGAAATGATGGGACCAGATGCCATGATCTTAGTTTTTTTGAAGCTGAGTTTTAAGTCAACTTTTTTACTCTCCTGTTTCACCTTCATCAAGAGGCTCTTTAGTTCCTATTTGCTTTCTGTCATAAGGGTGGTATAATCTGCATACCTGATGTTACTGATATTTATCCCAGCAATCTTGATTTCAGCTTGTGCTTCATTCAGCCCAGCATTTAGCATTATGAACTCTGCATATAAGTTAAATAAGCAGGGTGACAATACACAGCCTTGACGAACTCCTTGCCCAATTTGGAACCAGTCTGTTGTTCCATTTCCAGTTGAGGCTGTTGCTTCTTGACCTGCATACAGGTTTCTCAGGAGGTAGGTAAGGTGGTCTGATATTCCCATCTCTTTAAGAATTTTCCACAGTTTGTTGTGATCCACACAGTCAAAGGCTTTAGCATAGTCAATGAAGCAGATGTTTTTCTGGAATTCTCTTGGTTTTTCTACGATCCAACGGATATCGGCAATCTGATCTCTAAATCCAGCTTGAACATCGGGAAGTTCTCAGTTCACGTACCTTTGAAGCCTAGCTTGGTGAATTTTGAGCATTACTTTGCTAGCATGTGAGATGAATGCAATTGTGCAGTAGCTTGAATATTCTTTGGCACTGCCTTTCTTTGGGACTGGAATGAAAACTGACCTTTTACAGTCCTGTGGCCACTGCTGAGTTTTCCAAATTTGCTGGCATATTGAGTACAGCACTTTAATAGCATTATCTTTTAGGATTTGAAACCCAGGCCTCCCACATTGCAGGCAGATTCTTTAACATCTAAGCCAGCAGGGCAGCCCAAGAATACTGGAGTGGTATCCTATCCCTTTTCCAGGGGAACTTCGTGACCCAGAAGTCGAACCAGGGTCTCCTGCATTGCAAGTGGATTCGTTACCAGCTGAGCTACCAGGGAAGCCCAAGAAGTAGATTATGAAAGTCAAAACAATGAAGTTTTTAGAAGATAATACAGGAAGATCCCTTCAAGATGCTGCAATAGGGGGGAAATTTAAGAACAAAACAGCAATAAAGGAAAACAATGATAACTGGGGCTCTGTAATAAGCTGTGCTACGCTGCGCTTAGGTGCTCAGTTGTGTCTGACTCTTTGCGACCCCATGGACTGTAGCTCACCAGGCTCTCTGTCCACGGGGATTCTCCAAGGCAGGAACACTGGAGTGGGTTGCCATGACCTCCTCCAGAGGATCTTCCCAACCCAGGGATCAAACCCAAATCTCCCGCATTGTAGGCAGATTCTTTACCATCTGAGCCACCAGGGAAGCCCTCTGTAATAAGCTAGAGGAGTGGGAAAGGGTAGGAGGTCAGAGGGAGATTCAGGAGGGAGGAAACATATGTACACCTATGGTTAATTTGTGTTGATGTATGAGAGAAATCAAACCAATATTGTAAAGCAATCATCAATCAATTAAAAATAAATATAAATGAAAACAATGATAAATTTGTCCCTATGAGAATTAAGAACTTCTGTACATTAAGAGGAATCATTAAGAAAGTGAAGATGCAGAAGATATTTGTAACATGTAAGTGGCAAAGAACTTAAATCTAGAACATAAAAAGAATTCTTTTAAATTCTAAGAAAAAGACACAAAGCTCAGTAGAAAAATGGGCAAAAAATCTTTAACAGATACATCACAATAGAGGAAATAAATATGTCTAATATACATATAAAAGATAACTAACCTCATTAAAATCAGAAAATAAAAATTAAAACCTCCATCAAATACTCACCAAGTTAGCTAACAGCAAGAGGTCTGAAAATACCAAGTGTTAACAAGAACACAGCATAGCTGGAACCCACTCGTGGAAGTAACATAACTGCTATAACCCAAAGATATGTATACGCTATAACTGAGCAACTCCACTCCTAGGCATATTCTTTATGGAAAAGTGGGCTTATGTGCACCAAGCTGAATAATAAGTAAGAACACCTTTGTGCATAGTAGCCCTAAACTGACACAATCCAAATGTTCATCAATGTCCACCAATGGGAGAATGGATAAAAATATTTGGTATATTCCTATAACAGAATACAGGGCAGTGACAAAAGAGAAAAACTCAAGCTACACAAAATAATGTGGATAAACCTTTAAAACTTAATACCTTAAATGAAAGAAACCACACAGTATTTACTATGATTCCGTTTTTTTTAAATGATTCCATTTTTATAAAATACAAAAAAGGGTAAATGAAGCAATATTGTTCAGGGATGCACACTTAAATTGTCACTACAAAGCAAATTAGAAAATTATTATCTCAAAAGTAAGGTAATCTCTTCCAGGAAGGACAGGATGTGATCAGAAGGGGACATGTGAGCGGTTTATGAGGTTTAGTACCAAGCTATAAATCTGTTATATGCACATTTTTGAGGTAATGATAATTTTCATAATAAAAAGTTCAAAAATTTTTAGAGGGGGTCATACAAAAACAGATGGATACCAAGACTTGGCTGGTGGTCTAGTCCAGTAGAATCTGCTGTGCAATGCTGGGGATTCGGGCTGGGTCCCTGGTCAGGAAACTAAGATCCCAAGTGTTGCAGCGCAACTAAACCTGAACGCACAGCAGCTGGTGAGCCTGCATCCTCCAGAGCCCATGCACCACTGCTAGAGAGCCCACATGCCACAAGCGGGAAGGCTGAGCTCTGCAAGGAAAAGACCCCTCAAGCCTCAACTAAGACCTAACACAGCCAAATTTAAAAAAAAAAGCTAGAGAGCAGGATATCATCTACCCTAACCCCAAAACATTTCTTACACTGTTTTAAACATAACTAAACCAATTCAGCAGAACAGATTTCAATGACAAAAGGAATTTACTCCACAGAAAAGTAAAACCTTTTTATGAAGAAAAATGTAAACACTACTTAAAGACATAGAAGAGAAATAATAGAAAGGTAAATAATATTCTTAGTTAGGGATATAACAATGTTGTTAATTCTCTTAAGTTACGTACCATATGATCTCAATAAAAACACCAACAGGAATTTTTTCGATTTATAATTATGCAATTTTACTCCAATGTCCATATGCAAAAATAAATAAGAGAAACTCAGTGAATTCAGGGTCTTCCCAGGTAGCTCAGAGGTAAAGAATTCGCCTGCCAATGCAGGAGACGTGGGTTGGATCCCTGGGTCAGGAAGAACCCCCTGGAGGCAGAAATGGCAACCCACTCCAGTATTCTTGCCAGGATACAGGTAAGATAGATGGACACAGGAGCCTGGCAGGGTACTGTCCATAGGGTCACAAAGAGTTGAACACAACTGAGTGATTGGGCACATACATACATACATATAGTGAATTCAAAAAAGAAAAGTGCAATGAGAAAGCTTGTTTCACCAGATAGCAGAACAGATTACAGAGTTATAATAACTATAGTAAGCACGGAAATAAACTCAGGAATACAGAACATATTCAAAAGTAAGAAGCAGATTCAAATATATATATAATTCAGTATATGATAAGGTGACATTTGGATATGGGGAAAAAGATGGATATTCCATAAATGGTGTCAGAGCAAAAATTTAGTTGTAATCATATCTTACACCTAAGAGGAAAATTTCAGATGAAACAAAGATTTATATGTAAAAGTAGGAACTATTAATAATACTGATAAAAAAATAATCTCTGGCTAGAGGAAGCTTTTCTAAATATGTCTTTTAAGCACATGAAAAGGTACTCAACATCATTAATTATTAGAGAAATGCAAATCAAAACAACAATGAAATTTTCACCTCACATCTATAACAGAATAGTTATCACCAAAAAGTCTACAATTAATAAATGCTGGTGAGGATGTGGAAAAAAGGAAGCCCTTGCACACTGTTGGTGGGAATGTAAATTGGCGCAGCCACCGTGGAAAACAGTATGGAAGTACCTCAAAAGACTAAAAATAGAACTACCATATGCTTGGTGATTAGTCACTCTTTGCTGTCCATGAATTCCAATAAGTCGGCTCTTTGCATCAGGTGACCTAAGTATTGGAGCTTCAGCTTCAGCATCAGTCCTTCCAATGAATATTCAGGGTTGATTTCCTTTAGGATTGACTGGTTTGATCTCCTTGCTGGCCAAGGGACTCTCAAGAGTCTTCTCCAGCATCATAATTTGAAAGCACCAATTCTTCAGCATTCAGCCTTCTTTATGGTCTAAATCTCTCATCCATATATGACTTTTGAAAAGACCATACGTTTGACTCTACGGACCTTTGTTGGCAAAGTAATGTCTCTGCTTTTTAATGTGCTATCTAGGTTTGTCACAGCTTTCCTTCCAGACAGCAAGTGTCTTTTAATCTCATGGCTGCAGTCACTGTCTGCAGTGATTTTGGAGCCTAAGAAAATAAAACCTGTCACAGCTTCCACTTTTCCCCATTCTATTTGCCATGAAGTGATAGGACCAGATGACATGATCTTAAGTTTTCTGAATGTGGAGTTTCAAGCCAGCTTTTTCACTCACCTCTTTCACCTTCATCAAGAGGCTCTTTAGTCCTTCTTCAGTTTCTGCCTTTAAGAGTGATATCATCTGTGTATCTGAGGTTGTTGATATTTTCCCCAAAGTCTTGATTCAAACTCGTGATTCATCCAGCCTGGCACTTTGCATGATGTACTCTGCATATAAGTTAAATAAGCAGGGTGACAATATGTGGCCTTGACGTACTCCTTTCCCAATTTTGAACCAGTCCACGGTTCAATTTTGAACTATTGTCCCATGTCTGGTTCTGTTGCTTCTTGACCTGCATACAGATTTTTCAGTAAACAGGTAAGGCAGTCTGGTATTCTCATCTCTTTATGAATTTTCCAGTTTGTTGTTATCTGGCAACCCACTCAAGTATTCTTGCTTGGAGAATCCCATGGACAGAGAAGCCTCATTCATGGGGTTGCAAAGAGTTGGATACGACTGAGTGACTTAACCCTTTCACACAGTCAAAGGCTTTAGCATAGTCAATGAAGCAGATGTTTCTCTGGAACTCCCTTGCTTTCTCTAAGATCCAATTAATGTTGGCTATTTGATCTCTGGTTCCTCTGCCTTTTCTAAACTTTGCTTGTACATCTGAAAGTTCTGGGTTCACATATTGCTGAAGCCTAGCTTGAAGGATTTTGAGCATAACTTTGTTGCCATGTGAAATGAGCACAACTGTACCATAATCTGAACATTCTTTGGCACTGCCCTTCTGGGACTGGAATGAACACTGACCTTTTCCAGTCCCGTAGCCACTGGTGAGTTATCCATATTTGCTGGCATATTGAGTGCAGCACTTGAACAGCATCATCTTTTAGGATTTTACATAGCTCAACTGGAATTCCATCACCTCCACTAGCTTTGTTCATCGTAGTGCTTCCTAAGGCCCACTTGACTTCACACTCCAGGATGCCAGGCTCCAGGTGAGTGGCTACCCCACTGTGGTTATCCGGATCATTGAGACCTTTTCTGCACAGTTTTTCTGTGTATTCTCGCCACCTTTCCTTAACCTCTTCTGCCTCTGTTACGTCCCAAATGTTTCTGTCCTTTATTGTGCCCATCCTTGCATGAAATGTTCACTGGTATCTCCCAATTTTCTTTTTAAATACATGAAAAGATTTTTAACTTTACAATATAAAGAAATGCAAAGTAAAAGCAATGCAAAATAACAAATTTTTTACCATCATACTAACAAAAGATCAAAAAATTTGAGAAGACACACTGCTAAGCATGCTGTCTGAATAAGCTGGTAGATGTTGGTACAATCTCTATAAAGTAAATCTGACAACATGATCTCTATAAATTAGACACTATCAAGCAAAACTACAAATATACCTCCTGACCCAGCAATTACACTTCCAGGGATTTATCCTAGAGACCTATTCACATGTGCAAAATGATGTGAGATATGTACAATACTACTCATTGCAGTATGGGTTCTTAATGACTTATTATAAACTCATTTCATTAAGTAATAAAAAAGAGGAAGCTCTTTATGTATGATTTACAACAAGCTCCAAGAAAACAAAGTATAAATCAGTTTCTCAGAAGATGCTACATTTATATTAAGAAGGAAGTCTACAATTAACTAAAGTTGGTACTTTACCAGTAAAATTTACCAGAAGCAGTAAGTTTTAAGTTTAGAACAACACCTCTTCTTCCTTACTTTATCTAACTTTTTAATGTTAGCCTTCTACATAGACATATATATTCTGTCTCTCTCTCTGCATTCAAAAAGTCTTCCTATATTAATACTTGAGCATGATAATCTTGGGTTGAAAGGTAATCATTAGTTGAGCCATGAAATTAATGAGCCAAGAAACTAATTGGCCTTCCCCTTTTGGTTAAACATAATGAAATTTTTAATCACTGAAAAGGAAGTATAAAGAGAGAACTACAAGGTGGTACACTCAAGAGACCACATTTTTTAAAAGACTGAAATGGAAAAAATTAAATAAAATCAGCCAAAGTTGTCAAAGTTGTCTGATTCTGCCTTCATATTATATTGAGATACAAAGTTCCAGAAAAACATCTATTTCTGCTTTTTTGACTACAGCAAAACGTTTGACTGTGTGGATCACAACAAACTGCAGAAAATTCTTCAAGAGTTGGGAATACCAGACTACCTGTCCTGCCTCTTGAGAAATTTGTACGTGGAAGCATCAGTTAGAACTGGACATGGAACAACAGACTAGTTCCAAATAGGAAAAGGAGTACGTCAAGGCTGTATATTGTCACCCTGCTTATTTAACTTATATGCAGAGTACATCATGAGAAACGCTGGGCTGGAGGAAGCACAAGCTGGAATCAAGACTGCCGGAAGATATATCAATAACCTCAGATATGCAGATGACGCCACCCTTATGGCAGAAAGTGAAGAAGTACTAAAGAGTCTCTTTATGAAAGTGAAAGAGGAGAGTGAAAAACTTGGCTTAAAGCTCAACATTCAAGAAACTAAGATCATGGCATTTGGTCCCATCACTTCATGGCAAATAGATGGGGAAACAGTGACAGACTTTGTTCTGGGGGACTCCAAAATCACTGCAGATGATGACTGCAGCCATAAAATTAAAAGACGCTTGCTCCTTGGAAGAAAAGCTATGACAAACCTAGACAGCATATTAAAAAGCAGAGACATTACTTTGTCAACAAAGGTCCATCTAGTCAAAGCTATGGTTTTTCCAGTAGTCATGTATGGATGTGAGAGTTGGACTGTGAAGAAAGCTGAGCGCCAAACAATTGATGCTTTTGAATGTGGTGTTGGAGAAGACTCTTGAGAGTCCCTTGGACTGCAAGGAGATCCAACCAGTCCATCCTAAAGGAGATCAGTCCTGAGTGTTCATAGGAACGGAGAAGGCAATGGCACCCCACTCCAGTACTCTTGCCTGGAAAATCCCATGGATGGAGGAGCCCGGTAGGCTGCAGTCCATGGGGTCGCTAAGAGTCAGACACGACTGAGCGACTTCACTTTCACACATTGAAGAAGGAAATGGCAACCCACTCCATTGTTTTTGCCTGGAGAATCCCAGGGACGGGGGAGCCTGGTGGGCTGCCATCTATGGAATCACACAGAGACAGACACGACTGAAGTGACTTAGCAGCAGCAGCAGTTCATAGGAAGGACTGATGCTGAAGCTGAAACTCCAGTACTTTGGCCACCTGATGCAAAAGGTGGAAAAGACCCTGATGCTCGGAAAGATTGAAGGCAGGAGGAGAAGGGGACAACAGAGGATGAGATGGTTGGATGGCATCACCGACTCAATGGAGATGAGTTTGAGTAAACTCTGGGAGTTGGTGATGGTCAGGGAGGCCTGGCGTACTGCAGTCCATGGGGTCGCAGAGTTGGATACAACTGAGCAACTGAACTGAACTGAACAAATGTAAAATCTAAAAATCTCAACTTAGAAGTTCCAATTCAACTGTACTTGCAAGGTTTCTTTATAAACTGTCTATGTGGAACTCAGAATGTTATTTCCTCCAAGCCACTGCTGTATGTAACAGGAAAACTAGCCTAAGTGGTTCTAAGTAGTTCTATATAGTCCACATACACCTGTATAATTCAGTACTAGATTAAACATGTGATGATGTGCTTTTTTTTTCCGGCAAGCTACCTATCATATTATGTCCACGGTTTTAGAAGCCATTCTGCTGTATGTACAGTTGCACTTCAAGCAATACCTAGATTCAAAGTTCCATATTTTGAAATGGATTTATATAATAATCATCCTACCTTATTAAGCAATCTAAAAATTTTAAAGAGAATTAGTCATATACCAAATATACATGAAACCCAAAATGACTGCTACATAATTAGTTAAAATGGCTTATCAGCAATGCAAGTATCAGAGTAACACAAAGACAGATTCTAGACCTGGTTCTGCCACTGATTATGTGGTATTACAGTATTACTTAAATCTCTGGATCTGTTTTCCTTATGTATAAAACAATTAGAAACTTTATTTCAAATAACGGAGTAATATATAAAGAAACTTTCCTCCTCACTTACCCAGCTCCCTTAAAACTAAAAAAGTTAAATGGGGAGAAAAAAAATCTAAAAAGCATCAAAAAGAAATAAGAAAAGGAAGCCAAGATGAAAAATAAATAGGATTCCAGAAACAGGAAGCTATTCTATGCCAGGCCACTTTTATTCTAAAATCATTTGCTGATCTCGTACACATACCTTAAAGGCTGAATCTGGTGGGCCCCGGGACAAAAAGTGGAATTCAGGGTCTGTCAAGACTTCGGAGTGGGGATCAAGGTAAACCAATTCCTCCTTTGGATCTGAACCTCAAAAGGTGATAACCTTATAGTAAAGGTGACTAAGAAAAAAAGTAGTCCACACAGGAAACCACTTAGACTTCAGAAAACCTAAGGCCTGACACTGGAAAAAGATTATAACTGAGTACCAGTGACTCCCAGATAAAGTAAACAAAAGTCTTCCCTAGATGAAGAAAATATCATCATCTTATTTTGATGACACAATTTTCCTAGTTTAACATCCAATAATCTAATAAAACCTGGCATGGAGGACAAGACAAATTAAATGAAAACAGTTAAAACAATGTCTTTATTACTCAAAGACATTTAACTAACTAAATATACATATATACATAAGAAAATTAAACTATACCACAATAATACCATATAAATCAGAGGAAGATAAATGGAGATTAAGTGCTGTAAGATACCTGTACTACCTAGAAGGGAAAAATGATCAATTAATACCGATTTTTTTTTTCTGCCTGTAAAGTATGGCATGCAGGAATTCTCTGACCAGGAATCAAACCTGTGTGCCCTGCAGTGGGGCATGGAGTCATAACAACCGAACCACCAGGGAAGTCCCAACACTGGATTTTTTTAAAAGTCAGGGATGGCTGTTAATTCCCAGAGTATTGACACACATCCAAAAAACAACTACAGATAAAAAAATTGTTTTTAACTTTTCTAAAATTACATACATAAGAAATACATAAGAAAATGGTACATAAAAAAAGTAAAAAAAAAAAAAAGTGCCAAATAACAGTAATTACATTAAATATAAATAGATTAAACACTTTAGAAGACAAAAATTTTCAGACTGGATTTTATTCATTTTTTTTTTTTAATTATTTTTTTATTTTTCAGGGGGTTTTGTCATACATTGATGTGAATCAGCCATAGAGTTAGAGACTGGATTTTAAAAGGAAAAAAAAGTAAAAAGAGCTGTTTACCTAAAACATAAAGATTTGAAAAGAGTGAAGGTAAAGAATGAGAAAAAATTGCACACAAACATTAACCAATAATTCATAAAACAAATAGGAGGAAAAAACTGGTAAAAATGAAGATTTAAATAAAACTAACAAAGTTGACTTTGTAAGACATACATAAAACACTACATCCAACAGCTATACTCTGCTCCTAGTTTTTTTAATCTATTTTTAAGTTTTACTTATTTATTCATTTTTGGCTGTGTGGGATCTTAGCTGCAGCACAGAGGCTTCTCTGGCTGTGGCTCAAGGGCTCCAGAGTTCGTGGCTCTATCGGTGCAGCACACGGGCTCCCCAGGTGTGGTGCCAGGACCCCACAGTTGCAGTGCCTGGGCTTAGCTGCCCTGCAGCAAGTGGGATCCTAGTTCCTGGACCAGGGATAGAACTCGAGTTCCTTGCATTGAAAGTCAGATTCTTAACCACAGGACCACCAGGAAATCCCAGCTATATACTCTTGTGAAGCACACACAAGCATTTTAAAAGTTGACCATATCTTAGGCCATAAAGCAAGTCTTATTGAGCACACATGTAGACATCACACAGTAAACTAAACTAGAAAATCTCCAGGTACAAATAAAAATTCCACAGACCAAAAGTAGGAAAATATTTTTCACTGAATGATAAAAACTGAACATCAAAAAATGTAGAAGCAGATCAGTGGCTGCCTGGGGAAAAGGAAAGGGAGAGAAACAGATTACAAAGGGGCATGAGGAAATACTGTGTGGGTGATGGGTATGTTCATGACCCTTGCATTCACAGGTCAAAAGGTATCAAATTATACATTTTCTGATATGCAGCTTATTATATATGAATATTGTATATACCTTCACAAAGCTATAAGGGGGGTGGGAGGGGAGAGGAGGGAAGGAGCAACAGGAATAGCAAGCAACAAGAGCTATAGTCACTGCCTGGAGAATTTTCCCCAAAACAGACAAATCCAAAAAAGTGTGGGATATAGGTAAAATGCAGGACATTTTTAGGAGGAAAATTTACAGCTTCAAATGAATATACTAGAAAAGCAATTAATAAGCCAAGCATCCATCTCAAGAAATTTTAAAAAAAATCTTAGTTGTTTTATAAACAAACCCAAAGAAAGTAGAAGGAAATAATAAAGATAAGAGCAAAAGTTAAGGAAACAAAACAAACATTCAATTGAGGATTTTTTAAAAAATCAAAAGTGAGGGTTTCCCTGGTGGTCTTGCTATTTTATTATAAGGGATCTCAAAGCAAAGATGCCTTGCAATTCTAAAAATTTGAAACTATTCACAGCAGAGATTTTTCACACAATGTTCGATGGCAGTTCTAAATATAGATTAGAGGTTTGCCCAAATATTGATTCCTGGCCTTTGGGTCAGCCAGCGATCCTGAGCAATGAGAGGCTCACCCTTCTTCTGTGAGCCTCTCCTTTCCAGTGTACCAAGAAAATATCCTTTTCTATTAATATCTTGGGGGGAAAAAAGCTAAGAAGCACTGATCTGGAGAACAATTAACTCTTAAGCATATAAGAACAGCATATATATTATGAAAAAAAGACAGACGATACTAAACAAGTAGTGGCAAGGAGATGTACAAAAGGGAAACTTGGTAATATTGTTGGGAATGGAAACTGGTACAGCCATTACGGAGAACACTATAAAGATTCCTCAAAACATTAAAAAAACAACTACTTTACAGGGACTTCCCTGGTGGTGCAATGGGTGAGAATCCACCTGCCACTGTAGGGGACATGCATTCGCTCTCTGGTCTAGGAGGATTCTACATGCCGTGGAGCAACTAAGCCTGAGGGTCACAACTACTAAGCCTGAGTGCTGCAACTACCGAAGCCCATGCACCCAGAGCCTATGCTCTGCAACAAGAGAAGCCACAGCAATGAGAAACCAGCGCACTGTAATGAGAACAGCCCTTGCTCGCCACAACTAGAGGAAGCCCGCACAAAGCAACGAAGACCCAGTGCAGCCATAAATAAATGAAAATTTTTAAAAAAGAGAACTTTATGATCCAGTACTCTCACTTCTGTACACAAAGGAAATGAAATCAGTATCTCCCAAGTTCACTGCAGTTTTACTTACAATAACTATAACACAGAAACAACGTAAATGTCTGTCAATGATGGATGAATGGATAAAGAAAACATGGTGGGTTTGTGTGTGTGGCTGTGTGTATGTGTAAGTAGAATATTGCTCAGTTGCTTCAGCTGTGTCAGACTCTTTGTGACCCTATGGACTATGGCCCACTAGGCTCCTCTGTCCATGGGGATTCTCCAGGCAAAAATACTGGAGTGGGTTGCCATGCCGTCCTCCAGGGGATCTTCCCGACCAAGGGATAGAACCCTCACCTCTTTTGTCTCCTGCACTGGCAGGAGGATTCTTTACCACTAGGGCCACCTGGGGAGCCCTAAATGGAATGTTATTCAGACTTAAAAAAGAAGAAATTCCTGCCATTTGTGACAATGCGGATGAACTTGGAGGACATTATGCTAAATGAAATAGGCCACACAGAAAAAGAGAAGTATTACATGATAGCACACAGTGGAATCTAAAATAATCAAACTCACAGAAGCAGAAAGTAGAATGGTGGTTGCCAGGAGCTGAAGGCAGTGGGGAATGGAGAGATATTGGTCCAGGGTATGAAGTTTCAGTTATGGAAGATGACTAAGTTCTGGAAATCTACTGTACAGCAATGCGTTTGCTGTTTTGCAGGCTTAAAACTTGCTAGCAGGTAAACCATAAATGATCTCACCACAAAAAAACAAAATAAAGCAAGGAACAGAAAAATGGTAACTATGTGAGGTGATAGACATGTTACTTAGCTTGTAATAATTACTTCAGTGTACATGTATATCAGAACATCAAATTGTATACCTTAAAAATAGATAACTTTTGCTAAATATACTTCAATAAAACTGGAAAAAATATCATATCATATAGTATTATATAATACTATGGAATCATTTTTCTCTCCATTTAATCTTTTTTAAAAAGTATATAATTTACAATTTTTATGTTCTCCATTTCCTTAATACTAAAACACCATACAGAATCTCTACAATTAGTAAATATCTTTTAATTAACTTTAAACTTTTTATTTTGTATTGGGTACAATGTATCTTGATTGTAGTCCTCAAAAGGAAGTAAAATATAAATTAAAGCTAATGGAAAATAATCCCAAATATAATTTTGTTACACATAAAGTCAATAGAATAAGCATATGAAGAAATTAATGCCTAACAAATATGATAGACTTACTCTATTTCTTTAGACTTTGCTTAGTTCACTCAATAAAAACTTACTGAACACCGACTATATGTCAGACACCATGGAAGACTACAGATGAAAAAGAATGAATCATGGCTCTTAGACCTTAAGGAACTTAGATTCTAATAGGAAGCAGCACAGACACAAACATTAATTAAAATATGGTGTGGTTAAATTAACGACAGGCTGTGATTTAAGGGCATGGACTCTAGCAGCCAATTTTACGACCTAAAAGTAACCTCTCTATAAGGAGGGATATCTGTTATGATTCTGTATTTAGTGCCTAGCATAAAGTAAACAATGAACTCTTCATTGTTTTTATTATCATTACTATTAACATTATCATTATTTTTTGTTGTTGTTGTTTTGAAAGAAATTCATATTTAATAATCCCTGAAAGCAAGGAAGCAATCATCATGGTGGTGGTGGTGGTGTAGTCACCAAGTTGTGACTGATTCTTACAACCCCATGGATTGGATTATTACTCAACAGGTTCCTCTGTCCAAGTGATTTTCCAGGCAAGAATACTGAAGTGGGTTGCCATTTCCTTCTCCAGGGGAACATTATCATTATTAAGAAAAATGATACCCTTGGTTGCACCTGGTCGGAAAGTTAGGAAACCTAACAGGAAGACAAATATACCTTCTATAATCAAACAATACATCACCTAAATTCTTAAACTAATAGTCACTAAAGCAATCTATATCACCTTAAAGCTGTTTAATGTTTTAAAACTCGCCAAATACAGAGGATTTTTTCATTTATTATTTTTATTTTTATAATGTTTGCCTGAGTTTTGCTGGCTTTTTTAAAATTAGTTTATTCTTGGTTGCACTAGGTCCTTGTTGCTGCGCACTGGCATTCTCTAGTTGCAGTGAGTGGGGGTTATTCTTCCTTGCAAGACATGAGCTTCTCATTGTGGTAGCTTCTCCTGTTGCAGAGCACAGGCTCTAGGCACACGTACTTCAGTATTTGCACCATGTGGGCTCACAAGTTGGGATGTGTGGGCCCTGGTGCTCAAGGGCTCAGTAGTTGGCAGCACACAGGTTTAGTTATCCCTCAGCATATGGAATCTCCCCAGACCAGGGATCAAAACCAAGTCCCCTGCATTGGCAGATGGATGATTATCCACTGCACCACCAGGAAAGTCCCCAAATAAAACTTTTAAACTATAATACACTCATATACTTTATATTTGTACATAGCCATATGGAAAAAACTATTCATCAGTCTTTTTTTTTTTTTCATCAGTCTTTCAATTCAGTCGCTCAGGAGGTGTCCAACTCTGCCACCCCATGGACTACAGCACGTGAGGCTTTCTTGTCCATCACCAACTCCCAGAGCTTGCTCAAACACGTATCTATTGAGTCGGTGATGCCATCCAACCATATCATCCTCTGTTGCCCCCTTCTCTTCTTCCCTTCTATTTTTTCTAGCATCGGGTCTTTTCCAATGAATCAGTTCTTTGAACCAGGTGGCCAAAGTGTTGGAGCTTCAGCTTCAGCATTAGTCCTTCCAATGAATATTCAGGACTAATTTCCTTTAGAATTGACTGGTTTATCTCCTTGCTGTCCAGGGGACTCTCAAGAGCCTTTTCTAACACCACAGTTCAAAAGCACCAATTCTTCGGAGCTCAACTTTATGGTCCAACTCTCACATCCATATATAACTACTTTGGAAAAACCATAGCTTTGACGATACAGACCTTTCTCAGTAAAACAATTTCTCTGTTTTTTATTTTTTCTTGGCTTTTTAATATTCTGTCCAGGTTGGTCATAGCTTTTATTCCAAGAAGCAAGCATCTTTTAATTTCATGGCTGCAGTCAACATCTGCAGTGATTATCTGATTTTACCAATTTAACCTCAGATTTTATCAGTAACCTGAAGTTATTGCTATTTCTCCCTGCAATCTTAATTCCAGCTTGTGCTTCATCCAACCTAGCATTTTGCGTGATGTACTCTGTATAGAAGTTAAATAAGCAGAGTGACAATATGCAGCCTTCAAGTACTCCTTTCCCAATTTGGAACCAGTCAATCCATTGATCCATGTCTGGTTCTAACTGTTGATTCTTGACCTGCATACAGATTTCTCAGAAGGCAGGTGAGGTGATCTGGTATTCCCATCTCTTGAAGAATCTTCTACAGTTTGTTGTGATCCACACAGTCAAAGTCTTTTGGTATAATCAAAAAAGCAGAAGTAGATCTTTTTCTGGAACTCTCTTGCTTTTTCTGTGATCCAGTGGATGTTGACAATCTGATCTCTGGTTCCTGTCTTTTCTAAATGCAGCTTGAATATCTGAAAGTTCTCGGTTCACATACTATTGGAGCCTTACTTTGAGAATTTTGAGCATTACTTTGCTAGCATGTGAGATGAGGGCAACTGAGTGGTAGTTTGAACATTCTTTGGCATTGCCTTTCTTTGGGACTGGAATGAAAACTGACCTTTTCCAATTCTGTGGCCTGAGTTTTCCAAATTTGTTGGTATACTGAGTGCAGCACTTTAACAGCATCATCTTTTAGGATGTGAAATAGCTCAGCTGGAATTCCATCACCTCCACTAGCTTTGTTCACAGTGATACCTCCTAAGGCCCACCTGACTTCATACTCCAAGATGTCTGGCTATGGGTGAGTGATCACACCATCATGGTTATCTGGGTCATTAAGATCTTTTGTGTATACTTCGGTGTATTCTTGCCACTTCTTTTTAATCTCTTCTGCTTCTGTTAGGTTCATACCGTCTGTCCTTTATTGTGCCCATCTTTGCATGAAATGCTCCCTTGGTATCTCTAATTTTCTTGAAGAAATCTCCGGTCTTTCCCATTCTATTGTTTTCCTCTTTCTTTGCATTGATCATTGAGGAAGGCTTTCTTATCTCTCCTTGCTATTCTTTGGAACTCTGCATTCAGATGGATATATCTCCTTTTCTCTGCCTTTCGCCTCTCTTCTTTTCTCAGCTCATCAGTCTTTCACTATCATTCAAAACCAACTAAAGTGAAAGTGAAAGAATTCAAGTATGTACAATTGCAAACTTCATGTTCTTTATCTCTGATTTGTACTAAAAAGGAATAAAAGAGTTAGCTAAAGCTATCATTTGTTCCTTCTAATGCAAGATTTATTCAGTCTGACTCCAGTTTACTTTCTTGCCACACAGCAGGTCCTGTAGGATCTCAGTTTCCCAAATGAATTCTCAGTTACCAGGGGCTGAACCTGGGCCACATCAGTAAAAGCCTGAAATCTCAACCACCAGGCTACCAGGGAACTCCCGAAGATTATTTATTTTAAAATGGATCCATTCTTGGAGTTGCCTGGTGGTCTAGTGGTTAGGATTTGACACTTTCACTGCCATGGCTTTCAACCCCTGGTCAGGAACTGAGAGATCCCACAAGCCATGGTGCTGCCAAAAAAAAAAAAAAAAAGATCCATTCTGCACAGAAAGCAGAACACAGTTCATATATAAACTCAGAAATTCCAACAAGATAAGGAATT